>NW_017728931.1:75229530-75248939 GCF_001723895.1 Crocodylus porosus | reverse complement strand
TCTCCATCCTTTCCTGGAGTCCCCCCCGCCCCCATCTGCTCCCCACAGCCTCTACCCACCCACCTCTCGCTGTCAGTCATGGCTCCAGCTCTACTTCCTCCAAAGCCCTGGAGCACATGGAAGCTCTGGCCCCTTTCCAGGCACAGAGCAGTGGCAGCAGCAGCTCCAGTCCCAGGATGCTTCTGTATGGCTGATCAGGGGCCAAAGCTTCCATGTGCTTCAGGCCCTAGGAGGGAAATGGAGCTAAAGCCTCACTCAGAAGTAAGTGGCAAGGGAAGGGGCAGGTGGCTGCTTTAGCTGGGACTGGTCCCAACCTGGGTTTGGGAGTCAGAGCTGCAGTAGCCACCTGCCTCCCACCCTCCAACCTTGTATACAAATCCAAGACAAGAAGGCTATCTGCACCCCTATGTTGAATGGGGAGGAAAAATTTCATCTTGGATCCAAGTAAACATGTGTGTATACTATACTATAGTATACATGCACACACACCATATATATGCAATTTCATGTACACACGTGTGAGCTTAAGGAGTTGTTTGCTTAAACAAAACAAACAAACAAACAAAAAATCAGTAGGATATACCTATTTCACTAAGTCACATATCTTGATATTTATCTACACAAGACAGTCACAACAAGATAGCCATAATCACAAGAATGCTGGGGTTATCTGATCCCAGCATTCTTTCCTGCCCATGGCAGGGGGTTGGACTTGATCATCTGCCTCTCAACCCTAACAACTATGAAGCTTCCAAGAAGTGTGTGTGCACATTTCAGTTGGACTTTTCCAATAGAGGTTTTTAATTTTTTGTTCATCTTATTTCTTAAGGAACATGTCATTCTTCAATTGACAGCCAGGGATGTATTTATTGCCTACTCTGGAGGAAGGACACTTTGATCCATGTTTATTGGACCAGTGATTACCAGGTGGCATGTGCTTAGCTTACCAGTACAATGATTTAAACTACCAAGCCGTAGATTCAAGAAGCATGAAGTGAATTGAATTCTCTCAGAGTACCTTTACCTGTGAATGATTTTGCAAGCCAAACCAAGCCAGCAGCAGTATTTCAACAGCTTCTTAAACCTTAAATCGTGCCTTCAGTGACACTGCAAAACCAACTGCCTTCTATGAATTTTCTGAGATTTAACTGGAATTGTATTAACTATTCTGTTAAAGGCATTCAATAAAGGAAAAACCTAGTTTCTTCTACTAGAGTTCTTGGCTCCATTATGCTTACCTGATATAGCAAAATTATGTGCGTGTGTCTGAGACACTAAAAATAGGTAAAATAGGTACCATTCTTACAATGATATTTTCACGCTGCAACTGCACGGCAGATGGGGGAGGGGGGGGCATGGGACACGGATTAGGAAAGGCTCAGCAGCAGGCTTTTAAAAATCAAAGTTTCCCGAAGTGGGCCATAGGAATTCAAGAAAGTAGCTGGTGTGTGCATCTCAGGTACACAATGAAATTATAAAAATCCTCTTGTGGTAGAACTAGTAGCAGTGTTTCCTGTATACCTTCCTGTCAGTACAAGTAGAAGGTTGTATCAAGTCAATTGCTGAAGACCCTTGCAATAAAAAGGCATGTTGGGGTTGGGGAGAAAGAAAAGGATGATCAAGACTAAAGTTTTAGCCTTAACTCAGCTTGTTTTGTCATTCTAAACAAGATCACCACCATGTAAGTAAATTGAGTAACTGTTGCCAGGATAATGCTAAAAACTGAATGCATAGTTTAAAAACTCTGGTATAATTTTAAAGCAAGTCCTTAGTGAATATTTTCATGGGCATCGCATTTTTCCCCCCACCATTACAAATGACTGGTTTAAGGAGAGAGTCAGCCAGTCAAGACCAACCACCAATGTTCACTATCCAGTATGCACAACATTCCTTTCAGACACTCAATTTCCTTTCAAAAGAAAGTTTCCAAAAAAATTTTTCTAGCAATTCTTCACTACCCAGTCAGAATCTACAATACTCCTTTGCAGTTCTGGTGCTACCAGCACATCAGCCTGTTTTTCAAAACAGTTGAGTTTCAGTGACGTAATTTTTGTTAAGCCCCAGAGCAAAAAAAAACGAGACAAAACACAAACCTGGTAAAGTAGGAGAAAGTTCATTGTATCCTCCAAACGAAGCATTCCGGACAAGTTTTCGGCCATCGGTTCGCAGAGGAAACACAGCGGATGAAATTCCAGCGCATGAAGAAAACCTACGTCGCAATGGACCTTCTTCCTTCATGAGTTAGATGTCTGTGTAAGGATTATGCTTGCTCAGCAGGCTGGTTAACATTAGCTGGTTGGAACAAGAACGTTGCAGTAACAGCCTTTTGGCTCATTCTGACTGGTAAGGTCCCAAAAGGGACATGAGACAAATGAAGGACACATGTACACAGTAAAATTAAGATACCAGAGGTTGTCAAAAGAGCAATAAACTGCAAGAGGTTATGCTACCAGCAGTGATTATATTAGGAAACTGGAAGTGGAATGTCTTTGCCCCCATTCCCCGCCAGCCCACACACTGAAGTGACATCAAGTCTCCAGTCACCTTCTGTTCATTACAGAGCATGAAGCATCTCTGAGCATGAAGCACCTGTCATTATTTAAGACCTCAGATTGGATTTATTTTATAAAATTCCTCCGCCTGCTTAATTCTTGAGCCCCAAACATATACCATGCAGAACCCCCTCTCCCCTTCACAATCTATTGTGCAATTCCTAATTTGAGGCCTCGGTGGCAGAAGAATACACCATCATGACAAATCTGAGATGGATGCCAATATTTTACCTCTATTTTAGGCTCTAGTCTATACACCATTTACCAACAATGATGACTGTTAACAACAACGCCTCACCATTACTTTACCTTGGATGCAAGGCAGTTTTAATTGCTTTCAAGAAGAAAAGCAAAACAGGTATCCACATTTCCATTTCTGACCAAGGTAAAGTACATGCCAGAAAAAACAAACAAACCAAACCAACCAACCAGGATGTTGACTTAAGGAACACATTATTTAATGTGACAGCTAGGTAATGAACCCTAAGTTTTTAATGAAGGTAGAACTGACTTATTTCAAATTAAATTCTGACCTAACCATGTAGGACTCTGATGAATTCAACTTTTACTAATTCTGATTTATAGCACGTAAATCACCAAATAAGCTTCCCTAAACCTGTTTATGCATTGTGTGTAGTCAACTCTTGCTTCCCCCTGACAATTAGCACTTTCACCTCTCTTACTTGTTTTCTTTTCTGCTAGGTACTTCTCTTGTTTCCTACTACACTGCACTTCAAATAAAACCCCTGGTGAAATCTGGCTTATGCACTGGAAAATATAAGAAACACCCCCAACTCCCCCTGCTCTGTCATCCCCTGCCCTCCTAAAAACAAAGAGTTAAGCCAGCTTGGTTCTTTCCTCACAGGATAGATATTTCCTCCTTCACTGGAAATTCTCAGATCAAAATGAATAATAAAATACAGTCTCTGGCTAACACTAAAGCACTCCAATCTCATAAGGGTCCTATGTGCCTGAAAGTAGCACTGGCCCACAAATACAGAAGGCAGCTGAATTTTTCCATTTATAAAAAGTTATAGCACAGCAAAATGAGATAGAGACACAAAAAATGGAAAAACGTTTCATCTTAAAACTTGCGGTAGTTTTCTGCTTTTCCTTATCATGCTAAGGATTCTAAAAATGCATGCAGTCCTCTGATAGCCCATTGATTTTTTAAGGCCTTGAAATTTCTGAACCTCATGCCCCATGCAGAAACAACCACAGCTGCAACACCTGGAGTAACTGAGTAACAGTAGCGCTAAGCATTCCAGACCATTCCTAAATGTTGAAGTTTCTAAATCTAGCAGCTCAACCCAATTACACAGAACGGGGAGGAAACAAGAAAGAGTTAATGAATGATGTTTCCTACTGTTTAGTACATGGTAAAAATCAGTGAACCTGTCCCATCACACTTGTTTCTGCTTCCTCTTAGTTTTATTTCTGGCCAATCATACTTCACCAATTTATTAGCTATTATTCTTTTTTGGAAAAAAGTATGGCACGTATTTTTCTAGTAATCTCAAAGAAAGACAGATAAATGATTTGCATCGCTGTAGTTCACAGTTACATTCATTCTGCAGTGAATTACGTAACAGTAAGCTTGCCTTGCTACCATGCTTTTAATATCATTCCATCTTCTTGAAGATGCCTTTTTAATTAAGCAAACAAAGCACTTGTCTGCAGCACCTGCAATGCCTGGGTCCAGTGAAAACAAAGTTATACAGTGCTTCTGTCTACCTATCATTTTAATTTTGTATGCACTTATAAAGCCTAATGTAAATAAGCATATATGTTCAACTAGCGTGCATGTCAATAGTTTTTTGTTTGTTTTGGGGGGGCAGGGTACAGGAAAAGAGAAAAACTAGACAGCAGGTGGCAGTTTAATAATGCATGCACACCCTGTGAGGTACAGTACTTTCCTCCAGAAATTTGCATTTTAAAAAGGCTTCAGTTCCACATACCTAGTTCCTCAGTCTGAAAATTGAGGACTACATTCTGTCAGGGAATGTTATCAATATATCTCCCAATTTTTGTAAATTGGTACAAGAGAGGAAACCTACAACCAATTTTATGTCACAGTACATCATGTATGTAAGTATTACATGTAGATGTAAAGTTCCATTTCCATTTCTACGATAGAAAATGGCTGTTTTTAAGGCTAGGTTAATTTTTTTTTTTTTTTTAACTTAATTGTGCCTACAATTTTGTTATGGGCTTCCACTTTCTCAAGAAAGACTGCTGACATAATTATAAATAATAATTTAGCATAATATTAGAATCTTAAGCTATGTGCTTACATACCATGGCTTCATTTTTACAGGTTACTCAGGAAAGCAAAACCCTCTAAATCTATGGGGAGAGAAAGTCTTTAGTGAATCAAGCATAACCAGTTCTCTCCTACTCACTTAAAAATGAGCATAATTAAAACTATGTATTTTGAGAAAAGACTGAAGTTCTTAAAAAACGAATTCAATGGGAAAAAGAAGAAGGACAAAAGAAAAGAAAAGATGAATATCCCATTTGCTCCAGCCCACAACTTCTGCAGTTGCTCTGCTGTGTCCACAAGCTGCACTTGATAGCCAAGAGAATCTGTCCTAGCAGAAGGAAAAGAAATACTATCTGAAAATTAAGAGGATACACCCTCCTCTAATCTAAGCACTTTCTCTTTCTCACCACAGATGAGCTAACTGCTCCAGATCTGCTCCTATACTGCCAGGGGAAGCTAATTTTCTCTTCAACCAACCTCATCTTTTTTAGTCCAGGAAAAAGGTATAGGGACAAATCTCTTTAAGGGTCCAAGGACATTTATTCCTTCATTCTAAATCCAGGCCATCAATTTATTAGCTTTGCTACACACTTTCTTTGAGAAACTACTGTTCAATACGTCTGAGTATTGGAGGGGGGGAAAAAAAAAAAGCTCTGTTCCCCAACATTTGGTATTCACAAAGTAAAATAGACACCTCATACCTCCAATTGGCTTTTACTATGACACCTAGCCCATGTTTACTATAGCTGAAAGCAGAACCAAATAGAATTATACAAAAAAAAAAATGGAAGGGGGGAGAGAAAGACCCACACCGAAGCACTCCATAAAATGCTAAAAAACAACACTAGTTAAAACACTGAGGGATAATTTCCCATTTCATTCCTACATCTTGGCTAGGGACAGAAGTTGCATATAAACCAGTCTAAGTGATCAGAAACTAGTCTAAACCTGTAACAGGATAGAAGTTCAGTGCACATAAACCAGTTTCAAAATGGCTGAAACTGGTTTAAGATAAGCCTGGTTGAATGTAGACTTAACTGATCACACTTATAGGCTTGGTGGTGCTACACTCGCTAGCACTGCGACCAAAAGGTACTGGGGGGGAGGGGGGGGGTGTCTTGACTGGCCATAAAATGAACAAGAGCCCCAAATGTGATGCCGTGGCCAGCAGAGCAAACCAAACTTTGGCATGCATCTCGAGCAAAACGAGGGATGTCATCCTCCTGTTTAACTCTACCTTATTGAGGCCACAGCTAGAGTACTGCATCCAGTTTTTGGGCCCCCCATTTCAGAAGGAATGTGGATAAGCTTGAAAGAGTCCAGAAGAGAGCCACCCATATGATCAAAAGCCAAAAGAGCAAGCCTTACGAGAGGCTCAGGGACATGTGACTTCAGCCTGGGAAGAGAAGGCTCAGGAGGGACTTGGTGGCTGCCTATAAGTATATAAGGAAGGTGCATCAGGACCCGGGAAAACAGTTGTTCACGAGGGCTCCCCAAGGGATAACTCAGTCTAACAGCCACAAACTTCTAGAAGGCCAATTCAGACTCAATATAAGGAAAAACTTGTTTACAGTCTGAATGGAACAGAGGCATTTGGATGTTTATCTTGCTGGGATTATCCAAACCCTGCAGACTTCTTGCCTCTGGCAGGGGGCTGGACTTGATCTCATGAGGTCCCTTCCAGCCCCTAATGTCTATGAAATCTATACTTTGGGTCAGACCGGTTTATGAAGCTTCTGTCCCAAACCCCTTCCTGGTTCAAGTTCCATCACAGTCCCACAGCACCCCAGTATGGCTTTCAGCCCTGGCCTGGGCTGTGCTGTCTGCTCCAGAGAGCAGAGCTGGCTCACCCCTCTACTTACTAGCTGGAGCAGTAAGGGCTGGCTCACTGCTCCCTCTCCCCCCACCCCTGGCTGGGGTCGGGGAGGGGGGAGAAGGATGGGGGTTAAACTCACCTTGCCCAGAGTATAGAGCTGCCCTGCCCAGCCCGCTTAATTAGTGCTGGTTGCAACTGTAGACTATAAATCCCAGAGGCACATGGAAGCAGGAAGAGGAAGCGACAAGCAGCCCTAGGAGTCCTGCTACTGTGCTGCTGGACTGCAAATCCCAGAGACCCTGGGGGGAACAGGAAGACTAAGTGAACACATCTCCCAGACTGTTTATAATTTTCAATCTATAGTTTTTAAGAAAAAGAACTATGCTATTACCTTCCCCGACTCCTGCTGTTCCCTCCTCCCCCCGTCCAGTCCCCACCGCAAGCAGAGCACAGGCTGGGCCCCAGCCATGCCTGCTCTGCTGCAGCAGGAAGGTGGGAAAAGACTGAGTGGCTAGCAGGCAAGAATACTCTAGTGCTCCACAGCTTCTGACTTGAGCCACTGCAGGCATGTGGGCGTACTTCTTGAATCAAAGATAGATGCATGTTTATTTGCTTATCGGTTCAAACTCTGCAGCTTAGATTAACCAATGAATGATGATGAATCAATTCAGCCTTGGGCTTTTTGATGGTCTGTACTTAGCCCCTCAGTTTAGTCCATCTTAAAATTAAAAAGGATTCCAAATCAATTCTTGTGCATTTGAGTTTACTTGGAGGCGGCTTATTGTTAAATTATTTGGCCCCATTTCTCTTACAAAAGATGGAACATTGTCGTCTGAAACATACACACTTTTTTCTTGTTTTATAAAGGAATCTAAGGCCCACAATGGACATTTTAGTTAAGGGTGTACCGATAGAGAATTTTTTTTAACAAGCCAATTTTTAAACAAGCCATAATCAGCTGATACCAATCCGACTCAGATACCCAGCCCGGCAGCACGGACAGCAGAGTCCAGCTGATAAGTCTGTTGTGGGGGAAGGGGCAGGGGTAGGGAAGCAGATTGGAGGGCTGGACCAAGGCCCCCACACAGGGGGAGAGAATGGGGATGGGGCTCAGGCAGGGGCTACGCAGCCAGGGCAGGATGCGAATGGAGCCATGAGCAGCTCATCCGGGAGGCACAGGGAAGGGACAGCTCCTGCCACTGCATGCACCCAACCCTAGGAGGGCATATGGGGTGTGCCCCCAGACTTGTGCGGGTTGAGGGCAGGCTAAGGCCAGGGTGGTGCCAGGCTTTTCCAGGTGGAGGGGCTGGGCTACAGAGGGGAACGGGACTGCAGCCAGCCCAAAATACATTTCCTGTAGCCCCTGCCCCTGCTCTCCATGCTGCTGGGCTGCACTTCTGGCTGCCTGCATGCTGCTCTGCAGCTGCGCACATGCACGGGGCTTTTAAAAGTCTGTGACATTAAAAAAAACAAACAAAAAACAGCCACATTAACCAAAAAAAGGTGACTGCCGATACAGTCAACTTTCCTTATAAATGGTGGCAATCTGATATGGGACCAATGTATCTGTGCACCTCTAGTTTCAGTGTTAGGTGACCTCTATATATATACTCACTTTGTGCATTTCAGCACCTGGGCTAGGTACAGACAGTCAAAAAGCCTAAGGCCGAATTGATCCAGTCTTTGCAGGTTAGTCTACAATTTACAGATTAAATTGAAACATAAGTGAACAGACATTTTTTTTCAGGAAATGCAGCCACATGCCTGTTGTGGCTCCGGCCAGAAGCTGGGGATGCTAGAGCACAACTCTGGCTGTGTGTTTACTTCTTCCTGCTGCCCCTAGGGTCTCTGGGATTTGCAATCCAGACTCATAGCAGCAGGACTCTGCAGGGTTGCTCATCACTACTTCTTCCTGCTTCCAGGTGCCTTGGGGATTTGTAGTCCAGTCACAGCCAGTGGTAATTTTGAGCAGAAGGGGTGTTTAACCTGACCCCAGACCCTACCTGGGGTTTGCCCGGGGGTAGAGTAGGGTAGGGCAGCCCCCTCCGCCCTTCATCCCCCTGGAGACTGGACTGCATCACCAACCAGGCTTGTCCCCACCCTCGTCAGCCAGCCCTCACTGCTCCAGCTCTGGGGGCAGAGGGGTGGGCCATCCCTGTTCTCTGGAGCAGACAGCACAGCCCAATCCAAAGCTGAAAAGCATGCTGGGGGGGCATGATTTAACCTCAACCAAGAAGGGGTCTGGGACAGAAGTTTCTTAAACCAGTTTGACCTAAATCAGTTAGGTCTGATACTACACTCAACTAGGTTCATCTTTATCTTCATACAGGTTTATCTTTATACAGGCAAACTTTGGGAAGTCCAGATTTCCATCTTTAATGCCCAAATTAAAATGCACTTTTTAGGATCTACTCTAATTTTAGTGGAGAGGTACTTAGCAGTCAACCTAATTTTGCTGAGTTGGTTTGACTAGTAGTTCTTCAGTCTCAAAAGAAGTAGAGAACTAGAAACTGACTAAAAAGTTACTTGTATAAATAAATACAAGTAAGCTTTCCATGTTCCTTCACTTCTGGCCAGCGCATCTGAGGACAGGATTTTTTTTTCCCTTTTTAAAGAGCTACTGCTATAACACTGCAATGCTGTTGTGCTCTGGAGGACAAACAAGGGACAGTCTGTACTGACACTGTACATGTTGTGCAGTCAGCATCCCACTTCATTCCATGACTATTGAGATCCAGGCCAGGATTTCTGTGCTCTTAAGACAAACAGCACATGATTTAAAGCAGGGACTCCCAAACTGTGACCTAGAGATCCCTAGTGATCTGCAAAGCAGTGTTAAGTGGCCTACAAACTACATAGTGCCTACTACTTTTTCAAATACAAATTTGATAAGTGTAGAAAGAAACCCACAAGAGTTTACCAGTACATTTAGAAATCAAAAGAAAGATATTTTGAACAGAATCTACTCTTCTAAGATCAGGTCTTATGGACCAAAGCATCATCAGATTTATAAAAATGAGAGGGTGAGAATATGGGTGCAATTTTTGCTCCTAGTCTCAGAACTTTATTCTCTTGTATCCACAAAGAGTGTTTTGCTATGAGCTGGAGAAGAATCAATGAAAACAAGCAGCAAAAAAACTACATACTTTTAAAAGACAGGCACAAACAAAAACTACCAAACATGTAGCTACCAGCAAACTACAGGCAGCGGACTAATCAATGTGAACCGTGCAGTAACCAATTCTAAATCCTGACCATATTCCAAGCACAAGTGCTCCCTGGCTTGAATAGTTCAAAATTCTTTTAAAGATAAATTTTAAAATTTACTTAATAAATGCAACCACCTGTATTGTCCAGGTAAAAAATGTAAGGTAGTACAACACCATGCAATTAAAAAATGGTAATTGAGTAAAGCCAACAGACAAAAGGCCCTATTGTCTCAAGTGTACACAACACATTTTTTTTCCAAAGTAATCTTTTGACCTATTCTCTTCAAATGAAGGCTGCATATCTCCTGCAAACATTTTGAAGAATATGATGGATGATCCATATTTGCTTGCAGATAAAGCAAGGCTTCTTTGGTAGTAAATTTAAAGCCAGTTGATAAATCTATCATATCACAAGGCTTAAGACATTCTTTTATGATATTGCTTCATATGTACCATTCAGAACTAAATCTGAATGCAGAGAAGAGAGGCAAACAAAAGGTCTAAACACTTCCCAGCACAAACAGCTTGCAAAGGTTGTGGTTTTAATAAGATTTTTTAAAACAGAAAAGACTCAAAATGCACGGGCTAAACAAAAGGAGAAAAACTTGCTAGGGGATAGACGTATTAGTTGGCACACCAAATTAAAGGTCCAAACTAAATACCACGCACTTAACTCTCCAGAACAAAACAGAACTTTTAAACAAAACTAAATACTGTGCAAAAAATTA
Source organism: Crocodylus porosus (assembly GCF_001723895.1). Taxonomy (NCBI): domain Eukaryota; kingdom Metazoa; phylum Chordata; order Crocodylia; family Crocodylidae; genus Crocodylus; species Crocodylus porosus. Next base: position 75,238,371 of record NW_017728931.1, on the reverse strand, counting down.
TAAAAGCTGATTCAAGACACAGGGCTATTATGCAATCAAGTAATGTTACTATTGTACCAGTAACCTATTTAAGGAGTTTTTTCCTTTGGAGGCAGTTTTGAAAAGGAGGAGAAAAAAAGTGTTTTTGTTGTGAGGGAAAGGGGGGAGGGAGAAAAGGAGGAAAGAAAAAAGAACAGGGAACATTTTCTTTCCTCCTTGAAAGACAGCTGGACAGACACAATCTTAAATGAATTAATTCTGCAAAAGCTAAGAAGGGGAGGCAAGCTTCTTAACCAGACAACTATCAAGTACGAGACAGTAATATGGACTGACATTTCTAGCGCTATCCACTGATATGCCTCAAAAAGCAAATCTGTAAACAAATCTCATATTACACACCTGGCACGCGCACACACACAAAATAGCAGTAACAATAATAATAGTTATAATTTTAGAAAACTGGTAGTATACTTGGACTCTGCATATATCCAACACAATTAAAGGTAAACTCCTAAGCAGATAATTGCATTAAAACTTTCTAAACAGCCTGAATTTTACATTTACTTTTGCAAACAGCTGCTAAGTCTCTCTCCTATGAAAGCAACAAGCTTTTAGAGGTATACTTGCCTTCAGACACCACCAGTATTTGATTCACAAGAGAGACATCTGAGCCACAAGCCTGTTCATACTGCAAGCTGTGCTAATCTACAGAGGGAAAACCAATTTAACCCTGCCAAATATCCTCTTCCCTGCACATCGGATTATAGTCACACGTTTGCATCAAGGTTCTCTGCAGCTTGTTGACAACTGCACTTGGTTGTAGCCGGCATCTCACTGACTGCGCTGAATCTGCTCCTCCCACCTAACCACGTAGCCTTCTTCATTACTCAGGTTTCAACAATTTTAAGCTCAGCAGCACTTGTGAAATTCCCCAAGGCAACAGTTCAGGTTCAAGTAGGTCAGCTTTACTGAGATTTACTTGCAAAGAAAGCATTTGTTGAAAAGCTTTATTTTTCTGCACATTTACGGTGATACACTGTGCCTTTTGAACACATCCCCATGAATAGTTCAGATCTCTGCTGCCCCCGCAAACAAGTAAAAGCAATTTTAAACAAGCATCAGTTCTCTACTGTGGGGCATATTGTTTCCAAAATGTAATGCTTTAAATGCGTACACAAAGGGGGCTCACGTTGAACTAGAATTCAATAGGGCATGCTGTTTGAAAAGCAAGAATCATACCAAGATGCTGTCTTTTAAAAATAATAGCATACAGAAAAAAATTAAGCAGGCAAATGTTTCAATTTGACAAAATGAGAGATTTAAAAATTAATAAAAATGGAGCTCAATGCTAATGCCTTACCACCTCCGACTGGGACCCAACTCTTAAGACATTATCCCAATAATATGAGCAAGCCCATTCACATAAAATTAGAGTTTACGGAACCGAGCCCTCCAAAGTATAGCTTAGGTTCCACGAGGCATATTTTTTCCATCATATTTCTCCAAGTCTGAGTGATAGGGCTACTATTTCAATATACAGAGAAAGAAATACAAGTGTTTTCATTTAATACGCAAGTGTAATTAGTCAAGTCAGACTCTCATTGGTTTACATGGCAGCAGATGTTACAAAGAACTTGGGCTCGAGGTGGTCAAACATATGACCCCACAAGCTACATCTGACCTACAAAGCTTTTTTAACTTGCCCACTGGCTACCGGAAGTTGGGGGCTGTGGCCTGCTATGGAATTCAGGGCCCCTTTGGCCCCAGCTGTTGGCAGTGAGCTCAGCTTGCCACGATCAACCCCAGATCCACCTCCATGGATTCGCTGTCAACCCCAGACCCCCAACTGCATACCGACCTGCTTCCCCCCAGCTGGATCCAGCCTGCAAAGAACTGAAGTCCAGATCTAACCAGGGGCCCAAGGTGCGTTTGACACTCCTATCTTAGCTCAAGTAGTATAACTGACTCAGAGTCTTTGAGAGTTCCCTTAATGGGGACAGGCTCAGCTATGCTACCTGCTCAGTCCCTCTTTGCTGCACTTGCAGGGTGGAGTACTTGCTGAAGCCATGATGGTCCAGGAAATGTGACAGCAGGGTTCTTTTTTGCAATATCTTTTATTGGACCAACTCTATAGTTAAGGGAGATGTAGACAAGTTGTGGGGAACAAAGTATCCTTCATCACAGACAATTCATAGCAAGATAAGAGATAAGAGTGCAAGTCAGTTTACCTTCCTAGCCAAATTTAGGCAATTGCAATGAATGTGGCACATATGAAGCAGAATTACAAAATCAACAGGGATCACCAGAATAAGCAGAATAAAAAGCATAAGAAAACTAAGAACTGAAGTTTCAGGCAAAGCAAAAAGAAGAGAACACACATTGCACAGAAATAACAGGATTAAATACTGTTTCATACTGCACTGGTTGAGATCCGTTGTCTCCAAGCCCAGTTTAAATTTCTAAAGCATTAAAGTATGGCAATATTACCTAAAAAGAAGAGGTCAAAACCAATACATGCAGGCACCCTGACTGCCATTTTAAATGTCCTCTGGGGGGAGATAAAGGTCATGACTTAGCCATCAAATAAGTTCTGTCTTGCATCTCTTCAAATTTGCCCTTTATATTATTCGGTGCACCAGTTTTCATACGGCATTAGTCAAACAGATAGGGAGTGCTCCTTCTGAGATAATCTTACTACACCCCTTATGCCATCTGCTAATGAATTATTGGTTCTCCAATCATAGCACCACTACTTTAAAAAATTATTACATTCTTAAGAGAACAGAAACATTTTCATCAGTCTTTACTCACCTAAAGAATCTCTTGGAAAACCCTCACATAACAGCTAAGCAATCTGAGAGCTGAGGATGATAAACAAAGGCTGTCTGCTGAGCTCTTCCTTAACCATTCATCACTTCCCTTCTTTCTGGGACAGAGGATGCACCAAAAGCTAGGCTGACAGACTTCAAAGGCACAATGGAAATGAACAAGTTATATAAACCAAACTGGATTTAAAAACAGCCTGGAAGAAAGGAGGAATTAATTTGGGAGCTACCAAATGGTTATGTTTATGCAATTGAATGAATAAGTTAATTTCAGGCTGAATATGAGCAGGAAGTTCTTAGCCTCTATAATTTATTAGCATTTAAAGCTAGACTGGATGCAGTGCTCTTATATTCTGTTTAGAAAACAATTTTGTTTCAGCAGGAAGATGCCCTGGATAATTAACATTAACTTGTTCTACCATTATGAGAAGGACACTTCTGTTACTGTATTCAACGTGGCTTTGACAAGCAAGCTTGCAAATACTGAATTCATTTTTGCTGCTGTAGGTTTGCTTTTTGCCCTTCAGTTCAATGGCATTGGTAGAAACCGGTTTCTGTTTGTTTAGAGCACTGTTCTCTAGCCCTCAGTGCCAAGTTGTTAGCGATTTGAATTCCACAGGAGTTTGCCTAAGAAGAGCTTGAAGTCTTTTAGAACTGAACATTACCAAGAGCTGCCTTTAGTACAAGTTGGTGATTCTGTACTGCTAGCCAGCTCTTAGTAATATTCAGTTCTAAAAGACTTCAAGCTTTTCTTAAGCAAACTCCTACTGAATTCAAATGCATCACACACGTTTATTTATTTACCTACTAGTTTTCTTTGTCTATACACACACACACAGTGTAACTTCATAAATCCAGCATGCTGAGGACCAAGCACTTGCAGAAAATTTGAAAATGCCACACTTCTTAAAAATCAGTGCAGCAGGAGAGGGGGCAGAAGAGGCTGCATGTAGAGCAGCGGCACGGGGGGTTAATGGCAGTGGCACCAGCCGCCACATGCAAGCTTCCCCCTCCATGTCTGGGAGGGCAGGGGGAAGCACCGGATTTTTGAAAATTCTGAATCTCTGGCATCTGGATTTATGAAGTTATACTGTACAAACAGGTTTCCCCTTGTTTTATGCCATGCATACGTTCCTGGAAAACAGCGCGTAACTGTAAGTTGCATAAAGGGAACCCACTGTATAATGTAACAGATAGGGATACATTCCAAGACCTCGACTGTCCTGACCCCCAGACCCATCTCTACCACTTTTACAAGACAATTTTGGTATTCACCAACAGCAGACAGTACACACAAGCACAGGGAACTATCATAATGGGAATGGCAATGACAGAAACATGTCTCAGACAACAAGTAAGGAGCACCGCTCCACACAGGACACTATATGATGGTGCGCGTCACACACACAATGCACCGCACAAAGCAGCTGAGTGCGGGCTTCCACCACACCAGTCGCATAAGAGTGAATTTATCATCTCACATAACATTTTTGGTATAAAAAAAGGGTGATCGCAAAAGAGCAAATTTGCACATACAGAATCTGCATAAAGCGAGGGAAACCTGTATAGAAAACTAGCAGGTAAACAAACATATTACTTGTGTCCTGGTAGCACTTACATGCAAAAACTGAATCACTAGACTTCGCAAGACTCCTGTCAAAGATCCTTCTAACATACAGTATTTCACCTATTTATGATAGCTGCAGTTTGGTTTGTGTCCTCGCTTCATGAAGTAGCAGTAAATGTACACGGCCACAGCAGAAGCATTCATGTTGTGACCCGTCAGATTAGAACAAAACTGCTAAATTTCCACCCGTCATCAACAAAATCACAGACATGCATGATTTCTAGATAAAAACATCTAGGGCACTTGCACACATACAGCAAGGCTGCTCCAACGCACTGTAATTACAGTGGGTTGCAGCAGACTCTATTGAGTCTGCTGGAGCATGGCAATTACCATGCTCAGCAGACGTGGCATCACAAGCATCAGCATCCCTGTACTGAAAAGTGTTGGCAGGGGCACTTTAACTAAAGTTTGTTGAATGACCTTCAGTTAAAGCACCCTCCATTTTCAGCATGGGGACACTGATGCATGCAATGCTCCAGGTGCTTTAGATAGAGGCTCTCAGAGCCACTCTAATGAAAATGCCCCTCCCTCCAGCCCACTCCTGGAGCACATGTATAAACACCCGTAGTTTATAACAAGGACTTGAGAAGTAAGTGTACAGTAGCTTAGTTTTTTAAAAGGTAAATGAAATATGATCTAAGCAGGTGTTTGGCAAGTGAGCACTGGAAAGAGAAACGATAAGGAACGACTGGTTTTGTTGTGTAATGGTGATGCAAGGTCTAGGGAGGCGTGTGTATCAGCATGTTTTATAAATAGTAACAGACCATCTATTATATACAGAACCCATAAGAGAAAATTTGGGGGCCTGGAAGCATCCTAGCAGTGGGGAGCTTCCACCTCCCATTTTAGAAATAGCAACTAGAGGAATTCTGAATTGAATGAATCCTTTTTTAAATCAAGTTTCTAGAAGATATACTTCGGCTTTTTTCCACATACTGCTTGCAATTATTTTACTCTTTATAATTGAAGGTCTCTTTAAAAAGAAAAAAACCCCTATCAACTTTTGCTCCTACCCCCAAGCTTGGGTTTGGTATAACCGCCCCCCAATTCACAGACCATGGTTTCATATAACACAAGGGTCACTGCCAATGACAAAGATCTGAAGTACTATTTATATATTTAATTCATAAGGTCAACTAAGGAGACATCTGAAACTACCTCTTAAAAACAACAAAATTAGTCTGTACCAAGTGACTACATTAAGCAAATCCTCAGCCCTTTCCCACTCTGTGAAAATAACTTATCTAAATTACACTGAGGATACTCTTAGAACACACTACTCAGCAAGACGATGTAAAGAAGCACTCTCTGCGCACCAGGAGTGCTCACATGGGACATTAGTTCAGAGTAGCTTGTCCACTGCAAATTGGTCCATGCCAACTTCCCCACATAGACAGGCATAAGGTTTAGAAGTGGAGAAGTATACAAATTCTTAGTTTAAACATTTGCTTTGTGTGCTACCTATCACCATCTTTTGGAAAAATGAATAAATAATGTTTTGTTTCAAAGAAAAAAAAACTGTTTAGAGTCACTGGTTGCCCAGGAGTAAAGGGCAACAGGTGTCTTGCTCAGTTGAGTCTGTTTGCTTAACATCACCAGGAAATGAGGGAATTTGACTTAAATAGCCCATGTTATAGTGGTTAGGCATTTCCCAACCAAAAATAAGGCACCAGGTGGCACCAGACCTTTCTTCCTTCAACTCCAACCAAAAAAGAGCCTCTCCTCTCCTGCTTCTAGTTGGACATGCCACTGAAATGACTCGAGTCAAAGAGCTTCCTAACTAGCACTCAGTGTTTCCCTGTTTGCCCTCTTGACTACCTCTGGCACACGAGACTAAAAATTAGCTTCAATGTCTTGTTCTTCTTTGGTTCCAATGCCCCCTTCCCTTTTCTGACTCCACATGGCTATCTCATTTGCCAAAATGAGTTCATCTTTTATCACTATGCTGGAGACTCACAAGTTTCTCTTCAACTCCAATCTTGCCTCCTTCCCCCTACACACAATTGAGCTCATCTTTTAGATGTCTACTCTTGAAAGTGCAATATTCCACTAAAAGTAAATGTAATCAAAACTTCCTTACATTTCCTCCAAAAACAGTCCTGCTACCTCCCTCTCCACCTGTCACTCAAGTGAGTACTCTTCAATTCAGTCTTTCCACTGAACTACCACCATAAAAAGGGCCTATCTAAATCTTGGCATTTCTTCTTTCCTACCATCTTTAAGATCTAGCTTTTACACTCTGTTCATACAATTTGTACTCAACCCAGGCCCTATTCCACATTTCTATTACTAATGCATTTCCTTCCTGTGAAATAAATCTTGCTTCACTTTTATCTATCTACAGAAATGCTTGGAAGACAGGTTTCCCAGCTTAGCACTTCAGCCTACACATGTTCCGTATTTCTGTTCTGCAATGCTTCCCTTTTTTTCCCCCCCCACCTACAACACAAAAATGTTCATCTTCAAATGTAAGGTTCTTTGCAGCTTACCAAAATGCTAACCTTTATTGCAGGGTCAGCAGTGTTTTTGGCCAGCGTGCCACCCAACCTCAACCCCTGGGACGGCTCTGCCTGGGACTGCAAAACTGCCCAGTCCCCCCAAACAAAAAGCATGTCTATAAACAGAGACACAGAAAGCACTTTCACTGCTTTTCATTTTCAGTATGGGACCCTTCAGCAAGAGCCTTTTGGCTCTAAATACATATCTGAGACTACAGTTTAAAAGTTCCTTCAGTCAATACATTTCAAAAGAAAGAAACGTTACACAATTAACAGCTACAGGAATAGACATTTTCAATTACTTATTCAGGCAAGCCACCAAATAGTCTGAAGTCAAAAAACAACAACAAAATGCAAGGTCAATCTATGAGCATACCAAACCTTGATCGCTCTATAAAGTTGCTCAATCACTTCTATAAACATGGCTATATTTTAATCCAAGTCTTGTGATATGGCTTGTGATTGTCAAATCAGTTAACAGTAAAGCATTCTCCGACTACTCAAATGTAGCAGAGCAAGGTACAGCCAAGTTTATTAGTACCAGCCTGCCACCCTCAGGCTGGCTATTTTACCTATACCAAAATGTGAGAAGCAAAGGTGTATTTTTTGAGATGTTGTTGCCAGGCCATCACAGATACAACAACACTCCAATCTTGGTACTGTTGTAGAGAGCCACATGTCCCTGACAAAAATAAAAGAGCAAATGTGCAATGTCAAAAGGCAACAAGGCCAGATTTTTAAAAAGGTATCTACATATACAGACAAGAACTTAACTTCGGTCCATGATCCTAATGACAACATGGAAATGTTAATTACTAAATAAATTCAAAATAAAGGCCCAAACTGCATTAGTCACATATGTTATTAACTGTTTTCCCTCCTCAAAAGATGAAGGAGCTGTTTTTCAGGATCAGCTATTGTTAGGGCCTCTATCCATGTTCTTCACTCTCTTTCTCCCTTCTGAAAAGCTCCTAGCCATCTTGTAAATTCTTTGGTTACCACATAGCTTCAAATTGGCTGCCAACCATAGCTTGCTTGGCTGCCTTTTCTCAATTAGCCTGTTAGTTTATTTAGCAGTTTCAACTGCTTATAACCAAAAAAGTTTATTTTACAAGTATAATATTCCATAATGTAAAAAAGATGCTGGAATGGAGGACAAGGTACTCAAAAGTTGGAACGGATAAAAAATAGGTAGCCTGTTTCAGTGCTTAACTTTCCTCCTAGTAAAAGTTTACCCTGGGCATATCTACACGTGATATTTATTGGCCAAATTCTGGCACAGTTCACGCAAAGCTAATAGCTCCCGGGCACTGCGGTTACATGTGCAGCCAGGACCACAGGAACTTGAGCCATATTGAAGCACCCCTGGTAGCAGGGGGCTCCATCCTCTTTAGAGTCACCCTTCAGATAGTTGAAGGCTGCTATTAAATCCTGCCTCAGTCTTCTCTTCTCCAGACTAAACAAGAAGTCATGAGGCCCCTAACCATTTTTGCTGCTGTCCACTAGACTCTCTCCAATTTATTCACATCCTTTCTGTAATGGGGGGGGGTCCAAAACTGGACATAGTACTCAAGATACAACCTCACCAGTACCGAAAAGAGAAAAATGATCACTTTCCTCAATCTTCTGGCAACATTTCTACTAATTCAGCCCTTCTTTGGAAACAGAGCCAACACTGCTGGCTCACATTCAGCTTATTGACTACTGTAATCCCCAGGTCCTTCTCTGAAGAGCTGCTGCTTGGTCAGCAAGTCCACAGCCTGTACTGGCACATGGGACTGTTCCATCTCAAGTGCAGGGCTTTGCACTTGCCCTTGTTGAACCTCACAAGATTTTCTTTGGTTCAATCTTCCAATTTGTTGGAGGTCTCCGAGTCCTACCCTCCAATATATCTACTACTCCCCCCAGT
>NW_017728931.1:75219772-75229430 GCF_001723895.1 Crocodylus porosus | reverse complement strand
TTGGTATTATCTGCAAACTTGCTGAGGGTACACTCTATCCCATCTTCCAGATTGTTTATGGAAATACTGAACAGCACTAGCCCCAGGACCGACCTCTGGGGTACTCCACTCAATGCCAGCTGCCAACTAGACATCAAGCCACCAATTACTACCCTCTGAGCCTGACAAGCCAGCTAGTTTTCTATCCTCCTTACAGTCCTTCTGTCCAACCCATGCTTTCTTAGCTAATTTGTGAAAACATTGTAGGAGACCATATCCAAAGCCTTGCTAAATGCAAAGTATGTAAAGTCTGCTGCTCTCTCCACATCCACAAAGCCAGTCATCTTGTCATAGAAGGTAAATCAGGTTGGTCAGGGATGACTTGTCCTTGGTGAACCCATGCTGACTGTTCCTTAGAAGTGGATTCATGCAGGATCTGCTCCATGATTTTTCCAACGATTGATGTGAAGCTGATAAATCTGTAGTTCTTTGGGTCTTCCTCCTTCCCTTTCTTAAAGATGGGCACTATATATTTGTCCTTTTCTGATCATCCGTGACTTCTCCAAATTGCCATGGGTTCTCAAAGTTAACAGCTGACAGCTCTGCAAGTCACATCAGCCAACTCCCTCTGCACCCTGGACTTGTACACATCTAACTTTTCTAAATGGTCTCTAAACCTATTTTTACTATTGTTGGCTCTTCACCTCCTCTCTGCTGCCAGATGCAGTAGCTTGGTAGCTGACCTTGCTTGCGAAGGCTGAGGTAAAAAGGCATTCAGCACTTCAGCCTTACCCTTAACACATCTCTAGGTTGCCTCCCCCATTCAGTAAAAGGACCCACACTTTCTCTGATCTTCCTGCACCTTCACATAGGATGCCTGTTTGGAGCAGATCTGCTTCACTAGCATCTAAAGATGTTGCTGGGGCTGTTGTCCTTCAGCATTGGGCCCCTGCTACTCCTGAGACCCAATGCCAAGACAATAGTTATGAGTGCCATGCCCCAACTAAGGACATGGCAGAGAGAATCATGTGCCCTGGGAATCCTGCTGCAGATGCAGACCTTAGGAATTGCCCTGAAGAGGGGTTCCTGGGGTCCCAGGATCATATCCTGGAAGCCCTGGGAGCACTTACCAGGGCACAGCTGCCTACTCTCTCCTGCCGTACGTGAACAGATGATGGACACAAAGAAGTAGCACAAATTGTGGCTAGGAACTGGTATGCTCACAAAGGGCTAAGACAAAGAAATCTATTTGCTCACACTTTGTGCTGCCATAAAAACTGTGGTGGCAGAAAGGCTGTATGTTGCAGCCTTACTATTTTAAAATATTTTTTGCAGTATTTAATACACAAGTGCCTGACAGCATCACTACGTTTCTGCAAAAGGCAAAGACAAAGGCAACATAGCTTAGAAGAGTTGTTTAATGCAGCTATCCTTGAACATTTAGAAATGAAAAACCATTTTGAAGTACTGATTACAGATTCTTTCAAAGTTTAAACCATTTAAAAACAGCAAATGACAAGGAAAAAAGGAAGAGAAATATAAAAAAAAAAATCTTCAACTAGCTTAGTATTACTTTAAAAGCTGTCATTTGATTTCTATTTTGTCTAGAATTATGTTCTATTACCTTTATATTTTCAAGTAATTCCTCTTAAAATGAAACTTTACTGCAGCTTGCTGATCAGACAGACTCATAAAAAGAACCCCTGATTAAAAGCAAAGCATCATGAAAAAAATATTCAACAAAAAAACCCAACCCACCTACCCCGCACTGGGCAATTCAGAATTTATTTCACTTACAGAATTAGTTTACTTAATGATTTTCTCAGTCTTTTTCTGGTTATACAATCCCATGAATAAGGCATTCACTTCATGTCACACATCCAGTACAATGCTATCTTTGGAAAATGTATTAGGTTCTAGCACCGTCACAGAATCCCAACATTTCTGCAGTCAATTTCATTGCAATCCCGTACTCCTCCAAAAATGCTTAATATATTCTCAACTTATTTCTAAGACTAAAATGGTATTTATTTTTAAAATCCAAAATATTCTCAAAAATAGACTGCTTTATTACAAACTCAAGAGATAAATGTAATATGATAGCTGACAGTCTTAAAGTTTAGATCTCATGCAGAACCCCCCCCACAAACAAGCTACTTGTGTACACCAGAAGGCATGCCACAGGATCATCATAAACTGAACTAAAACAACGTTTTATTTGCCTTTATAAATAGGTCTAAGTCAAATATAACCTTTATTTTGTGACTGCTACTTTTAAGCTGCAGGTACATAATAAGCAACTCAAACTTCATAACTACTAAAAACAAATATGCGGTTTTCAGAAACTAAGCACTTTTCAGACAATTTTTGCTCCTATCCATTAGGCACTTGTTAAACTCCACCCTTAACTGTTTGTGAATGCACGCAGCTATTTATATTTATTTTGCAAAGTTATATTACATTATTTATACAATTTGGTTTCTGCATGTCTCAACTTGCAAAGTATTTTATTTTTTTAATGGCAGAGCAAACTAACAGATTTAATAAGAGTGAAATATGGCGACTAGGTTTTTTTTTTCTTCTGAAGTCATTGGACATGCGATCAATTGTTTCATATGCCATTTGTTTAAACAAGCTGTAGGCTAAATAGGACGTACCATTCTTTTTGAGGAGCCACCACAGAAGAGTAAAAGTTAATAAAAATGTACATTTAAAAAAAGTCCTTCACAATAAAATGGATTAGAAAATCATGTGTTTACACTGCACAGAAGCTTAATATAGAAGCTTAAATTTCATATTGTGATGTACGTTGTGCCTCAAGTTGTTGCAATTTAATGCGACAATATGCTGTAAATTAAGAGGCCATTCCAGTATTTATGAAAGCTTATTTCAAACAGACAGCACAAGCAGTTTTGGTAAAACCACTGGAATTAACTGCTCTTTACAATTTCCCTTGAATATTTTCCTGATTGTTGGGAAGCATTAAGTCCTGTCACTACCTTTGTTAAATGAATATTTCTCTGAAGTCTAAGCAACTTTCTGGATGTACATGTTTTAACTTCTAGGTAATTTGCCTGCTTAGGGAAAAAGTAGCTTATTTATTTATTTTTAATGTTATAAAGTTACCTGGGACTTACTTGCTGAAGCAATACAGCTATCCACAAGGCAATTATTACAGCATACACACCACAGGCCACCCCCACCCTTAAAATTAGCTTGTTTCTTCGTAGACAGGCTATGGATCAGCTAAGGAAAGACTGTATTAAATTCCCCCTGTGACAAGTTCATAAATGCTAGAACTGAAGCATGTTGGGAGAACTCCGAGGGAGCCATCCCATATACATTCTTTTGTTTACAATAGGGTTTTAGACAGACTGCACTTGACACTACACCCTTCACAAGCACTGAATTAATTTTTTTTACGTAAGATTACAAGAACAATACAGCCATGCTCTTGCTAGTTTTCTTCAGTCGATTAATTTCAGACAAAATAATGAATTATTTGTACTGCTGAGGCAAAGTACAGTAACTAGAAGTGATGGATACTCCATAGCACTACACAATACAGGCACAGAATAGAACCTTATGCTATAAGCACTTGAACCAGTAAGAGACCAGGATGATGATGAGAGAGAAGAACTGACTATTAAAGTGATAAATTCTTTAGTGTACCATGCAGTCTACCATGTCCAAGAGAGACCTACTGGGTTTTAAACTTACAACAGGAATGACAAAGACTGACTATATTCTATCAGGCTTTAATGAACCCATTTGTATCAGCATCATTAAAAAGAAAAAGCCTTAAATAAGAAGCTAAATATTTAAGTGCGCACAGTTCACATGATGTTCACGCACACACACACACACACACACGTGTGTGTGCACGTACATTGAGTTACTGCATTACTAGTCCAAGTGGAAACAGAGCACACAGAACATTGATTGTTAAAGGTCAGTGTTATTTAAACCATCAAACCAAGTTACAGTAATTTACACACAGAAACCATTTCCAGATTACATTCAGACTACAGCACAAATCAAGAGAGATATTGTATTCCAGTGGCAATGATAGATACCAGCCTTTATAAAATACTCCAGAACTAGCAGTCAGCAGCACTGAATATCAGTACAATATAGTTTTTGAAAAGCCTTAACCAGAAGAGAACAATAAAGCAGTATTATTTCTGCATGAAATGACAAACGTCTCTTTTCAGAGTTCTTCACAAGTATGACTTTATGAATAGTACACAAAACGGAAAATATAGTTAAAGGCAGTCCTTGACTTACAACATTGAGTTACAACTTTTTGCACTTACAGCATTTATAAATTGACATCCTGCTTCAACTTTCTAATGTCAGTTTCGACTTTGGAACACTTAATCCAACACAACACCATGCCAGCGAACAAGTTCGCTGCACCACTCATCTCCCTGGACAACACCTGTCCAAACTCCCTTGGACACTTGAAGAAAGCAGACAAGACTCCAGAAAAAACCTGCAGCCAGGACTCCTGAGAAGACTCCAGCCAAGAACCCTTCAAAAAGTCCAGCAAAGTCACCTCAAAGAAGTCCCTCTAAATCAACATGATTGCTATTTACAATATAAATACATTAAATGTAGCTATATTATTAATCTATAATTGATCAAATACAAAATTCTTGGGTATTTTTGGTGAAAAACAGGGTATTGGGCCTTGGTTCAGTAACCAATCCTGCATTTATAACATCATACTTCGGAACCAAATTTTCCCATAAGAAACAAAGCTTCCACTTAAGACAGTTTTCAGCAACCAACTGTGTTGTAAGCTTGTACAATGAAAACCTCAAGATAGAATGTTTTGCTTTCCCAGCTTACTATATTTTGTTTCAATCTGATTTCAGGAATCAACTCAAGTGACCCTTATTTCCCCTTATCCTTGGAGCTGTACTTCATCAGTGACTTGGATGTGGGTGTGAAGTGTACTCTGTCCAAGTTTGCAGATGATACTAAATTGTGGGGAGAAGTGAACACACTGGAGGGCAGGGAATGATTGCAGGTGGACCTGGACAGGTTGGAAAAAGTGGACAGTACACCATAGGATGCAGTTCAACAAGGACAAGTGCAGAGTGCTGCATCTAGGGCATAAAGATATCCAGCACACCTGCTGGTTGGGGAATGACCCTCTCAGCAGCAGAAAGGGATCTTGGAATCATAGTGGACTCCAAGATGAACATAAGTCAGTGTGACGAGATCCTCAAAGCTAACCACACTTTATCATGCATCAGCAGATGCATGACAAACAGAACCAAGGAAATGATACTTCCCCTTCATGCAGCATTGGTCAGACCACGGTTGGAGTACTGTATCCAGTTTTGGGTGCTGTACTTCAAGAAGGATGTAGATAACCTCGGGAGGGTCCAGAGGAGAGCCACTTGTATGGTATGGGGTTTGCAAGCCAAGCCCTATGAGGAGAGATTAAGGGACCTGGATCTCTTCAGCCTCCGCAAGAGAAGGCTGAGATGTGATGTTGTGGCCACCTACAAATTCATTAGGGGGGCATGCAGCAAGGGATCAGAGATGTTCTGTTCACCACGGTGCCTCTTAGGGTAACAAGGAACAATGGTCACAAACTGACAGAGAGCAGATTTAAGCTAGACATCAGGAAGACCTTCATGGTAAGGGAATGCGCTTCTAAGGGAGGTGGTACTCTCCCTTACCTTGAGGGTCTTTAAGAGAAGGCTGGATAGGCACCTGGCTGGGGTCATCTGGCGCAGCACTTTTTCTTGCCCAGGGCAGGAGGTCAGACTCAATGATCTGTTGAGGTCCCTTCCAACCCTAGCATCTATGAATCTACAACTATTGTTGCTGTAACTCCTCACTGAACAGTACAATTACATTTCAGCAGCATTTAAGTGATCAAATCAGAAGTAATTACATCATCCAATCAGGGTGTGTGCCCTGCGCTCCGATGACAGGGGTGGTAGTCAGGCAGGGTGCTGAGGAAAGGGTCAGCTACTCGAGCAACCAAATACTTAACTACGTACAATTTATTACAAGAATAAAAATACAGACGCTTAATATAAAACAGAATATTTACAAGGCTTAACATATAATACTATATATAATACTCCACAATTCACATAATACCAAATATGAACCAAACAACTTACAACCTATACAACACAATTAACACATAGGGATATTAATCTATATAACCCAAGTAACTTAAGCAAAATATTTCTTTAAACCGTCACAAATAACAATACAAATATACACACTGAGACATTAAAACACATAAACCATACAAACCTTCTTAAAGAATACCTCCAGCTATATAGCCCTTAACACAACCACCTCAAAATAGGGAGTGCACTCAGTGCTTTCCCGAGGGGTTTTCCTGAAGCCCTTCCCCTTCAGGGCTCTGGAATGTGGACACGTCCCTCCCGCAATGAAGGATGGAGGCTGCAGACCCTCCTCACCCATGTCAGCCTCCTCTGCAGGGCCCGCTTCCCCACTAACTCATGCTTCCTCTCTGGAGAAGGCAAGGCTTGTCCCCTGGTGGCTGATCCCACAAGAGCCTCTCCCCAGTAGCGCCTTTGGCCCGGCACCCTGCACTAGGTACCCAGGACTCTCTCTCACAGGTACCCTTGCAGGCTTGGACTCCCCGGTCTCACACTGCCAGTTCTTCCCTTTCCCGGGCCCTGCTCCGGGCACTGGGGCTCTTTTAGTTAGAAGTGGAGCCACACTGCAGGGTTCTGGTCACTCAGCCTGCTTGCTAGGTGGTGCCAACTTGCGTACCGGATGAGGCCTGAGCAGCTGTGAGCTGCTCCCAGGGCCAGCTCTCCATGCGCTGATCTGCACGCTGACTGTCCAGCCATTTGCTGGGTTTGCAGGCTCAAGCCGCCTTGAGTGGCTCCTAGAGCCTGATCCCCACACGCCGATTTGCCCACCACTGAAGCTCAAGCACAGTCCCGAGGATGGCAGCCTCTGGAGCCCTTCATCCCAACCTGCTGAGCACGCTCCCCTTGTACACTCTTCAGGGACTCCACCCCCAAAGTTCTCTGGACCTGGCTGGTATAGTTCCAATTCAGGTCCAGCTGCTCCTTGCCGCCTCCCTTTGGAAAAGGGTGGGGCATTGCTTCCTTTGTGCTGCCTCCAGATTGGTAGGTGGGCTCCACGAATCAAACAGAGACCCTTGATCCTGGACTGAACCCAAGGTAAGCCTGGGTTGTAGCAGGTTTACCGAAAAGGTAAGCCTGCTACACTTGGATAAAATAATTTGAGTCAGTATTTTAAAATGGCCTCTAAAATCCACTGTTTAAGTCTGTATCTGTTGGAAAGCAAGTTTACATCAACTGTCATAACTGACAAAAGATGTTCCAGGAAGACGCTGTTGTGAATTAAGATGAAAATAAACACCCCCGCATGAGATTCTCCAACAATCCAGCCTTTCCAAGTGCCACTCGGTACAATACACAAACAATAATCTTCTCTTGCATTATTTACTTCCTTGAAATATTTTTATTAATGCAATATAGTCAATATGAAGTCCTGCACAAAAATAGAACTATACAAACAAAACATGAAGAACAGTCACTGAATTACATGTTGTCCATTTTATTTTATTCACTGTCAAGCATAGATTATTTTGCAACAAGAGTCATAGCATACTTTATATGAGACTGTGTGCCATATACCATGTTTTTATGCAATTAACACCTTTATTCTTAAATGGTATGAGGATGTACATGTAACGTTTTGGCTAGCAGAAGGCAACACATTAAACTGATCCATTAAAAAAAATACTAGTTTTTCCCGCATGATTGTCTAAAGTGTTTTAAGACAATGTTCTTAACAGATTTCTTCAGCAGGTTTCCTTTTTCTGAATTCTCCATTTTAGAAAACAGTATATAGTCAAGAATTAATGTTTGATTAATGCGTTGGAAATAGGTCTTGAACATTTTGAACCCTTTAGTAACAGAAACAGATACCCATCTCTTACCATGGCTGTGGACGGTTCCTGGACTGAGTGATGGCTGGAGTAGCTCTTTGGTTGGAGTGAGATAGACTTCCTTCCCTTGGCGTTGGCTCATCTTTCCTGGAGTCAGAATATGCGATTCATCGCTGTTTGTTATAACAGCTAAAATATAAAAATTACATCACTTCAACCAAGTGATAAAAAGTAGAACAAAAATACCCCCACAAAACCATCAACAATGAAATTTCTAATCATTAAGAAGCTACCATTCAGATTCAGTCTACGAAACCTTAGTTTTCTAACCTACAGATGTTTTCACTTCCTTAACATGCTAAGTTAAGTGTCCAGGGAAGGAAGAAAGAAGATGACAGGTAGTGCCAAAATGTCTCATCTTCCCATGCACAAACTGATGTGGCATGGTGCAGACTGCCTGGGGGTGCCAGAATAGTAGTCCCCTCTTAAAAAAGTCAGCCAGGGCTGGTGCCCTGCTTACTTTAAGTCCTAGCTATGCCACATTGTAAGACTGGCTCAGGAAACAACAACAGAAGAGGAATAGTGGAGTCAGGGAGGCTATATGAATCCTCCACAGCTGCCCCTTGTGAAACCCTGATGTTAGAGAGGGTTGTATAGCTTTTAAAAATCCAGTTTCCTTTCCTGCTTCTGTGGCAAGCCATGGCCCAGCTGACCACACAAGTATCTTATGCATCCAGACCCTGCATGAAGTTCACTAGCCCAAGAAGCATTCCTCAGTGGTAAATCCAATGCAAAAGAGATGCATTTCACTGCGAGAAGCTTAGATTTCTAGCAAAGGGTGGAAAGAGGAACAGGCAAGAGACAGATATAAGTAGTAATACACAGAAGTAAAATAAATGTTTCTCCTGTGAAAGCTACCAAAGGTCAACAGCTTGAGAGAAAACGCTCTCTCTCTCCCCCTCCCACCCTCTTATAAAACATACTAGGTTATTATATTTGTCTGAATTCAAAGTGACTTTGATTTTAAGATAATCCCCTAGTAATTAGATTCTATACATGGAATTCTAATATTCCATGTACAAAAATCTAATTACTAAGGGTCATCTTAAATTCAACCTCTCCCCCCCACCCCTGCCCACACAGACTCTCCCTGCTGTTGTAGGAAGGTAGGTGCCAGATTCCTACCCCCTGCTCACCCTTCTGCCACCTGTCACCCCTGCTACCTTTGCTGCTTACCTGCCCTGTGCTTGTGCCTCCTTCCTTTCTGCCTGCCCCTCCCTCTCTGCAACCTGCCCACTTGCTGCCTTTCCTTAGTGACTCTCTCCCTACTGTATGCCCCCCGCCCCAATGCCTCTTCCGCTCTCACACTGCCTGCCAGAGAAGCTTGCCTTTATACTCGTGTCAAGCTCAGGAGCTCAGTATACCAGACAACACTCCAGAGAACAGATAACTGATGCCTTACTTCATAACAATGTAAGTGCCATACTAGGCAAGACCAATGATCCATCTAGCCCAGTCCAGTCCAACAGTAGCAGGAGTGAATGCGTTAGAGGAAGAATATACAAACAGTCAAGTAATCCATCTTCTGTTCAGTACCCTCCTTGGCATCTACCACCATTAATCTTGATAAGCCAGAGGATACATACCTGTTCTTTTTGATAGAGGGAGCTAGCAGGGGTTATTGCAGGGCCCTTGGCATGGCTTTATGAGCACACGTGGTGCTCGGGCCAGGTGCCAGATGACTGGAAG
>NW_017728931.1:75139792-75218778 GCF_001723895.1 Crocodylus porosus | reverse complement strand
TGGAGAGGAGGTTTAGATTAGACATCCGTAAGAATTACTTCACAGTCAGGGCAGCTAGGAGCTGGAACCAACTTCCTAGGGAAGTGGTGCTGGCTCCTACCCTGGGAGTCTTTAAGAGGAGGCTTGATGCCTACCTAGCTGGGATCATTTGAGCCCAGTTTTTTTTCTCCTCCCCTGGCAGGGGGTTGGACTTGAAGATCTATAAGGTCCCTTCCGACCCTACTTCTATGATTCTATGATAGATATTAGTGGATTTTTTATCCATGAATTTGAATCTGGGTATACCAATTCCTTTATGAACCTGGGTATACTCTGCTTCTAAAACCTCCTGCCATAATGAGATCCACAAGTTAAGCACATTTTTATCCAGCACACGGTTATCTCCCCTCTTTGTTACTATAATACCACTACAATGAAATGCAGAAAGTAGTACCTGAGCACAGTGAGCAGCATGAGGAAGTAAGGTAGCAGTCCCCATTTCACTATTACTTGTATTGCTGTAACAGAGGAGCAGAAATCTAAGGCTCCCTTCTGTGCACACTACACCAGTGGTTCTTAACCATTTTAGACTCAGGGCATCCCTCCCACCCCCTGTAACATTTCTGAATTGAGGCATCCCATTTCAAAACTTAAACTTCATTTGCTTGATACAAAAAATGATAGAGCAAGTGTTCTGTTGCAAAGAACTCAAACACCATAATGGATCAACATTTTTGACACTATGGATTCCTATCTGAAATTTCTGGATTTACCTCCTGAATCGTGTATGTGTTTGCATACCCAATCTTGTGCACAATGCTTAAAAGGATCTCATGGCACCCTGGTTGAGAATAGCTGCAGTACAACTTAGTGCGAGCTGATACTCAAGCAACTTGGGTAGGAGGAAGACCCCAGTTGCTCACCCTGACTAGAGAAGGGGAAAAAAAGTGGAGTTCAATTCAAGTACTTTTCTCTAGATTCGTGCCTGGGATACTAGCACTCTATAGCACCCCCGAGTCAGCACACATACAAAAATGCAAGAATGAGATTCAGAAAAAGGCATGTTCTAGCCTCTGGGGTTATGAATAGGGACCACCAGAATTCATGCTGGAAGTGCACTTTAATCATTCCCTTAATCTTGCAGTTCCTTTAATCTTGGAGTTTCTCCTGTATACCCCCATCCCACTGATTGGCAGAGGGGCCCTGCCACTTCCCCCCAGTTGGCAGGGAGGCAAAACCCACAGTTTTAAGTATGCCATGGCTGTCATCTCCTGCTGCTGATAGGTGGAGGGGCCCCTCTGGCCCTGCTGCTTGCTGCTAGCTGCATGGGGGGCAAAAACTGGCATATTTTAAATTGGAGTTTTCACCCCCCAGCCATCAGGAGCAAGTGGAGAGGCAAATAGGGCTCATCTGCCAAATCAGCAGGGGGGGGATGAGTGCAGGGGCACTCCAAAATTAAAGGAGCTACTGCACAGCACACTTCCAGCACACCTAGTTATAAAGAGCTGTAAGAAAGGATGGTCAAGCACTGGAACAGGCTATCTAGAGAAGTTGTGGAATCTCCTGGAAAATTTTCAAGATCAAGTTATACAGACACTTGACTAGGATGGTTTAGTCAGGGATGACCTGAACAAGGGGCTGGATTAGATAACATCATCGGGTCTCTTAGTCCTACTTTCTTATGGATTGTAAGCGTTTAAAATATAGCTTTGTGTCCTGTTCAAATTCTTTTAAAAGCAACAATTTTAAGCCAAGTTATTAAAAAAAACCAGTTAAATCACTTAAGAAGTTTACTCCCTCCTAATGCCTTCTCATTTTTTACTTCTCTCTGTTTACATACCAAGTCAGTGCAACTAGTTTTGTGTTTCTTCTGCTTCATGTAGGCAGAACCTGACAACATAAAAAGTCTCTGTATAATGGTACTACAATGCCCTCTACTGGTTACTGTTTGCTAGTGGATCTACTACTACTAAGTAATAATCACTTTCCAAATCTTCTAATTATGACATGGCAGCACCCCCACCCTCTAGATTGCATGCAGTGTCCATATTGTAATCTCTGTAGCTTTCATTAAAAGAAAAACCCTTGTACTGTAAATAGTATCAACTGGTTATTTATATCAAGAGTAAAATATTAAAAATACATACACACATTTATCTGAGGAATTAGCCTGAGAAAATTTATTTCTGGATGCTAACAATATATTAATTTCTAATGGTTCCTAATATTTTTAGCTTATATAGTACTTGGCATGCTTGAGCATGAAAGTTTCAGGGCTCAGGAAGTATATTCTTGATTAGTAATTTAGAAGGCAAGTGAATTAAGCACATGGGATTAATACAGACCACCACAGTTTGATACTTGCTTGGTAAAAATCAGTCACTTACCACCATGCACCCTGTTAAATGTTTGTAATCCATTGTAATTTTTTTTAAAGGATTTTTTTTGCAAAAACCTTATTAGTCTAATAAAAGATATCACTTCTGTCCACAAACCTCGACTGCAATTCATTATTACTGTCATCTCAGCCTTCTGTCCTGCAGCAAGGCTCACCTAGGCAAGGCAACGAAAGTGCAATAAATTACACCTATAAATTATCCTTCTGCTGGCAACTGCTAGGACTCTCCTTCTTCTGAACTCTTTGGCAGTTTAAAATGTTAGTGTTTTAAATTTTAAAATGTTAGTTTAAGTACCTCAAGGTGAGGATTTTGCCTCGTAAATGTACTTGAACAAGTGGAGCTTTTACTTTAATCTCTTCAGATTGATTTTTTTTTTTTTTTTTTGAACAGTCCACTTAAATCTGTAAAACTGAGATAGATGATCAAGGGAAAGAAAAGAATTTAAAGTTATGACCATTCCAGTTAACACGGTAAGCAGCTCTACAATTCTGGGAAAACGAAGGGAAGACTTCAGTTCACAAACTTTGCTAGAAAATGGAGAGTACCCTATCTTAAGAGCTGTCCCACTCACTTGAGGTTCCCTTTCACCTATGTAAGTTTCTTGCTCTCCAATAAAAAAAACTATACCAATGGCTTAATTCTCAGAAGCGTTGCATACCCAGAACTCCAGGTGCTTCAACACCTCTATAAAATGAAACCTTATGGTTTTTCTGAGGCAGCAGCTTTCGAATCCTAAGTGGTACAACACTCTTTAGGAACTGAGCGATGAACACCCCAAAATATTATTTTGTGAGCTCTATACATAACTCCAAATCAGCCACTTCCCTGACAAAGAATCACACTACATATGCAGTCCATCTACAAGCAGCTACAGGGCTTTTACTCCATGTTATTAACTTGTTTGACTTTGCCCTAGTAGAATAATGAAAGTGCCCAAGTGAAAAATTGCAGTCCTAAGAAAAAAAATCCCTGTTAAACTTGTGTTGGCCTCAAAAACACTTAACTTTACAGGAACATCAGTTTTGACATTTAAAAAAACCCCAAAAAACCCCAAGACTCAAACCCTTAGAATTTGCACAGCACTCAAACCACTCAGAGAGTAATGCAGTCAGATACCGAGCTTTTGCTGAAGTCCTGCCAAGATCCACTAACTAAATATTCCTGTAGCTATGTCAACCTCAGAGATGAGATCTGAAAATATCCAAGAGGAGACCCCCCACCCCACTCCCACACAAAATACGGCAATTATGTGATTTCAAAAACACAGCCAAAGGTGGTAGTTTCTCACTTCCTATGGAAGCATTTTAAGCACTAGTTTATTGGCAAACAGGTTATTATCTGAACTCCTCCTTTGGAAGCCATGTAATGCAAGAAAGGCCTCCCAGGGCTCACCCTCAGAAGTAGTTTTGAGGCTGAAGGAGTCTATAACCTTCAAAAATGTGGATTAAGACAGCCACATCCTCAGGGTTTCGCAGTGGCAAGCTTATGCAGCTTCTCACCTCAGTCAGATGGTTTTTGTTGAGTCTATACTCAAGAATCAAACACTCCTTGCGCATTGTATATGGAGTCTTGGTACTTAACTGAAAGAGCCTAGCACCAAAAGTCACATGCAACAATCACAGACCCTAAACATTTAATGGATATGGGGTTAATATGGTCTTCAATTTAAATCTTCGTTGTGAACAAGTTTGAGTACCAGAAGGACCATCAGAATCAGCTAACAATTCTACGTAAAATGCACTTCCCCCACACTATTACCTCACACTTACCATTAGCCTGTATTCCAACAGGTGATATGTAATATGTTAGTAAAAACATATTTACCAGAGGTTTATCAATAAAAAAGAAAAATCTATCAAGAATGTTTGAAAAGGCAAAAAGTTTCCTTCTGGCGTGTTCCCCTAATAAAAATGTCCTAAGCACTGTGGCATGCAATGCCTTGGACATCCAGCATCAGAACAAATTTTGACATTCTATTCCATCATTGCCAGGTACAGACGTTCAAAAACAAAAGACAACCATAATCAGCTCCATTTTGCCCACTTGACACTGGCTGGCAACATCAAGCCTTTGACTACTACCCTCTGATCCCGATGATCCAGGGAGTTTTTCAGTCCACCTTACAGTAACTTTATCCAACTCGTACTTTAGCCTGCTTGTGAGAATATTGTGGGAGATAAAAGCCTGCTAAAGTCAAGGCATATCACATCCACTGGTCTCCACATACCCAAAGCCAGTCATCTCATCATAGAAGGCAATCGGGTTGGTCAGGCATGACTTGCCCAGTGAATCAACACTGCCTGATCCTAGTCACCGTCTCCTCCTACAAGTGCTTAGAAATGGATTGCTTGAAGACCTGCTCCATGATTTTTTCCAGCGACTGAGGTAAGGCTAACCAGTTCTCCTTCAAGATCGGCACTGTATTTCCCCTTTTCAAAACACCCAGGAGCTCTCCTGATTGCCACAAGTTTTCAAAGATGTTGGCCAGTGACTCTACAATCACATTGGCCAACTCGCTCAACACCCTCTGGTCCCATGGACTAGTACACATCTAGCCTTTCTATGTAGTCTCTGACCTGTTCTTTTGCCACTGTTGGCCACTCACCTCCTCCCTAAACTGTGCTGCCTGGTGCAGTAGTCTGGGAGCTGACCTTGTCTGTGAAGACAGATGAAAAAGGCATCGAGTATTTCAGCCTTTTCCATATAGTAAGGGAACCACACTTTCTTTGACCTTCCCCTTGTTGTCGACACGTTTGTAGAAAACACTTCCTATTACCCTCCAAACCCCTGCTAGCTGCAACTCTAATTGTGCTTTGTTCTTCCCCATGTCATCCCTACATGCCCAAGCAATGCTCTTATATTCCTCCCTAGTCATTTATCCAAGTCTTATAAACATCCCTTTTCTGATTTAGTTTACTGAAGAGTTCCCTGCTAAGCCATGTTGGTCTTCTACCATACTATAGTTGTTAGTTAGCCTTCCTGCACATTGGGAAGGCTAACTAACTTCCTGTGTCCTCAATAAGGTTTCTTTAAAGTACCACCAGCTGTCCTGGACTCTACTCCTCCTCAGACTAGCCTCCTAGGGCAGGGGTTTTCAACCTTTTTTAACAAGTGTATCCCCAGCGGCCCCCTAGGGGGGTGGGGGTGCCGAGCGAATGGTCAAACACGGCAGGGGGTGGGGTTAGCAGCAGCAGCAGCACAGCATCAGTGCAACCCTGCTCTTGCCCTGCCTTGGCCCGCCCAAGACCTTTCAGAGTACTCCCAGGGGTACACATACCCCTAGTTAACATCCCCTGTCCTAGGGGATCATGCCCATCAGTTCCCTGAGCAAGTTAGTCTGTTTTTCTGAAGTCCAGGTCCTTACTCTGCTGCTGTCCCTCATTTCCTTCTCTCAGGATCCTGTCTGTTCTTTTCTTCCCAGCCCCACTCCCCCCTTATAAAAAACCCCCCTGTTTCACAAAAACAAGAACCAAAACCAAACAGCAACATCCATGTATTGAAGAAAACCCTTGCATTAAAAGTCTGTGACTCATGTGCTCCCACAGAGATGTCCTTTCATATATCTAAGTATAATGTAGGAAAGCAGTCTCACTTACTTGATGGTCCATGGGAGTCTCTGATTTCACCAAGATGCTGTTTGTGCAGTGCAATTGGAGAACGAGGAACAGCAAACAAAAAAGTCCAGGCCAGGAAGAAGCAAAATATGCAAAGGTGGCAGCAGAGGAAAAGAAGAAGGACAGAGTTAGTTATAACTAAAACAACATGCATATCAATACTGAAAGCAAGCCCTTAAAAGATTAACAGTTTAGAAATCAAACAGCTGAAGCAACATAATTGACAAATATGCTTAAGAGAGGCTATTAATAGCTTGTGTATGGTTAGTGAGCAGCAAATGCCCTCTTTCAGAGTAGGACTTGTAAAACAAATTTGCAAATGTTCACTTAAAACACAGCAGAGACATGCCCATTTGTATGTTGTTTCTCTTTACCAGGGACACTTTCCTAAAAGGACAGAAATCCCACTGAAGAACGAATTGGAGATATTTTTTTCTACTAGCAAAATAAACTGTTCACTTTTAAATAGATTTTACATAAACACCAACTCCTACATGTGAATACCCACTAGGATGATGCAGGTGGGCATTATTATTCTGTGCAATGGGAATTCAGAATTTACTTTCAGTGTAAGCACAGTTATTCATTCACAACACATACAGTATTCTTTCCTTTCTATAGCTTTAACATTTGTAAATCAGGTAAGAGGCATTTTTTTTCCCCATTAACTTTCCAAAATGTGTGTCTATACCTATTTGTTGCACAATACCTATATCTTTAATATACACATTTCTTCCTCAGTTTATTTTCCATTGAAGTGTATATGACTTCATGCACTGTGGGACGATGGAGCAGAGCTACCGAGTAATAGCATGCCCCACCTCTGAGTACAAGGTAAAGTTATAACCCATTTCAACACAAAGCCTCGATAAGGATTGGAGGCCCTGTTATGCTAAAAGTTGTACAGATATAAAAGGTGGTCTTTCTCTGCCCCAAAGGACTTAGAACTGGAGACACACATACTCATACACAAATTATGTGATCAAAAGGAGAGAAGCATAGGTGACCACGATAAGCATGCATCTTTCCTCTTAAGACGTGTCACTCCAAAATGCCTCTCTGCTGTGCCAATTTCTTCCTTTCAATTTTAAGTGTTACCTAGTCCAACATGTATTATAAATTTAGACAGAACACCATATACAAGTAAATATTCTGGTAGTATGCTCAAGCCCAAAGTTTTAAACAAAAACCCTATAACATGCAAACCCTTCCCTACTTTAAAAAAGTCTCAGTATGCATGTGAGTTAAGAGAACGGAAGTGAGGAGGTACCCAGGTCTGCGAAGGGGTATCCTAAGTCTCCTGCCTTCAAAGAATCCATTCATACAGTTAAATGGAGAGCCCAGAGATGCATAAAATTAGTTCTTCAGTCTGAATATGTTGCTACTTTTGTTGCAGGTAACCTTTATGATGCATCACAAAAAAGGGAAAATAGTTCTTTGAACCCCTCAATTTAGTTAGCTGCATTTGGCAGTTTTTTAAAAGACTATGTCCCCAGTTGCTAGCTGTTTAGTCAGGCAGTCAAATGTGACCCCTGCGCACTTTGGTCTTGCATAGAGTAGCAGGTGAAAGAAAATGTTTTTATGAAAAGGAACTTTGATTGCAAAAATCCCAGAAATTAAAAGGGAGCCAATTGACTGGTATAGTTACATTCTTTTAGATGCATAAGACAGCAAGACTGGGACAAACTACACCCTTAAGTGAGATTATATTATCTTACACTGTTTTTTATATCTGATAGGGACACCACAGCCAAGAGAAACAGTAACATGTACAAGTACATTAAAAGGTGTAAGAATCAATCCAGCAGGATCAATGACACCGACACTGAACACCAAGGTCTCTCCGTTGAGCACTGTTCCGATACCTGCCAGCTCACACACTCAAGGCTTTTGAAGAAAAAGGCAAGCAGTGGGAAATAAAGCATTAATGAGCAAACACAATTTAAAAATTTTTTGGTCCCTTGTAAATTACCTAATCCTTAGATGGTCTGTACTTGCATACTGGTAAGAAACATTGGAAGAGCACAGCAACAGGCCCTATACCAACTGCCTCTAAAGTACAGCCCTGAGCAAGTAACAACATGAGAACTACTGTCATCATGGAGCACAGCTAGTCACCCAAGGTGTCTCCAAGGCCTTTAATGTAAATATTTCAGCACTGCATGGCTAATCCTGCAGACTGGTATAAAGTGCTGCTATGCTACAGCATGTAACACAAGCTTGCCTAACTCTGTTCTTGATCTTCACCAATAAACAGTATGAACATACTGACAGACTGCATTCTCAGCTGACCCAGCATAAGCCTGAAACTATAAGTATTAGACACCATCTTTACCATTAATCAAAAAAAAAAAAAAATCAAAGCATATATTTTTATGCTTATATCTTCTCTTCATAGAAGTAATCCAGTTCAGCATCTTTTAAACGAAAAGAGCCCCATATCTCCCAGATTCCTAGTTTATTATCTGCAGCATCTGCAGTTAGCACCACTGTAGGTCAAACACTGCCTAACTAAGTAATTTCAACCCCCCCAAAGAAACAAAAATACTTACCTTAAAAGGATAAAGTTCTCTCTGAAGAGTGCATCAGGAATTCTATATTGAGTGCTGATTTTAAAAATGTGCTAACTGAAAACTAAGCCTGCATTTCTCAGACTATCACTGGTCATCAGTAACAAATTTTCTAATATTAAAACCAGATCCTCCAGCACAGGTGCGGTCCCATTGCTTACAGGGAATTCACACAAGTTGCACGGATTGGTACTTAGTAACCACCGATACACATGATGAAATGAGACCTAGCTCCTCCCCACATGCCTGTTTAAATTAGGCAAGAAAAAAACCTGAGTAAAGAGCAGCAAAATACAATTGTCATGAAAGGCAGCAGTCATACCCGATGACAAATAGTAGACCTGTCCCCATGAAAGTTTTATTTATACCTAGTCGTTTCTCAGATGAAAGCATTTTTAAAAGGCTAGCAAACCCAAAAGCTAGATCCAGTATCTTGCTTATGAAACAACATCTCTTTTTAAGTGCAGGTGACACTTTAATAATGCTTATGACATGCAGGGGTGCGCTATAAAATTTTTAAAAAAAAGACATCCTTAAATTATGATCACAGATTAAAATGTATTTAAGACTGTACATACAGGCTACTAAAGGGAAAAAGGTTATTAGCCTGCTGAGCCCTTCTTTCATGGCGTTTTGCTGCACTATATTAAGTAAACTTTTAATACAGGACAGACAGTAACTGCCTATGGATTACTTTAATCTATGATGTCAGTTAATACCCTGGGTAAGTGACCTGGAATTCAAGTGTGAACAGGAAAGAAAAATGGATCCAAGGTTTTAAGTATTTAACAATGCATTTTTATGACTGCTTTTAAAACACCTGTCTACAGACATTTGTACCAGTTAAACTAACTGACTTGCACAATATAAAGAGGTAGTTAGCTGTGAGACCAGCCGACTCTGAGCATCTCCAAATCAATTAGGTTCACCTCTACACCTTGACTTCTACAGTATAAGTTCACATTTAAATACTAGGATTGCTTGAAACTTTTCAATCTACCTTTATTCAACTGAGTACCATGTGCTCCATCTAGGGGAACAGTCTGCTCTAGAATATTTGGCCAAGGCTCCTTCCCCTTCGATGAAATATTGAAATTCTGTTGGGGGAGGGATGCGAGAGTAACAGTTATTTTCCTAACAACCCTCAGCTTTTTCCAGTTTGAGTGTCAACACAGTAACTTGTACTGATTTTAAAATATATATGTCTAGTTAAATAAATACGTGCAAGTTCATGGGTAGACTGTCTGATAGCATCTTGAAAAACAAACCATATTTACTCCAAGATGACCCTGAATATAAGACGGCCCCTCCCCCACCTCAATAATTAGGTTCTATACATGGAAAAATGTACAAGTTAGTTATAATTTTCCATGTATAGGACCTAATTATTGTAGGGTCATTCATTCTCTACCCCCAGTGTGAGTCAAGTAACTTGCCCTCTGGATATGCCTACCCCTTTGCACACTGCTGCTATAGGGCTGGGTTGTGGACTCAGTGCCCAGGCTGCAGTGTGGATGGAGCCTACCAGCATGCAGCAAGGGTAAGAAGGAAAGCAGAGGGGAGGAAAGAGGGCAGGTGGGGGACCAGAGAATGCATGCCAGGGGAGATGCAGGGGGAAGAGGCTGCAGGGGGACATGACACAGTAGTGAGGTGGGGGAGGCAAGGTCCAGCTGTGGCTCTAACCCTGAACCCAGGTAGGGGCTGGGGCTGGAGCCCAAGTCTCTAGCAGCCACTTGTCCCATCCCCCCTCCTTGTACTCAATTCCAAGATGAGGGGCTCCCTCCCAAATTAAAATGGTGGGGGGGAAAAGAGGGTGAGCCTCATCTTGGAATGGAATAAATATGGTAGTCGAGATGAAAGTTATTCCCTATTAAAAAGGCTCTTCCAATCATACTGTCAAAAAATAATGAAACCACAAGAAGAAAATTTCAAATTATATAGACAGGGTCCACAATTTGAAAGCACTGATCTTTTCAAAAGCTGATATGCTAAAGCACTGAATTTTCCATCATGTTTCTCTACAGCTTCCTTAAAAGAATACTGTAGGAGTTCAAACTCTGATGAAGCCAGATGGTACATCTCTGATGAGCACTTCCTGCAGAGAACCTCAAGTAGATTTCTGCCAGACTAACCAAAAGTTTACACCTCCAATGGAGGGAAAAAAGAAAGTGGTTGCACTCAAATGGGAACATGAACGAACCTATGTTTATATGCTACCCTCCTGGAGGTCCAGCACTTTCAGGACTGCTCAATTACCAGCTAAGCCATGAAGCTTTAACCTGCAGAGCAGCAGATGCCCTCTTACCTGTAAGTGAAAACTGCGCTTCAGTCAAAGAAGACTAGAAAAGGAGGAGGAAATATTAGAGGGAGAGACTATACTAAATGTCAGTTGTAGATCATTCTACCTCTCAGGGAAAATGAGGAAGACAAACTGAGTGCCCTTGTCAAGCCACAGAGAATTTTGTATCCAGAAACAAATCCTATGGGATTACTGGCAGCCAGCAAAATCCTCCAGTATGGAGATATTTCAAGTATTCTAACGTTTCTGTAATCACCTTAAAGCCACAGGAGCCCAATGAGCTCTGCTTTCCAAAGCATGGAAGAGGGTTTCAGTACTTTATTTTCTAACATAAAAGACCACACTATAAACATTTAACAAATTTATACCTATACAAAACTATCCAATTAAAGTGCAATTTTATGTTGATCTAAACAAACTACTACAATCAACTACACACCTGGGTAAATTTAATCAGAAGATTAAAGCAAAGTTGCCTACACAGTCTCCACAGGGTCAAAGAAATTTGCTATTTGCCCCAGCAATTAAGTAGAGTTGGCAGCTCACAGCAGCCCCGAAAGCAGGTCCAGGGTGCTGCTCAGGTTCAGTCTCAAGGAAGTCAGAGGGGTGGTGGCAGAGAACCCTGTTCTAAGTTATTTGGAACCTTTCCCCAGTGTCTACTTAGTCTAGTGCTGGGTTCTGCTGTGCAGGTGGGGGCCCACCTGAGATTGGGAGAGAAGCCATCCCAATTAGGACTAAGGTTGGGTATTTGACCCCATCAAATAAAGTTTGGTTAGTTAACCAGTCAAATATCTGTCAAAACAGTAAAAAATTCCCAATAGGTCCAAATAATAATACACAGAAAATGCATACCTTTTCTATTAGGAAAGGTGTCACACAATTTTAAAAGAAACAGTTGTGTCAAGAAAATTTAAAAAAAAGATTTTTGGGTTGTCCTGTAAAATTGCTATCATCTTTGACTGGTCAAAAAAAAAATATGCAGTCAATTGACAATCTCTGACAGGTCAATTGACTGGCCTGAAAACCTCAATTAGGACAGATACATGCAACATGCCACATGGTAAACCTAAGAGCAAAAGCTGAACCCTGACAAATATTGTGAACCACTGAGCTTTCCATAAAATGAAAATGTGAAAAAAGAAGAAGGTCTGCATAAGGTATGGTGTACCTGGGGATGGGAAGCTTGTGTGCACGTGGGGATCTATCTGGGTAGAGTTCACCTGGGGTTGGGAGGGAAGCCATCAGGATCTGGAGTTGTTTGTCTATTCCTTCAGATATGAAGAAACATCAACAACCTATTTAGAAAGAGAGGGCAGGGAAGCGTGGCACCTAGACATTAACTTTTTTTCAGAAGAGGTCTTCTTGAATGAATCCCGTCTCTAAAGTGACGCCCTGCCCGGACTTCAGGTTAACATGACTAACTACCTTAATCTATGCAGAGAAAATCCCACTGGACTTTCTATCAGGTTTAGCTGCCTTTGAAAATTTTACCCAGACATTGCGGGGGTGGAAGGGAAGAGACTGCTTTTAAAAAATGCCATGGTCAGCAAATAAGACTATTAATTTTTACAAAATTATTGTTTATTAGATATTTTAGACTTCCAAAAGGTAAAGATAATTGGAGTGAATGAGTTCCAGAGTTTTCCCTACTGAATGCTATTTTTAGCTAGTGTGCCCAGAAGGCCAAGAAAGAACAACAAAAGTTACCATTGAAGTCATATCTAAACTATTTAATACACAATTTAGGAAGAACCTGTTTCTTAGGTTTAAAGGGGGAAAAAGGTGGAGGCTTTGTTGTATGTAAAGATGGGCAAAACACACCTCTAGCAAAAAGAGACATTTTATACACATAAACAACTCTTGGAATGAGCAATAACAATAGCAAAACGTGATCTTGGGTAGTTTTTCATAGATTCATAGATGCTAGGGTCGGAAGGGACCTCAATAGATCATCAAGTCCGACCCCCTCTACCCAACTGCTCTGATTTCCTGTGCATTAAAAAAAACAAACAAAAAACAACCAGTATATTTGCCAATAGTTTAAATTCAAATCACTCCCTAACAGAGAGACAGAGACATTCAACGGACTATAATTCTGAGTTAAGAACCTGGGGTTATAACATTAGATGTTTAAAATCATACTTCACTGCATTTTGCTACACCTAAAAATTAAAATGCAAAAAGTTGGAAAACTAAGGAAAAAATGACCTACACCTAAAATTACTGGTTAACAATGCTCCAGTTGATTTTCCTCGTTTAACACACAAAAAAAGAAGGAACAGTCGTTTCCTAATGAAAACTAGGGAGTATTTTACATAAGCAACTTTTTCTACATATGAAAGGAACCCCATTTTCTGATTTAAGATGGGGAAAAAAAAATCCAACCTTTAAAGGAATCACAAAAAAAAAATCCAGTATTTGTAAGTGGGGTTTAATCTATAAATCACAACAATAATACCACTGTACAGAACACGCAACTTGGCACAGCATTCTTACAGGCCATTACTGCCTTTGGGGGCAACATGGAGTCAACTGCTCTGCCACACTGGCAGGGACACTGTTTAGGGAAGGGTCACAATGGCAGGTGTGCAAGATCACCACCATTTTAAATCTCCGAGGATAACCCTGGTAATTTTCATTTGGCATGGGAAGCAAGCATCAAATACCCATCATGAAGCAAGGAGCCATGTCAAGTTGAAGCTTCCAAACCCCTAGTTTTATGCATGAAATAGGGAAGCCATGATTTTTCAACACTATAGCAATACATTTGGCAGGTCACCAATGGAGCTAGCAAAAAGCCCATAAGGTGAGTTGGCAGAAAACTATGTAGAAATCATGCACAGTCCAGAAGGTTGGCAGTTCTCTTTAAAAACCTGGTAAAAAGCCACAGATCATTTATTATATGAAAAAAAAAGACTAGTACAACTAGAGACGGTCTGAGGTTTAAATGGAAACTATTTAAGAGACAAATTTAATTCTTTCAAAATACAAGTGAGCTGAATGGACTGTAATTTAAATCTAACCTTTTTTTATTAAAGGCACATCTCTGAGATAGTAAAATACATATTTTTTTAAAATCACATAAAAAAATCTGTCATCTTGGTCTGTATTCAACCTAAATTTTCCATGTTAAGACAATATGCCTGGAGAGACTTGGGCAAATTATTTTTGGGACACAGAATACTCTCTCTTCATTTTGGTATTTTAAGCATATTTAGCTTTTTGTGTTCTTTCCTAGGTTACCTGATTCTCCTGTGAAATTCTGTAAGAAAGCAACAATTTGTATTTGGGGGTGGGGGGGAGCTGCTTTTCCTACAAACTTGGAGTAAAACCACACACAGGTTAAGTGCTAGGTGAGATAAACAGGCTCCTGTTACTACTTGCGTTTTTTGATATCAGAAACACACTTAGCCATGCTCTTCTC
The DNA here is from genome assembly GCF_001723895.1 of Crocodylus porosus. Classification (NCBI taxonomy): domain Eukaryota; kingdom Metazoa; phylum Chordata; order Crocodylia; family Crocodylidae; genus Crocodylus; species Crocodylus porosus. The sequence goes on along the minus strand of NW_017728931.1, from coordinate 75,204,493 downwards.
TTCTCAAAAGCTTTTAAATAATTAATATAGCTCAAGTTCAGTGCATGTAGCCATGTCCATAAACTGTAAGACAGTGCCAGGTGAGAATACCAGCCTAGTCTGGCTACCAGCAGCACTACAGCTACATTAGTGTGGTGCTCTGCCCAGGCCAGTTAGTTTTGCTAAAGCAGCTCAAGTGCTTCCGACACCTAAAGCTAGCTCAGATACATCTGCAACCTTATGCCATCTAGATATACCCTTTTCAAGTTACTTTCTCCAGCCTTTCATTCTGTCTACATACTTCATTTCAAAGACACGCAAGATTTTAATAACCTTCAATTCTTTTTATTCTCCCAGATCCTGAATCTCTTCATATATTCTACTCTACCACCTCTTCCAGGAATCCCGCTGCTGGTTTGTTTCCACATACCTTTCTAAAATCATTCAACTGGAAGGCTTGACAGATCTGTCACTACCTACCTCATAAGCCATCACCTCTTCTTTATGTACCTCAAAGCTTCTTGTTATACACATTTCATCTCCCTCCTGGCTTCTAGTACCATGTCTTCCCATTGCCAAATATCCTCTTTCTTATCTTCACCCTCCACCCCCCCACCAGTCAGTAAATGGTTGCTTAACAGTAGTAGTAGAAATGCTATTTTAAACACATGGAGATGTGCAGCAACTGTTAAAAAGAGAAATTATTTGGAGAACACCAAAGTCTGTGCATCTACCTCCCAGCTTTGCTTACTGTGTGATGCTGCAGGTTACCCACCAATGAAATAAAGTTCACAAAAATATACAAGAGCTTCAAAAAAGGGGGGGGAGGGAAAGAGATTTCATACTGAATCCTGTATCAGTTAAACCAAGGGTGGGCAAAATGCGGCCAAGGGGCCAGATGCGGCCCACCAGGCCATTCTATCCAGCCCGCAGGGCCCCCCCAAAAAAAATTTTTGAAAATTAATCTGCCCTGGGCTGCCTGTCATGCAGCCCTTGAAGCCTTGCTGCAACTCAGTAAGCAGCCCTCTGCTCAAAATAATTGCCCACTCCTGAGCAAAACTATTTAAAGCTCCATGGCATTCCAAAGCTTCTGCTCAGAGACAAAATTCTGTTCAATACGAGAACAGGAAAGATTGTACTAACAGCACAGAAGATACAATTTTATAAGGGATTTATCTACATCAGTTTTAGAACACAGGCAAATGGCCTGCTATACACAAAATTAAGGGGAAAAAGCTCTACTCCCTCTACCAACACCTGCCAAGAAACCCTAACAGGACTTCTCCCATTAAAGCCCTCCAAGATGACCGTGATCTTCTACATATCAAAATTTTCACTTTTTTGGGCCTCCAGAGACAAGCTCAGTCAAATTAACTGCCTCAAATCCATACTTGTTAATTTTTGTATTATTCATACTCCTTTGAAAAGGATCTTTCAAAAGCACTTCATGTCTGTCAAAAAAAATGTTCCACATTTGTTCATAAAAAGATCAGAATTAGCCCAACTTTTCAGTTCTTCCCTATTCCAAAGTGAAAATAGTATTTCTGTATTACTTGTCAAAAACGTCAAGCAAGCAACAGATTTCAATGTTAAAAGTTTTCTAGTAGCAAAAAAAATAAAATAAAATAAAAAAGGTGCTATTGATCATCTTTAGTACAATGAAAACCAAGCTAGGCTGTTCTTGCCATTTGAAAATATGTCTAACAGCAGCTGTAGTAAAAAATAGAAACATGCAATATTTCACATTACACCTATAATTAAGATATATTTGGCCAATTTAATTGCTACTTTTTAAATGTTAAATATGTCAAGAAATCCTTAATAGTAGCAAAGTGAAAATGGTTGATATTACCTGCCTCAAATTTCAGTCCTCCATGGAAACCAATTGTTAAGTGTTTTTGCCTTTGAAATAGTCCTGCTAATACCCATCATTCCCTCCTTGCTCCCTCATCACTTCAAAGAATGCTGCCCTTAAAACTGCTGATGGACAAAAATACAATCTTGCCCTACTCAAATGGTGGCCATCAAGATTACCCAAATGCCTTTCCCCACTTCCCATACCAAAAGGGTGAATACCAAAGTCCCATCAAAAGTTTTCATACATAGAAACTATGTAGCAGTGAAAAGTAACATGCGAGGTCAACAGGCAAGCTCTGCAAATCTTAGTCCATTTCACTACTGCTGATATGCATACTTTATATTTACATTCAACATAGGAAGTTGTATTTTATATGCACAACTACAAGCTGAGAACCCATTTATAATAAAGAAACATTTGCATTTTATTTCAGGAGTATGAACTCGAACACAGGAAATAATATTTAAGCTACTCACTGAAGTTCTATCAGATTCCCCATCAAAAAGTGGAGTCTCCATGTTGCTCTGCATATCTCCTTCTCTTCCTCTTCTTCAATTAGAAATCTTCCATCCTGCTAACATGCATATCCTAAAAAAGGAACAAAGTTGCAATCATTCAGGCTTTAATATAATTGTTCCTCAACATCCCTGGCACCACTCAACTGCGGAACACTGCATTACTGAAGAAAGTGACCAGCTGCTACTATATGCTGATTACATTACTTGTGTTTGAGGATTACACAGCTTACCCCCAAAAAGAGGCTATAACATTAAAAAAAGGACTACAAAATGAAGTGACCAAAGTTAAGCCATCTCATTTTGCATGTTATGCTATGTAGTTACAGTTAGCCATACCATTTTCCTCAGAAGACACCCGTCCCCGCATTCATAAAAAAAGTGATAGGAAATACCAGGTTTTCCCCACCACCACCTCTTGTAACAGCCTCCAAGTTCCAAACACCATTTATCATATATCAAAACCTGTACTAAACAAAGAACCACTTTTTAAAGAAAAAGAACTGATCGGTGACACTCGCTGTAGTCAGAATGTATATACAATTTAAGCTCTCCCAATAGTTTGAGAAGTGTTTTCACTTTGCAGATATGGCATGAAGGTGCAAAGTGACTTACCCAAAAACTAGCTGTGTCACAAATGAGGCAATAAGTGAACTCCCGTTTGTCACTGGAGGAGTGAAACTCAGAAACCAAAACCACTCTGATTCAAAAGGCCCTCTCTGCTCTCTTTTAGGCACAAGAAACAGGATGCTAAGGTCTGATGTTTGTTCATATAAACCCACTACAAAAGACAGGCACCAGCTTGTTTTGAACTCCAAGCCAATTCAATTAAAAAACAGCCTCCTCCCAATTTTACAAGCATAATAAACTGAGGCAGGAAATAAGCAAAACCATGTCATTTATAGGCACATGGTGCTGGCCCCAGCCTCCAGCTGTTGCTGGCTGAAAAGCCAAGAGGGGCTGGGCAAATACAGTTTGCCCACAGTGAGACAATTTGTCCTGCAACAAAGTTCATGTGCAGCGGCATGTGCTAAGGCACAAATGCCACAAAATTTGTGCCACTGCAAGCACGTGCCCCTCCTTTTCCAGATGCGGCCATGGAGTCCATCTAGGATGGAAGAACTCTGCAACTCCACCTGAGGGCAAGTTAAAGTATGAACGCTTAATACACTGAGGGAATGAGGTCCAAGTGATAGGTTCAACTAGCTCAATGCATTTTTACTATATGTTACACGACCTTGACCTGTGTTAGAAGCTACCACTTGGGAGGCCCCGTGACTTCCACATGAAAGATAGATGGTGAAGCAAGAAAATAGTGGAACTCAAGCCAATTTCTATGTTTAGGTCTCTGCTCTTTTAACAAGCAAGTAGTAGTATACAGTTTAAGGACAACTCAAATACAGAGTTTCAGTAAAGGGAAGCACGTCAGTTTTGGCCAAGTCAACAAGCTTAGCAGGTAAACAGCACTTTTCAGCACCAAGTGGTTGCTGTTGCTTGCTTCCTAGTGTCATATGACTATAGTTCTGCATTCTCAGTTTTTACTGATTTTCACTGATTTTTAAGTCATTCAGTTTTTACTGATTTACACCCGTTTTTCAGTTCAAATCCCTGTTAACTGGCATGAGTGGGGAATGGCCCATTCCCCACTTGTGCCCGTTAACAGGGATTTGAACAGAAAAAACAGGTGGTGTTGGTAAGCCAAAAACCTGCTGCTGTGCCTATTACCCAAGGCAGATTTCTGGCCGGACCTAGGAAGGGGAGGAGTGGGGTGGTGGTGGTGGTCACATGCGGAGCAGGGGAAGTGGGGAGCGGTGGTGGTGCAGGGGCTGGGACAGGTTGACTGGAGCCACTGGCGGGAGTGCGAGACTCCCGGCTCTGACCCCATGCAGGCTGGACCGGGCTGCAGGAATCACTCCTGGGGCGGGCAGGTCCGAGCTGCACCCCAGCAGCTCTGGTTTTGGCTCTGTCCCGGACAGTGGGAACTGTAAGCCCCACCGGGGAAAAGGGGGAGGGCAGGTAGGAAAGCCTGGTCCCACTCCCGGCAGCAGACGCTGCACCCAGCTGCTCCACATGGGCCTGAAGCCGCTGCCTGGGGGTGCAGGGCTCCTGGCTCTCACCCCAGGTGGGGCAGGAGGTGCCAGTGCCAGGTCCCTCCTCCCTCCAAGTGCCACAGCAGCCCAGCAGCAGGCTACTGCAGCAGGGGGGAGCGGTATCAGTGCAGCCACAGAAAAAAGGGGGAGCGTGGCACCATGTACCTCCTGTCACTGATCCAGGGGCATGCATCCCACCCCCAGGAAGAGCCTGGCACAGGCCCCCCCCGCCCACAGCCCTCCCAGAAGGTATGTAGCAGCAAGAGCCATGAACCAGTCATGAGTCCAATACATCTCATTTCAGTTATAGCTGGACTCTCCAATTTCTTGCAAGCTACTAGCACACAAGAGCTGGCTGGACTGCAGCCGCATCAAATCATATATCTAAAGATGCACGCATTACGGCCTACTACATTAGGAAGCACTGTTCCTACAGGCTCTCCCCCTCTGGCTGCCCCTTTGCTTTAGTACAGTACTACCAGTTTCTCTTGTTTGCTTAAATTGTTTTATGCTACTTCAGTGAAGGTTTCTGAAATTATGACTCCCCTGTCCTGCTTTGAAAGGAATAGAGAATTCTTTAATCCCTACACTAGCACAGTGAAAGCTAGTAACAAATGTCCTTCCTGTATCATGTCCAAGTATTACCATTATATCTAACAGCAATGAAATACATTAGCACAGTGTTTCTGCCAATATAATCGGAAACAAAAACAAACAAAAGAGTCAATATTTAAGTATCCTGAATTCAGATTAGAGCCAGCATCTCAGAGGTAATTGGAACAGTCAACACCAGTCAAACCTATGTTCCAAGCTATTTAAAGTAATCACAGCACTATTTACACTGCTCACCATGCAAAGATTACCTTCACAATTGTAAAAAAGAGCCAAAGATTAATTTACGTGAAAGCTTAGATTATTGTACCACTTAGTAAGAAATGTAAAAGGAACACAAATTATGCATCTGCATAATCACATACGATACAGAGCCCTATATATATCCTCAACTTTGCAGTATAGCCTCTCCTTGTGAAAGAGAACATTTACCATTCCTGTTTTTAAAACGTGAGCATTTACAAATGGTTGCTACACCACAATATTAGTGAAGATAAGGACTCCATAAGGCAGAGCTAAAAATGACATGTGCCAACATCCATACAGATTCTGCCACTGAAAATGAATTGGTGTATTTAAAAAGAAAAAGGAAAGAAAGCACAAGCTGAACATTTTGATCATTAATGTATATACTTTAGTCACCAAATGTACAGTATAATTTCATTAAGGAGAACAAGAAGCCTTGTCAACTGCCATGATCCAACTTTATGCTGCCACACACACACTGGAAGCAATCCAGGACCTTATTTCCAAGATAATTCTGAATAAGAAAATGGAACAGGAGAAAAATGGGGGGGAGGGGAGAGTTGAGCACAGATTGACTGCCCCTCTACCCAGCAAAATGAATATGAAGTTTAGCACAGATATGCTGGTACACACTAGTTTAATTTAGCTAGCTAACCTGGGTAACAGACTCACACAGTTTTGAGCTGAGCTTCTTTCCAAGATGCTTACACTCAATAAGATACCAAAGATTGACAGCTGCCACAGAACATTAATAAGCTACTCTATAATAAAAGAGAAAAAGTCCAAAGATGGGATTTAGCTTATGCTAACAACCAGAGTATAAATCTTCTTGGTGAGAACCAACTTAAGGGGCAGATGAAGAAAATTGTCAGCGAGACTTGCTTAAAAGCCTGTACCTGACAACTGTATGAAGGGTTCATTGTACTATAGGCAGTCCTCGACTTACAACTGTTCAAGTTACCACAAACAGCAGTTGCAACATTTGTAAATTGACACTGGTTTCCAAGTTTTGGTGTGGGTTTCAGCTTCACAGTGCTGTATCCATCATAGTGGAAGGGGAGGGGGAAAGGAAGGGCCATGTGGGGGCAGATTAGGCCCCTGCAGTGAGATAGACTGGGGCTGGAGCAAGCGCTGCCCAGATGGGGCTGTGTGGGACTCTGGGAACTGGGGCTATGGGTGGGTACGGAAGAAGCTGGGGCCAGGTGGGCAGTGCCAGGGCTGCACCAGCCCATACTCTGGCAGTGCGGGGAACAGGAGCTATGGGCAGCCACAGAAACAGCCTGGCACTGCCTGCCTCACTGTATGGGGGCAGCAGCCAGACGAGCTATGACTCCTCCCACAGCCCCAGTAACTCAGCCACAGCTTGTCCAGCTGTTCCCTCCCATGGTGAGGTGGGCAATGCCAGGCTGCTCCCACAGCTGCCCATAGCCCCTGCTCCAGTGGCACTGGGAGCATGGGCTATGGGCAGCCACAGGAGAAGCCGCAGCTCATCCAAGTGCTTCCGTCACCGCTCCTGCCGGGGATGTGCTGGACAGGAGACTTGGATTGGGCCTGGAAGAGAAAAAAAAAAAAAGGAGCAGGCCCACAGCTGCTTTTGCATTGCAGAAGCTCCTGCAGCCACCAGGAGCCCAGGGGCCCTCCAGGAAGGGCCAGGCTGGCCAGGCCTGGTGTGGGGCAGCACAGGGGTGAGGCCAAGGCTGCGGAAGGCAGCACAATCCATCAGTAACCCAGCCCAGGGGTCTGGAAGGATCCCTCCGTTGAATCAGGTGCCTGAGGTTTCGGACAACAGCGGCCCACCTTGCCCCGCTCATGGATGTCCCCAGGGGTGCTGCTGCCTTAGAGGGAAGGCCCGTGTCCCCCTGCATGGTAGGGGCCAGGCGGCCTGCCAAAAGGTTGCCCCTGGCCCTGGGGCAAGCAGGGAGGCTCGGCAACGTCAAGGATCCATCCCACCGCCACTTCTCCTGGAAGCAGGCCCCTCTGGCCAGGGAAGTGCAGGGAGGGGGCAGGCTGCTAGCGGGGTGGGGAAATCACCAGGCAAAGAGGGTGGCGGAGGCCAGGGAGGCTTAAGCCAGGACTGGGGGGGATTTTTGGAGGCTTAAGACCCTGGTGATAGGAAAGTCCCTCTATGCCTCCCTGCCCAGTTGCCCTGTGGCATTGGGAGCAGGGGCTATGGATGGGCATGGGAGAAGCTGCAGCTCATCTGGCAGCTCCTGCCACTTGTCCAGGAGGGCATGGGGTGAGGGGGTGGAAATGTGTGCCCCCAGATCTGTTTGGGGCTGGGCAGGCTATGCTTGGGGCAGATCTGGGGCCACATGCCCACCCCCAATGCCCATCTGGACATGTGGCCAGAGCAGCAGCATGCCACTTGTCTGGGAACCATTTGTCAGGCAGCTTGTCTGGTGCTAGTTTGTTGCCACTGCTACCACTACAGCACTACCTGTACTGAAAAAAAAGATAAGTCCTAGTCCAGTATAAAATAAATAAAAGTAGCTTTATTACTAGTCTATAATTGATTGAGTACTATACAAAATTTTGGGTTAATTTTGGGTGAAAATAGGGCATAAGGCCTTGGTTCAGGAACCAATCCCCCATTTATAACATCGTTTCCTATGGGAAAAAAAAATCAGTTTCAAGTTACAACATTTCAACTTAAGACTCAGTTGTCAGGAACTGATTGTGTTGCAAGTCCAAGGACTGCCTGTATCCTTCTTTTCCTACCATCCTGTATATCACTTAATTGCAGGCTTTTTGAGGCTGAGCTTGTTTTTGTGCATGCACATATGTTGCGTGCTAATAGCCTCCAACATAAACAGGAAGGTAAGCAGCTTGTGATATTTTTTCAAACAACATTGCTCAATTGGTTTGCAACCCCAATTCACTAATTTTGCATTCAAACTTCAGATTCTACCATTCTCTGTGGCATTGCTCCATGTATTGTTATCAGCCTGAGGGCGTGAAACATTTCCATCTTTATCATTTACATTGGCTCTGTTTACGGATACAAAGTAACATCATGACCAAGAATGGACAAACGCCCACCTACTCCACCACAGCAGCCTATTGGGTGCATCTGTTAAAGCACTGTGCCACTAGGTGGCAGAATAGCAAGCAATAACCCAAATGTTTTAAACAGCTAGTATGAAAAATGCTGTGATGTCCACAATTGTATCTTATACCAGTGAAGATTTGCCTCTGGGTTTTTTTCTGGGACACAAACTAGAGCAGTATGAGAAGCACCTCTACACTGGTATCATCTCCTTCCTGACTTTTACTTAAGCAGGTGGAATCACCACATGATCAGGCCTGGAAAGAGGTGATTAAATCAAAGACAACAAAAACTACACTAACTGATTTTGTTTAATGAAATTTAAAGGAGTGAATCTGAGATCTAGTGCCTTCCCTCAGGTAGGTATATAAAACAGGATCCAAATTACTTAAGAGCTAGATGGCAATTATCAAGAAAAAAATTGCAACAATAAGCTACCAGAAAGCACTTTCTACTATGGGAATCAGTAAGAAGGAAGTGACTAAGTAAGGCGTTAAGCTGCAGCTTAGAAGCATATTTGAAAGTTCTGATCTCTAGCTGAAAAGCTAAAAGTATTCCAAACGCTTAGGATCTAGTAATACCAAATTCTCTCCCCCCAACCCTGCACCCAAAGGAAAAAATGAATGCTTCCCCACCGTCTCAACATTGTTTGCTTAAAAGGTCCAAAAGAATTTTGGTTAGTTTCAGCCAGATGAATCATTCTGCATTTCTTGTCCTGATCTACAGCAAAGTGGTGCTTTTTTTTTTTTTTTTTTTAATTCACAGATTTGAGTCCAGCAGTGGCTACATTTTGGTGGTAGGTAAAATTAATCTTAATTACTTATACATTTGCAAGTCTTTGAAGAGTGCAGATGCTTGGATTGTTTGTTATCTAAAAAGGGTTTAGTTTGGTCTCAGTACTATATAGCCATTTTCAAATCTTGCTGGATCCCCTGCTAGAGCTTTTAAATTATTGTAGCCTCTGGAACCTGTCTGTTTAAAAAAAAAAGTGACACTTTAAAATACATGGGCAGGGTAGAACAGCGCTACCCAACATATAAGTGGCATCTGAAGTATTTGATAAGCCTAAAACATAATTTCTCACTCGTTCACTGATCAAAGGAAACTGTAAAACACTCTCAAATCAATGTTTAAAAGCCAAGAACTACAGCACACTAGATACAGGACAATAAACAAGGATCTAAGGAAGCTCCCATGATAATTATGGCATGCAGTGAAAAAAAAGAAAAAGGATGACATAGGTCCCTTAAAAGAAAGAGATATTTGAGTAGTTCAGACTCAAAATGTAAGTCCCATCAAATCTTCAAACTGTTTCTTTAAATTAAATCAGGTAAAAGTTGTTTGGACTGCAAATACCACAGGAACCTGGGAGTTAAACTGGCTAGTCTATTCTAATTGGGCAACCAAGAAAAAGTGGAAAAAAAAGTCAACTTGGCATAAACAATGGAAATTTAAAATTAGACTTCCTAAATCTTTTCAATACTCCATGATGTGTAACAAGGAAACAAGCCACTTCATGTGTTTACACCTACTGTTCCTGTAAGTCTCACTGTTCCCTTTAATGGAAAATGTGTTCTCCCCCACTGCCCATTACACCTTTATTTGGTTTCTCAAAATTTAAGATATGTATCTTGAACTTGAAGAATTGCCGTACAAACACTAACTGCAGAGAAGTCCAAGATAAAAAAAAGACAATTTTTTTGCCAGTTTCCTCTCTCAGAAAACTCAGCAGTAAGCTTCTACTACCAAAATATGGAAAACTCAATTACATACAATGATAAGCATTAATGGGCCTCGCATTCACATGCAAATTATAGGCTGTACAAAACTTGTAATCAAAATACCTGTTTTGTAATTAAAAGTGATTCAGCTGAGATTTCAAATGTCCAGCTTACCATTTCTAAACTTTTTTTTGTATGGTTTTACCTTGTATTAGCTTTCCATGCTAAGTATCCTCTATTACAGCAACCTGTGCATGACAGAACCAACTGGGAATGTCTTTAGTGACAGATGAACTTTGGCAAGCGTGTGCTCGTATTTTTATTAGCAGAGCCCAGAAGAAAACTCCTTGTTCTCATTTCGGGGGGGAAAAAAAAGTTTGTTGTAGATCTTGACAGTTCTGGACTCCATAGGTGAAAAGAACGATGAGACTCATACAGTTTTGAGCTGAGCTTCTTTCCAAGATGCTTACACTCCATAAGATACCAAAGATTGACAGTTGCTGCAGAACATTAATAAGCAACTCTATAATAAAAGAGAAAAAGTCCAAAGAAGGCTAAACTGCACTACGTTCTGAAAAAAAAGAAGAAATCTCTTAAATCATGAAGTACCAAGACCTTTTTCTTTACAAAAGCTCAAGTTTCTCCCCCCCCCAAGATCTTAAAAGAAAAAGTACCTTATGCAACAGGAATAGAAAGTAGCAGGAATCCATCAATGTCTTTCTACACACCCATTTTAAAGACTTTAAGAGGCCAAAATATTAATTTTTGGAATTAGCTAAACGTGATGTACATAAAAGAGCTAAAGCAGAGCAACACTGTCACTTCGAACCCAATGCTACCATTTTGAGTACGTTTTCTCCCTTTGCTGTCTCTCACTCACTCTTTCAAAGAAGTGCCAGCCTTGCAAACAGCCTGAAATAGCAAAGCTAGGTTGATTCTTCTATTCCTTTGCATTGCAGTTGAACCTTTTATCAGTATTAAATTTCTCTTCTAATTTAATTGTAAATTCACTTGTTCAAGGACTTTTACCAGTTAATTAGATCCCAGCGCATGCTTATCATGTTTCTTTGCTGAAGTGTTAGATTTATGCATCTTATGTGTTCCTCACATACAAGCATATCATGACTTTAACCTCTCTGCTCTGGTCCCCTTCTCTGTTTTTATAGCATCCCATGAGACACGATTACCCAAAGCAGACACCACGTTCAGGTATACTACTGGATTTTACATAATTATTTTCAGTGCTTTCTAGGTCTTCCCCGATTTAAAAAAAGTTACGAAGTTACCATTATGCCATATGGTGGTTATATTCTGATACACACAAGCTCCTCATATTATAATACTGTATTTACTTGAATCCAAGGCAAAGTTCCTCCCCCACCAGTACTGGATTCAAGTGCAAGCGTGTGTTGGGGGGGTGGGGTGGAGGAAGGGGCAGAATCTGCTGAAGCCCGACTCTGGGCCCCAGGCCTCCAACAATTCAATTCTAGACTTTGAAAAAATATTTTTTTTCCCCCAAAGTCTAGAATCTAATTATTGGAGGCTAATATTATATATCTTAGTTATAAAATTTCCATGTCTAGAATTTAAAATCAGGGTGGAGGTGGAAAGAAGTCATCTGGGATTTAGGTATATGTGGTACCTATGGGTCCAAGTGCTCTATTTATGGATCAGAACTATACTATGCTGAGTGCTGTACAGATACAGAACAGAAAAACAGTGCATCCCAGAGAGCATGCAATGATGCTTCAAACTTGCTCCTAAATTTTTGCAACTTGTTTAAAATTCATTGCTGTGTATAACACTGTTTGCAGAAGAGTACTTTCTGTTCTTGCAATGGTCTTCAGAAAAAAAAAAAAAAGCTCAAATATTGTGCTATTTAGCAGGGGCTGAGACAAAAAGAAAGTGCCTCAAGCCTAGGAGCATCTTGAACTTAAAAAGAGAGAGAGAAGTTAGGCATATTTACTTCAGTTACAGGCTAGCACACAGGGTATGGGGAATTACACAATTCCTACATGGGGTACATTTCCCTGTATTGAATGCAGGCTCTGAATCTGCTTCTTATTGAAATCTGTAATAGCAGCAGTGGGTATAGTGCTGTAGATTTCAAATTATCTCCTTGAAGATTATCCATGATGGTTTTTTGTGTGGACACTTGTATAGGTCTAGTTTCTTCTGGAGCTGTGCACATACAAGGCTGCACTCAACTCTTCATATTGTTTCAACAAGCACTTATCCACAAGCCTTAACTTAGTTCTTTGTGAAACTTCAAATATGCACTAAGCTGCAGAAACAAGGCATCTTTCAAATACGTGTCAACAATCTGTAATACATAGGTGTTGGCTTCTAAAAGAAGTCTTTGCCTTTATGGCCACAAAGACAAATTTCCTCAGGGTCTAAGCCAACAAATGCATTTTTGCCTTTGGCTGTCACACTGGAGCAGTCTCCTTTAAGGACAGAAACTAGGGCAGAATGGCATCTCAGAGCCTCATGCCTTTCTGAATACAGTTTACATAGCTCATGCCTCTGAAGCCTAGAAACTAATCGGTACCACCCCACCCTACCTTCTGCCTGATATACCTAACCACATCCTCAATAGGGAGAAGTACTAATCAGGGGCAATAATTGCTGTTCCTAAAAAAAGGATAAGCTGTCTACCATGGGACCAGGATGTCCTGACAGGTCTGCCTTTCTTCACAACCTTATGACCATTTAACTAGTACAGCAGGAAGGCAGAAATAAGCAAGTGAGGGAAGGGAGTAGGGTAAAGTAAGTACTACTCCTTTATCATAACATGGGCTAGAGCCAGAAGTTACATACAAAAATCAGTGTAAGTGATGGGAAACTGGTTCAAACCTGCAACAACAGGTCTGGGGACAGACATTCAAAAAGCCACTTCCAAAAGCCAGAGCCTGAACTGCTTCACTCTTTGCAGGTTAGTCTAAGCTGCGTGCCTTCAACTAATTAATAACTGCACAGGCATCCCCTGTTAAACCAGGAAATGCAGCCACATGCCTGCAGTGGCTCAAGCCAGAAGCCAGATGCTAGAACATGCCAAAGGGGATTGAAGAGAGACACCCTCCAAGGCTCTCACCCCTCCCTGCTGGAGCAGAGGGGGCCAGGCCAGACACCAGCCCAGGCTAGCATACAGTGTATGGGGAAAAAGGCCTCTCTCTGTAGTAAGCATATACTGAACACAGCAATTTGCGAAGCATACAAGGAACTACCAAAAATCTTCGCTTTACTAAGATACAGCCCAGTAAAAAAACCCAAAAACACAGCATACACATCCCAGATCCCCTCCAAATATAAGTTAACTCAGTCCCCCAGCATTCAGGGTGCTTTGTACCTCCTCTACAAGCCTTCCCTCGCTCAGTGGATGAGCTAGTCTTTCCCAAGTTGCCTGCTCCAGTGCCCCTTGGTTCTGGCCTACGCCACTGCAGGCATGGGGCTGCATTTCTGGAATCAAAAGTGAATGTCTCTTCACTTGCTCATCGGTTCAGTCTATGTGGCTTCGAATTAACCAGCAAAGGTTGGATTGATTCAGCTTTGGGCTTTTTGACTGTCTGTACTTAGCCCCAGGGGTAAGTGTGGAAAAGAGAAAAGTATAGAGATCAGAACATTAAAATGAGAAATACACAATTTACTGATAAATCACAGAGCACACAAAATACACTGTCAATGTTTGAGAAAAAAGGTACAGTAAAAGCTCCGTTAACCAGCATTCTACTATCCAGGATCCTCTATTCCAGTTGGAAACTGGAATTTCCAACTGGCCCCAAAAAAGGGGAATTTTGTTTTTGTTGCTGTTTGAAGGAAAAAAGGTTGGGTTTTGTTTTGGAAAGCTGAATGTAAAGGAAATCCAAGCTTTCAACTTCTCATAGAACTACTAATTCCACTTTGGCACGAGAAATGGAAGGAACTGTCCTTCTACCTACACACCCCGTCTGTGGTAAAACAAACTAGAAGTGCACCGATACATTGGTCTCGTATCATACGGGCACTGATAAAAAGAAAAAACTGACATCAGCAATTTGCCTTTTTTTAACTGATGTAGCCAGTAATGTCACTGATAAATGCTGGTAAGTCTATTGTGGGGGAAAGGGCAGACTGAGGCCCCCATGTTGAAGGAGGAAGTAAGGCTGGCTCTGTACAGCTGGGGGGGAGGGGGAAGAGGAAAGAGGCATGGAATGGAGCCACAGGCAGCTTGTCTGGGGACATGGGGGTGGAGAGTGGCTCCTGTTGCTGCATGCCCCCTGGGAGGGCATGGGGGGGGCATGTGCCCCCTGGATCTGCATGCAGGACAAAGGTGGGCTGCTGCTGCAGGCTGGGGGCAGCACCGGGTTTTTCCTGGCAGGGGCTTAGGCCAGTGCTGCACTCGAAGGTCATAAAAGGTGGCTTACACTTCAGATAAAGGAAACATACGTAACAAAAATTCCCACTTCAAATATCACGTTGTAGCACAGGGGTCAACTGGGGGGGGGCGGAGTGGTATGTGTGGGCAGGCAGGGACAGAGCACCGCCGCCTCCCAGAAGCAGGGCCAGGGCAGGGTGAGGGCAACAGCACCCCTCCGTGGGGCGGGGAAGCTCTCACGTGGCAGCTGCAGCCACTGCCATCACACACCAGCATGAGCTTCCGCACCTCGCAGAGAAGCACCGCTGCCCTCACCCTAGCCCTGCTCCTGGGAGGCAGCAGTGCTCCATCCCCACCCCCCTGCTCAGTGTCTGGCCACTGGGGGTACTTAGACTGAAACAAAAGGTTGAAAAACCTTGTTGTAGCAGATCCCTTGAATAAAAGGGATTACCTCCCTTTAATATTATGCATGCCACATAATGTCTGTCATCCATGAATGACTGCAAGTACATTCTTCTTTTTAGGAGTCCCATCTGCTATTACTCCATGAGACTCCAGGTCAGTTTTCCATTCTAAATTCAAATCTTCATTCAAAGAAGCAATGCTGCACAGCAAGGGAAGGGGAATCTTACTTGCCCTAAGGACCCCAACTCCTGCTGTCAGGCAGATCCCCCTTAAATGCATTACTCAAGGCTAGTGATAAGTTCTCTCTCAAGGCCCCCCTTGCTCACCCTAAGCTATACTCCTTTGATAGCTGTGAAATAAACAGTATAAGAAAATCCATTTACTTCAATAGCAAATGTACTAACTCCAATTTGTGACTGAATTCTGACATCTGACTCTCAGTAATTATACTCCCGATATAGTTACTTTTCAAATGACCCAATAATGCAAAATTTCTAAATGCTTTCAGTGAAACTTTTAAACTGATAATTTAAATTCACTACAAAAAAAAAAAAATGACTATCATCTCCTTTAAAACACGTTTATCTGAAGACTGTTGGATTTTTTCAAAAGGGTTTGAAAAAAAGAGTCCAGATAATACGCAGCCAAGACTACTAGGGTTAGGACACATACATGTTGTGAAGTTGGAAAAGACGAAAATCCACAACCAACCTTAGTACGTAGACTATGATTAATAAGACTCAGCTATTTGGTCACAAAGGGAAGTTGGTTTAAGAGAGACAGACAGATCAAGTCAAAGTCCCATATGGAAAAGGGCAGGGGGAGGAAGAGACCCAAATTCTCACGAACAGTAGCAGGAGGAAAAAAGTACACCTCCCCACCCCACCCCCTTTTTTTTTTTTTTTTTTTTAAAACCTTGTCTCAGAAGATCTGCCGTAAGTTGCTGATGACTACATTTTATATGATACTCAATTCTGACAAGAGTAAATCAAATGTCATACTTCAGAACCAGAAAGTATTTCACCTAAGCAACAAGATATCACCGTGTCACTAAGGCAGGTACCATACTGGTCTTAGAACAAAAGCCTGCAGAACCTCCCACACTGCGCAATTTATAAGTATCAAACACTTGCCAGGAAGGAGTTTGACAGTTTATTGCTGTGGCGTCCACGGATTAGCTTCTAAAAAAATTAAATGAAATGTTCTTCTGGCAGACTGAATTCTCTATCTGTTTAAGAAAAGCATCCACATACAGCCTATATTCTCACCTACCCCACACACACCAGTTCATCAAATTTGTTCCAGGTAAGTCAAAAAAGTACTGTTCTTCAAAAATATATACAAGATTTACAGACTGTTCATTTGGATGAGTGAACAAACAGGAAACAGAGGAAGAGGGAATATTCAAGCCATTGTTCCAGGCAAATGCACATTTTCACACATTTCTTGTATCATCACATAGGAATTAGTTGCTTATGTTTTGGGGTTTTCTCCTCTCAATTAAGGAAAAAAAACCCAATACCAACACTTCCACATCTACTAACATTTTCTCCCACACGCTGATGAAATATTGCTGTAAGGTTGTTGACACTTTATCTTAAACACTAAAATGCAATGCAACTTAAAAAATGGTAATTAAAATGCTAAGCAGCCTAACACACACTGGAACTGAAGGAAAAAGCAAGTTTTATTTCATAGATTATTACCAATTAAAGATAACTAATTCAGGTTTTGTTTTCATGCACCATCAATGGAAGTTTGGAAAGCACTCTTTTCATCACGTAATGGAGACCTATTTCAACAAAGTCTTTCCAAAATGTCTCCCGACTTACGTAATGAGCCAAGTATTTATTGAACAGCAACACGCCTTTCATTCAGTTTTTACCTAGTAAGGTATAACAGAGGAATCTGTTTCCATAAACTTTATATAGACACTAGCCTTCAGTCTGCAAGTCATTTTGTTATACAGGTCTTTGAAGAAGACTTTCTATAGCAGATGTAGTCTCTCTACACCTCTCGGAAGTTCTAGCTCTCTATGCAGGTGTTTAGAAACAAGTTGTGCTGCTGCAAGGGCTCGCTTTTCAGTTCCATCACATTAACAGGACAGATGAGCATGTTGCCACAATGGCTAGGGACAGAAGTTACATATAAACTGGTTTAAGTGATCAGAAACTGGTTTAAGTCTGCAACAGAACATACATTCAGTGCACACAAGCCATTCAAAATAACCTAAGCTAGTTTAAGATAAACCTGGCTCAATATAGCATCAGACTTAACTGATTTAGGTCAAACTGGTTTATGGAATTTCTGTCCCAGACCCTGTCCTGGTTCAAGTTAAAGCAGTCCCCCAGCATCCTAGCATGCTTTGCAGCCCTGGAGTGTGTCGTCTGCTTGAGCAGAGGGTTGGTCACGCCCCTCCGCTCTCTAACCTGAGCAGACAAGGAGGTGGGGGTGGGAAGTCCAGCTGGGGATACAGCCCAGTCCGTCTGGTGGGAGCAGAGCAGCCCCTGCCATACTTTTCCACGCTGGACTGGAAGGGGCAGGGCCATGGAAAACCAGGCTCAGGCAGAGGGGAGGAAAGGGGATTAAACTCCATCCAAGAGTGCTGAAGGAGCTGGCTGAAGTCATTGAGGAGCCCTTGGCAAAACTGCTCCAAAACTCATGATGCTGCAGAGAGGTCCCTGAGGACTGGAAGAGGGCCAATGTTGTGCCCATCTTCAAGAAGGGGAGGAGGCCAATTAGCCTAACTTCTATCCCAGAGAAGATCCTGGAAAAATTCATCAAGGAGCCTATACATGATAGGCTTGCAGAAGGTAGGATTTTGAATGACAGCCAGCATAGCTTTGTCATGGGCAGGTCTCGTCTTACCAGTCTCATCTCGTTTTACAATCAGGTAACCCACCACCTGGGTAAGAGAGGAGGTTGACATTGAATACCTTGACTCCAAAAAGCCTTTGATCTGGTATCCCAGGATGTCCTCGAAATAAAAATCAGAGGACTGGGGGCTTAACTGCTCAACAATTAGGTGGGTACGAAGCTGGCTGTGGGGTAGAGAGTCCCAATGAATAGATCTGTGTCATCCTGGCAAGAAGTGGCCAGTGGTGCCCCACAGGGGTTGGTGCTTGATCTGGTACTTTTCAACATCTTTATCAATAATTTGGATGTGGGGCTGAAGAGTTCACCGGCCAAGTTCGAGGACAACACCGAGTTATGGGGAAGCGTGGTCATGCTTGAAAATAGGCTGCAGATACAGGTGGATCTACACAGGCTAGCAAGTTGGGCAAGTCAGAACCAGATGAAGTTCAACACTGAGAAACGTAAAGTGCTCCATCTTGGAAGAAACAACCCCCTACACACCTACAGGCTTGGTGGCACCAAACTGACCAGCACCACGAACAGAAGGGACCTGGGAGTAACCACAGACCACAGTATGAATATGAGCCAGCAGTGTGACGCTGTTGCCAGCAGGACAAATAAACACTCTAGCATGCATCAATCAATGCATCTCCAACAACACCAAGGAAGCGATTCTTCCGCTCTATTCAGCGCTCGTGAGACTGCAACTGGAGTACCGTGTCCAGTTCCAGATGCTGCACTTCAATAAGGATTTGATAAAGCTTGAGAGAGTCCAGACGAGTCCCACCTGTATGATCAGAAACTCGCACGGCAAGCCAAACAAGGAACGGCCAAGGGACCTGGGACTCTTCAGCCTGAAAAAGAGAAGGCTGCAAAGGGACCTGATAGGAGCTTACAGCTACATCAGTGGAATACATCAAAGGCTCGGTGAGCAACTGTTCACCAGGGCACCCTTGGAGAAAACCACGAATAATGGCCACAAACTCCTGGAAGACCATTTCAGACTCAACACGAAGAAACATTTCTTCGCAGTCAGGGTGTCCAGACTGTGGAACAAGCTCCCTGTAGGGATGGTGCAGTCACCTACCTCAGAAATCTTCAAAAGGAGACTGACAGTCACCTCACTGGGGTCACCTGACCCAGTTGTCTTTCCTGACAGGTACAGAGGGGCTGGATCCGATGGTCTTCTGAGGTCTGTTCCAGCTCCTTACAATTTATGAATCTATCAAACTCCCTTGCATCTCCTCTCCCACTGGCATGGGACCCTAGCCAGGGTCTGCCCAGTTTTTCCCCACACTGCTCACAGCTTGAGCAGTGGGGGTGTGGCCAGCTGGCAGCCCAGAAGCACTTAGGGGGGTTTATTCTTCATTCTTCCCCTAGCCTTCCCTCTTCCCTCCAGCACAGGACCCCAGCCAGGGACTGCCCAGCTTTACCCACCTGATCGCCAAGCTCCTCTCTCCCCCACTTTGCCCGAGGTGCTGCTGGGACACCAGCTGACCAAACCCCTCCACCACTCAGAAATAAGCCTGGCAGTCCCACTCAGCAGCCTGCTGGGACCTGGCTAGACCCCACCCACTTCAGCTCAGTTTCTCCTCAGCCTTCCAGCCACTACCAAAGGGAAGGAAGCGCTCTCTCTAGGGCTCACCTCCCTACCTCCGACTTCTAACCTGAGCCACTGCAGGCATGTGGTGTGGCTGCATTTCGGGAATCAAAAGTGAATATCTATTCACTTGCTTCTCAGTTCAATCAATGCAGTTTAGACTAACCTGCAAAGATTGAATCTATTCAGTCTCATGCTTTTTGAATGCCTGTGCTTAGCCAAAGTAGTCTGCATCTTTTCTACCTAGCCAATAGTTTCTACCCTTTTCTTGCTTAAGATGGCTAAGGAACACATCCTTGGACTCCAACTCTACCTATGTTTAGAATATACATTGCTCTTTCATATGGTGTCAGATATCAGCTTTCAGATCTATAAGCTGCTGTATTATCCACTCATTATTAGCTGTATTATCACTCAAAGTGCAGATTCCATTTGTCCCATCTGAGCATTTGTAAAGATTGCAACTTTCAATTAAGTTTGAATCTTTACAAATACAGTGTGCTATCTAAGATGTTCATCTTATAAAGTACTTCTTTGAAGCATCTGTATCCAGACCTCGGTCTGTTCAGCTTGACCCATGCTTCTCTGGTGAGGTTGTCCCCAATAGGGGACTTGTTTGGTATTGGTATAAAATGCTAAATGCTCCAATAAAACATGTAGGCTCTGCAGATAAAGTGAAGTTTTGCTTGATATTAAGGGTTTAAGTAAAGGTTTGAACATGGTTCACAAATTGTGCATAATTATTTCAGAGCAGCTTTTGTAGGTCTAAAAAAGTTTTGATGTAAGCAAAGTTGATTTTCTACCCTCCAGATAGAGTTTGGAGGCAAATACGATAGGGGGCAACTCAAGCTGTTTGGAGTGAAGGCTTTCACCCCACATTAGAAGTGCCACTTACTGGACAGTCTGCTTGTTTTTGCTGGAGAAAAAAAACCCATAAATCTTAGAGCAATGCTAAAATTATGAGAAACATTACTGCAGACTGACTTACATGATTTAGCATTTGGTGAGAGAAACTAACTGGCTGCATATTATAAATATGAAAGAATACTGACAAGCAGTTACAATATATTCTCTTTTCAACTGCAATAAGTAGGGGTGCACCCATAGAGATTTTGGGGGCCAATACCAAAAGACCATTTTTAGGGAGGCATATTGGCCGATACCAGCTGGACGCAGCCAGGCTGCATACTGGAAATCAGACCAGTAGGTCAGCTGTGGTGGAAAGGGAGGGAGGAGGGAAGGGCGTGGGAGCTGCAGATCAAGGCCCCTGTGGAGGGAGTGGAGCTGGGGCTGGGACAGACACCGTCCAGCTAGGGCGAGGAGCTACAGCCACCCTAAAAAAATTTGCTGTAGCTCCCCCACAGCCCCCAACTCCCACCCTGAGCATAGCCCCAGCCCGCCCCTTACATGCCAGGAAGAGCATGGCACAGCCCTGGTCCTACCAGCAGCCCACCCCACCCTGCACAGATCCAGGGGCACATGCTCTCCCTCCCCCCCACCCCCCACGGTGTGCACAGCAGGGGGCCACCCCTTCCCCAAGCCCCACCCAGACAGGCTGCAGCTCCACCCTGTGCCCTGCCCGAGCTTGAAAGCACCTGCTCCACTCCCTTCCTCAGTACAGGGGCCTTGATCTGCCCCACACGAGACCCCTTCCCTCCCCTCTCCCCTTCCCTTCTACCATAATCTCTCTCCCTCTCATATCAGACTAATGTACCGGTGCACCTCTAGCAGTAAGTACCGTATTCAGCAAATTAAATGACTAGCCTTCCAAGTACATAAGTGGTGAAAAAACGGACTTTCCCCAATTATCAGAAGTGTATCTAATGACTTGAAACCACTTAACCACCAATTCCAGAAATGGTCTACTTCGTATACTGAAGTACTGTACACTAGGGCTGTGCTAAATTTCGGTCACTGCTTCAATTCAGAGGGGATCTGGCTTGCTTTGGCAGCCAAATCGAGATCAGGACAGCCATTAATCTCCCAGAACCAAATCGGAGGCTTCCAGTCTGCCGCCAGGCATATGCCCCCTCTCCCCCCAATGCTCCTGTGGGAAGCTCCATCCGCCCCACCATCTCAGTGTTCATGAGCTGCGCCTAGTACCTCAAGAAAAAAAAACAAAACACCAAATTTTATTTTTATATAAAAATAAATAAAAGCTCTGCCTATGGCCAAATCCCTGATTCTCTGAATCAGAATCAAATCTTCAGATTTGGCTGAATCTAAAGTCAGGACAATGATCCGAATCAGTGAATTCAATCACTGTCCCACAAATCTGGCTGAATCTGAATTGAATATGGCCTGCTTCACATACCCCTACTGTACACACTCCTGCAAATAAGTACTCTCCCCAGCTTAAATCCAAGAAAATCTATTCCTGAGCAGCGATTTCCTCCCTTCCCCACCCCCATACCTCAGCATGAAAGTCTCATTAAGACATCAGATTTTAGGCAGAATCACTGAAGTATAAGAACTTTACTTATTTAGCATCATAATTCTCCTTCCACATTCAAAATGTCACTCTACTGCAGCATTTACATATGAGGTTGTCACACCATAATGACAAGACATCTCCAAATAACGTTTATTATTTCTTACTGCTTCAACCTTTTTGTATTAAATATGATCATTATTTCATGCGACACCAGATCACAAATTCAGAAAGCTATTTGCAGCTTATACAGAGAACACCATTCATATTTGCACAAGCCAGAAACAGGAAAGAAGGAACAGTGAACATGAACTATATCTAGAAGCAACTAAGATAGCAAGTTATAATGGTGCTTTAAAAATCCTTCCAACTAGAACCTTCCTTATTCACAAAAGCCATCTTTTTTAAAAACTCCAGAATGAAAACACTGTGCCCCTATAATGCTCACCACTTCTGACAGGTGGTAGTAAAACAGATCGGAATCATGAGTTAACTCATACGTTTTATGGACTACAAGGCTATAGACAGGCAAATTTTTAAATTGCTTTAAAAAAGGGAAAGGGAAAAGGGAGTTAATCTGCAGTCATCAGTGCAAGGTCCATATGATCTGCATATTCCTGAATGAAATATGGTTAACACTGGACTGATTGATACACCTGTATTGTCATCACCCTCCGTATTAGCTGTTACATCACAACTGTGGTCTACAAATCCCCGAAACATTTGCCAATGGAGGGGGGGGAAGGGAGACCAGGAATTTCCCAGCTCAGATCCAAGGCAAGTAAACACTGAGACCTGTCCACCTTTATCTGAGCTCATGCCACTCAGCCAACTGCAGCACAGTACAGTGAGAGCTCCTGCCCAGCTGCATGCATTTCAGAGACTCCCCCCTTATCCCTGCCCCAAACCAAATGCTGCTGAAGCCCCAGCTCCGCAGGCCAAAACTAGCCTGTGGGCCATAGGCTGCAAAACCTTAAGCCAATATGGATGAGACTTCCTGGGTAAGAGCAAGTACTGAAAGGAAAATGCTAATTGTCTAAAGTGGAAAGAAGACTCAGACCAGTGATGCTCAACCTCCAAATCTACCCCCCAACCACCAGATTTCCAGGCCTGCGGGAAAGGTGGCAGCATTAACTGCTGCCAAACTTCCAGACCTATGGGGAGGCCCACAGGCCAGATAACATGGTCCTGTATGCTAGACCATGCTGATATGCATAGCCAGATCCAGCGCAAGGCATCAGACCTGCAGACTGACCACATATGGGATTCAGCCCACAGACCAACCCTGGGTCACTCATCTCATAAGGCCGAAAGATCAAGCACTACTGACTTGGAGCATTAAGAGTCAAAAATTAAAGTCCCAGGTGGTAATACAAAGTTTCCCCTACTTAAGAGATAGGACACGTTCCAAGACAACAAAGCCCCTCCAGATATTTTGAAAAGTCGAGATGAGGAGGGGGAAGGCGGGGTGTGCCTAACAAAATACTTGTGGGACCTGTTTGCCACCCAGCTGTTTGCCACGTGGCTCTCTTTTGAAAAGATGCTCCTTTGCAGATAAGCTGCACAGGAACAAGGCTTTCTGGCTAGTATTCTTCCCACATCACAAAGAGATGGTCAAGACTGGAAAAAAAAAAGGTTGACTAAGTTAAAAAAACAAAACAAAACCAGACTTGGAAAAATTGGATCTTTCGTTCTTCAGCAAATGCAACGCATCTTAAACCTGGGCACAACAATAGGCAAGAGGAGCTTTGAAGGTCATCTTAAAAATTCTACCCAAACATGCAGGTTTCAGAAAGGATTTAGTTGTTCCTTAAGAACAAGTGTAGAGAGTTATCGTGCATTTCAAAAACCAGTTTTCTAGGGATGGCAACTTCTAGGCCAATTGTTATGGTAACCGATTCTAATGAAGTGGCTTGACAAGCCAGTTTGTTTTTAAATACAAATCACATGAGTTATGCAAACAAAAAACACAGGCATACACAGCAAAAAGTTTCTGGATAGCATTTAAAAAAAGTAAATTCTTTCAAAGACCTTTAACAAGCAGACAGTTTCCTGAACAGACAAACCACTAAAGTGAAACAAACTGTACTCTTCTGCTCCACCACACCAACACAAAAAAGCTTGTCCTATATTACAAATGTCAAAGTCCCTACGAACGCAGATCATTAGCTTGTTAAAGCTCGAAATACATTACGATGCATAAAGTTAAGCATCTTAGAATCATAACAAAAATTAGGGCCAGAAGGGACGTCAGAAGGTCATCTAGTCCAACCCCCTGCTCAGAGAGCAAGACCAGCCCAAACAAGATCATCCCAGCTAGGGCTTCGTCACCTACTCTCTAAGTAACTTGTTCCAGTACTTCACCACCCTCTTAGTGAGAAAGTTTCTCCTAATATACAATTTAAACCTCCCCTGCTGCAACCCAAGACCACTGCTCCTCGTTCCGTCATCACCTTGGAGAACAATCTAGCTCCATCCTCGTTGGAATTACCCTTCGGGTAGTTAAAGGCTGCTATCAAATCCCCTCTGTCTTCTTTTCTCTAGACCAAATAAACTCAGTTCCTCACAGAAGTCATAGGCCCCAGCCCCTGAACCATTTTCACTGCTCTCCACTGCAGTCTCCCCAATTTGTCCACATCCTTTCTATAGTGGGGGCCCAAAACTGGATACAGGACTCCAGATGTAGCCTCACCAGTGCTGAAGAGAGCAGAATAATTACCCTCCTCAATCTGCTAGCAACGTTCCTACTAATGTAGCTCAGTATACTATCAGCCTTCTTGGCAACAGGGGCATGCTGCTAACTTCTATCCATCTCAGTGTCCACTGTAACCCCAAGGTCCTTTTCTGCAGAGCCACTGCCCAGCCAGTGAGCCCTCAGCCTGTACTGGTGCATGGGATTGTTCTGTCTCAAGTGCAGGACTTTGCATTTGTCCTTGTTGAACCTCATGAGATTTCTATTGGTCCCATCCCCCATTTTGCCTAAAGTTACTCTTAATCCTAGCCCTACCCTAGCATATCTACTACTCCCCCCAGCTTGGTGTAATTCACAAACTTGCTGAGGGTGCAATCCATCCCATTTTCCAGATCGCTAATAACGCTGTTGAACAAAACTGGCCTCAGGACCAATTCCTGGGCCACTCAACTTGACCCTGGCTGCCAACTAGACACTGAGCCACCGATTACTACCCACTGAACCTGACAATCCAGCCAGCTTTCTATCCACCTTACAGTCTATTCATCCAATCCATATGTACTTCCTTAGCTTGCCTGTAAGAATGCTGTGGGAAATGGTATCCAAACTCAAGGTATATTATGTCCACTGCTTTCTCCACATCCACAAAGCCAGTTATCTCAGCATAGAAGGCAATCAGGTTGGGCAGGCATGACTTGACCTTGGTGAATCCAGGGTGACTGTTTCTAATCACCTTCTCCTCCAAGTGCTTAGAATTGGATTCCTTGAGGAACTTCTCCATCGTTTTCCCAGGGATGGAGGTGAGGCTGACTCATCTGTAGTTCCCTGGATCCTCCTCCTTCCTTTTGTTAAATATGGGCACTACATTTGCACTCTCTCTCTTTACCCAGGAAGGTTAAAAGCTACATTTTGGAATCCAAAATAGCCTATGTGGGAAGGTAGGCAGAGTAAGCATCCTGGAGCTAGAACATCAGGTACTGCTGTGCCATATGTATAGCAAATTTCATTTACTGAAGAATAAAATTGTCTCCAGAAAGTTTCTGTCAGGCCCTTGGTAATGCTGTCATTTGTTCTCCAAGATTTCCCCCCCCAAACCTCCAAGTCCTTTCCTGAGACTTGGGAATAGATTTGAAAAAAGGAAGACTACAAGGAAGAGAGGAGCTAGTTCGGTTTTTATCCTGCAGACCCATTTTCTAAAGGGAGCAAAACTCCTCTGGAGTTTGCATTAAAACACAGAAACGCAGTTATTTTAAAAACTGTTTTTCATTACTCTAAATTCCTACCATCTGGACTCTCTTGTTTTGGAGCAGACTTCAGCTTGCAGAAGATCAGTTTAGATCAAGCCAAAGCCAGATGCTCTTTGACAAAATAAGAAATATCTTTTGTGCCAGAACTGTATTTACATTTATGTGGCCAAAAAGGAACCCAAATATCATTGCGCCAAAGGTTCTCTAAACAAGCTACGTGCAGCCTTTTATGGGAAGCAAACACTTTATTTTTAGAACAAATCAAATGCGCCAAATTTGCTTATTTCTCTCCCTGAAGTTTGGAAATGGATGGAATACTGACAAATATATGGTAGGAATACCGACCAGAGTTCTTTAGTCAGTGGTTTAAAACATTTGTATAGCCTAACAGAAAAGCTATTCATCTTCTATATCCCCATCTACAAGACACTTGTGTTCAAGTGTTCTAAAGCCTTTAAACCTGTCTTTATGATTTCAGAGCCACTCTTTATATCCCACATCATAATGCTATCAGCAGTGTGCAAACTTATAACTACATGCCATAGGTGAAACTCAACTGTGTTCTCTTGAAACCTCCTGTCAAGAATGATGGTTACTTAGCTTCCATGTCTAGCCAGTCTCTTCTCTCCTTCAAACTGCAAAGAGCATTTTTTCTGCTATATCAACTACCAGTCCATTATTACTAGCCCAGTAGGCTAGTCACCTGAACAGTACTTCAGACTCAGAAGATTCAGAGGCACCCTTACATTCTCAGTACACATGAATATAGAGGAAGTAATGATGAATCAAGCTATGATTTTCCTACAGTGACAGTTTAAGTATGAACTGTGACAGGATGCTAAAGCTGGCCGATGTTCTGCTCCTACTGAACAGCACTACATGATACAGTACCTACTCAAAAGTGTTATAGCCAACTTCACCCTACCTGCTGAACCATGAAAAAAAAAAAATCTACAGAGTTAATTGTGGGTAGTGTTGGGGGTGAAGAGGACAGATTTTAATATTCTGTGAATTATACAGCTAGTCATGTCTGTTGGGTGGGAGCATGTCTGCTTATAACAACTAGGTAGTTACCACCATCAGCTGGACATGGGGAAACTCAGAGTCAAGTCTTGGCTCTCCCCAATTTAGAGCAAACTTGAACCTTAATTTTATTTCTTTTCATTTTTTGAGGTGGGGGAGAGAGGATGAGTAGCAGATGTAATCTCTGAAAATGAATTTACCATATTCTCTTGTGTATAACCCTGAATACTATACACATGCTCTTTTTAGAAAGCCCTCCCCACCCAAAAAAGGGTGGGGCACAAAGGGGGAAAATTTTACCTTGAAGTACAGTTAAGCATCAGAGGTATAGGATTGCCAGGGGCTGTGAGGCACAGCCCAATCTGGCAACCTAGGGACTAGGTGCCAGTCTGATCCTGCACACTGGCTCTAGGGCTGTGTACCAAGTTTGGAGCATGTGCTAGGTTAGACATGGTGTGCTAGGTTGGGCCACCGATGAGCCCCGTGTGCCATTCTGATCCATTGCACAGTTGTGGGACCCTCCCCATGGGTTTGGAAATTTGTTGGCAGGGGTGGAGGGAGAAGGAAAAAACAGTGGAAGCACGCAATTGCTATGGTTCCCAGAGCAGCAGCAATTAATGCCACTATCACTCGGTTCCCACCCCACACATTTCTGGATCCAAGGGAAGCCCTTTTCCTTCGTATATAAATGGGCACCCCAATTTCCTCCAGTTGGTTTTGAAAGAAAAGATGCAAATTATATGTGAGAAAAGATATGGTACATTTTGAACACTCAAAAGAGAATAAAGGAAGCATGATCTTGAAATTACTGTAAAATGGGCACATAACTGCTTGGATTATCAGGATCAAATGTCAAACCAGGAAAAAGATATCAAATGAGATTCCCAGGAGAATATTCTGGATTTGGTATTCTTCTATACCTTCATTATGCCTTGGAGGATGGAATTAAATGCTCACCTATTAAAAATGTTGCTGATTATCTCAACCTGGGGGAAATTTCAAACTCTGCAAAGCAAGGGTGGACAATCTATAGTTTGTAGGCTGGATCTGGTTGCAAGGAGGTGCCACCGATGCATGAGCCAGAACGTGGAGCTGCACCAGGCTGTCCATCCTCTCTGCAGCACTTGCTTCTGATGTGGAGCCCATGCTCCCCTTGCTGGAGAACAGGTCAAGTTAGTGCAGGCAACTGACCCAGAGATTTGGGTAGCAAAGACTTCCACCCAACAGCTACAGCCAGGTTGCAAGCTCCAGCCCACACCAGTCAAGGACTGCTGACTTGTTAGAGGTTCAGGATACAACCTGATGAACTGAAAAGCTGAAACAAGATGCACTTGCTTAGGAAGAAACAATTCAGCATATGAATACAAAAATGAGAAAAAAAAGTCACTGGCTAGGGCTATGATAATGCAGGAAAGGATCTACAGGCTATACTTTATCAAAAATGAATCTGTGTCATGCAATGCTGTTAGAGAGAAAAAGCAAATGATGAAATTAGCAGGCATTTTCTATGACTTACATGTAGTGTAGTCTCCCACACCTTTCAACACTGGACAGATTTCACCAGAGGCAAGTGTATCCAGTTTGGGGCACCAGATTTCAAGAAGAGAGATGGACAATGGGAAGAAGTCTAGAGAATAGCAAGCATGTGGAAAAACTTGAGAACCCAGGGTTATTTAGTGTGGAAAACAGACAGCCAAGGAGACTATTTCAAAGAATCTTCAAATACAAAAAAAAGAGGCAATTATCCTGTTTTCACTGGGAATAGAAAAAGTTAATTGGCCTAAGCAGCAACAGGGAGATTTCATTTAGATATCAGAGCTTTTCAAGCATGGGGAGGAAGGGAGGTTACTCATTGGACCAGATTAATCTGTAGAAGTTGTGAAATCTCCATCATTGGAAATTTAGAAGAGAGCAGGGTACACAAAAAATTAGATTGGTTTAGATCAGAGATTGGCAAACTTTGGCTCTAAGCCACTGGATCCAACCTGCAGACATGGGGCTTCAGCAGTGGGGAGAAGCCATAGCACAGAGAAGTAGTAATGGCAGCTTGGTCTTAGCACCTATCCATCCCTGCCCTCAGCCAAGTTGTTCTAGCTCACAGCCTGAAAATGGCTGCAGACCACTAGTTTCAAAACAAATCCATCCTGAGCAGCAAGTGGACCCTTTCAGGCCTACTTTTCTGTGATTTCACATATTTTCTGTTTACGAGATTAGTATTAGAAACTTCTACACAAAGGAGCATTTGGTTCCTTTGCTTTGCCTGTGCAATGTGCTAGAGAAACTAAGAGTCATGAAGTAGAAAAAGTTATTCCTCCTACCCCACACTCATATTGGAAGTGGGAGGGGGAGAAAGGGAAAAAACAAGTGTACAAATAGGACCACAGAGTCTAAGAAAAAAGTTTTAAGGAGGTATGGTGGGGAGGGGAGAAAGCACGCGAATGCATTATTTAGCAACCAAAGTTAAGTGCTTTAATGAATAATGTCCTCTAAATATCAAAACCTTGTGAAGTATGCATTCAGAAAAACATATTTATTAAAAAGGAAACTAGAGTAAGAAGTGCAACACAACTATAATTACACAAGCAAAGGAAGATTAATAATTATAGCAACAATTACAATGCATGTCCTTTGAGCTTTCTGGTAGCAGGTACACTAACACTTTATTTAGTTAAGACAGTGCTGAACATTCATATTTGTGCATTTCCCTTTTTAGGATGAAAAGGGTTTTATTCCCCCAAAAAAAATATTTTGAGCTTTGTGAACATATTTCTAAGCAACTGAAAGACGACACTTCAAATATAAGAATAGATTGTTCAAAATGAAGGCAAATGTCAAAACTCTATTTTGCTTCCATTTCCTCCTGTACTGTTCAGGAGGGAGATGGAGCTCATTTTAGATTTTGTACCATACATGATAATGAAAGCACTTTTCACAGGTACGTGAATCATGTTTCAAGTGAAGGTATCCTGCAAGCTCAATTGTCTTCATTTACCTTGCACTGTAGTTTTGCTCTTTTAACTTATTTCCTCCCCTACAGAACAAGCAAACAACCACCACCTACTACACCACCAGCTATTTGAGAGTTAATCCACCTTAAGCTTCTACACCAGCCATCTCAACCATACAGCCCTTGAAACCACTCCACCTGGGCCACCAGCAGTCAAACTGTTCTCTCCTTTACACTGCTTCACGCACTGTTACATTGTTTACACAAATTGAAAAGTAAAATTACTATATACCTGCAGATCCTTTTTTTGCCATCTTCATTCAACCCATTTATGTGTGTCAGCCAGCCCAGGAGTGACAAAGGGAAATTTTACAGGGGGGAGGACATTAAATATAAGCAAATATGAATGGGAAAACAGATTTTACTCCTTTAGGGTCCAACTTGGTTCCTCACCTTTTCTTGAAAGCTTGAGACAAAAAAAAAAAAAAAAAGCTTCCCCTAATCATAGCTTGACTTCTTTGAAGCTCCAACATGTAAATTAAAGAGATACCAAGTACGTGGCTTTAAACAGAATTCTGAGCTTCAGTCAGAGGAGGTCTACTCATATGGTCAAGGGGCAGCGAAGCAGGCCCTATGAAGAGAGGCTGAAGGGCCTGAACCTATTCAGCCTCCACAAGAGAAGGCCGAGAGGGGATCTGGTGATCATTTACAAACTCACCAGGGGGTGGGGACCAGCAGGAATTGGTGGAGGCTCTGTTCCCCTGGGCACCACCGGAGTTACAAGGAATAATGGCCATATATTGTTAGACCGAAGGTTCAGGCTGGACATCAGGAGGCACTGCTTCACAGTTAGAGCTTCCAAGTTCAGGAACGGGCTCCCAAGTGAGGTGGTACTCTCTCCTACCTTGGCGGTCTTCAAGAGGGGGCTGGACAGATATTTGACTGGGGCAATATGACCCCGGCTCCTGTTCCTGCCCAGGGCAGGGATCAAACCTGATGATCTGCTTAGGTCCCTTCTGATTAAGAATTCAACTTCTTCCACTCTGATGTTTACGTTCTGAAACCTTCTACGACCAACCTGATTTTAGCCTGTACCTTACAAAATGGTTAAAGGCTGCACACACACACACATTCAGAATGATCTGGAAAGATTCTCCTAGGTTTATTCTCCTGGTAGGAAAAACCCTACCCGGAGATGCCTGAACATAAATTCAAATGCTAAGCCATTGATAAGCAAAGAGCTTGCAGCACTAACTGCACACATCTCAAAGTGCTCTGCAGGCTCCCTCAGTCTGACTGGAGACAGATGGCAGCGGTGCACAGGGCAGCCCTGATTGAGCTGTGCGAGATGGCCAGAATCAGCCTTAGTACAATGAATAATACGGAGTCCAAATTTAGTCCAACTGCTATGAGACCAGAATGTTTCAAGGCAGAGATTCTTATTTCCTGTTGTGTGTGTTGCATGCACATGCTCTAGACAGCTAATGCAAAACAATGCTAAGGAAACTTACAGACTGCCTACAGATTATATCTTTAAAAAGAGTCTGAGCTTCCTTGCAATTTGCGTTCTAGAGGCTGTATGCAGTTGACAAGTCTTACAAATTTTTTCTAAAAAGCAGTGCAAGCAAAATGTAATCTAAGATTTTCTATTAGTGACCTTAGGTTAATTTCAAGACCTAGCTGGTAATCATCAGCTGATAGCTCACAAAAAAGTTACTTTTGCAGTCTTTGATATTACTTTGCTTTCCACAGAGTCCAGCTCTTGTTCTAAGGCAAACAGTACACTGGGGAAAGAGTTAATGCAAGTCAAAATCATACGAACACTACTGAAACCATCTTGCCCTGACAGTCCAAAGCAGTGGTTCTTGACCTATTTGCCATATAGTGGGCCACACCTGCAGCTCTCAAAAAGTGTTATGTAGGCCACACCCACACAACTTACTTCCTGTGTATTCATTAAAAAATGTTTTAACAAGATGTCACATGGGCTGCAGCAGTGTGCCAATTGGGCCATATGCAGCCCCACAGCCTGAGAACCACTGGTCTAAAGGAATTGTATAGATTACAAGGTCAGTTTCCACTGCAAAATATGCCACCCTTGAAATAAGAAGAACGTTATTCCTAAGCAGCACTCCTACAGTGAATGAACAATTCGCTAGGGAAGTAGAAAGTCAAGATTGTAGCCATTCAGAAAAACTATGCTCTCCAGCAGATATACAAGTACCAATAATCATATGTGGCTCCCCCATGACAAAAGTCAAGACAGAAGTTGCCTGTTATTATAAGTATCTGTATAAACTTTGGAATAGGGAAACTTTGGAAAGGAGAGCAGAACACTCAGTTAAAAGATCCAGCTAAGACTACTAGGTAGAAAAGCACTCCCCCTTATCACCCAATTTAAAGCAGCAGTCTCACAAAAGACTAAAAGGGAAAGAAAGAGAATTACATCAACTCTTAACAGGTCTTGTATGTACCTGTATTTTTGTTAGGGAAAAAGTCACATATCAATTAAATGTTATTCATCCAGCTAATACTGCTCTGTTCTCTCTTCCCCTACCCCCATGCCTCAGATGTAAAAACATATCAGAACACTGCCACCACTGAACAGCATGCTTAATATACATATTTAATCTGACCCAAAATAACTCCTCAAACCTCACTGAAAGGCTTTGAAATCCTAACCCAAAATAACACTAAGGAAATTTATACTTAAGAGGGAATGGAGTCCAGACAAGGAGAGAAGGAAGGCAGGAGATCAGTCCAAAAGATGAGTGGCGGAGAATCCAAATCCCTCTTCTACAGAAAACTGCAGTGGTTTTCTTTAGGGTTTTTGTTTACATATCTATACTTTTATAGTTAACAAAATATATACACACATATGTACACACACACACACAAGTATCAGAAACAAACCCAGGAGAATTTTCCCAGGTCATTTGAATGCATGTTCACAAACTTTAACAACTCTGTATTTTTACTGTTATCCCTTTAAAGTAACTAGCAATTAAATATAATACCTAAAACATAGGTGGAAAAATACTACAATTATATTACTGTTTTCTTATCCTGAAGACCTCTGAAGGGGAACAGCCAAAGCACTTGGGTGAAGTGGAAGGAAGAACAAAGGTATCATGCTGCACTCTTCCCCACTCCACTTTTTAAAAGTGTTTTCCATGATATTAAAGAAACCTATTTCCTTACACAAGAAACTAAGGCAAAATACATTTGTTTATATACATCCTTATCTCTACATGAACTAGATTCTTACCTGCAGCAATAGAAACTTAAGTGTCAACTTGCAACTATAAACCAGTAAGCAAAGTAGCACATCTCACTTTTTCAATAGCTTGCTGGCTATACATGCCCTTTACTTCAACTACACTACTCCCAAACCCAGTAAGATTTTGCTACATGCTACAAGTAAATTCCATATGCTGAAACCAATCATTTCAAGAAGTCTCCACTGTGAAGAGTCCGTTATTTTTAATGCTCAGCCATAATACTGATCTAGTCTTTTTGCAATCTATTAAATTTTAACAACTGCACCCATATAGCCACTTCAGAAAACTGTTCCCATCAACAGAAGGGCTTCTTGGGGTACAGCAGCTGTCCTCATGAAAAACAAGATAAAAGGACCATAATATACCTTGTTTTGCCAAATGTGTTTAGAAATAAACTTACCCTGCACTTCATTGCTACACAAGCTCTGACCATCGCCAGAAAGCAGAACTAGGCCTCCTGCAAAAGCCTGAGGACTGTAAAAACTCTAAAATCAGGGACAACCATATTAGTCAGTTTTGTAACTTAGGAATAAGGAATAAATGTTAATATTTCAGCTATTTTATGCATGCTGTTAAAAGCTGCAATAAAAAGCCATTTATAAAAAGACAAGCTGGAAAACAAGGCACAGACACATTTTCAAATTCATATGCTCGCATATTTTTTCCTAACACTAGTAGAAAACAGCATTTCTGACCCAGAAGCAGCTGCATGTTACTCAACTCCTACTAACAGCAATGTTAACAAGTGGTCACAAAAGCGGGTTAAAGCAGAAACACTTTAAAAATAACCTCCACGGGCTAATTCTCAGCACGTGCTCCTACAACACAGCCCTTAAAAAACCAACAAAAAAACCCAACAAATCCTTACTCTGCAAAATAAGAGTCAGAACAAATGAATGACAAACAGCACAGAAAGAAACCAAGGATTCAGTCTACATACTGAAGTTGTGCCTGGGGCATTAAAGAAGCATTACAATGCCCTGCCAGCCAGAGACAGTATCATAGGAAGAGTCAAATCAGTACACTTGTATACCAGAACAAGTGCATCTGTATTACAACCTGGACCAATATAATACCAACGTCAAAACAATGGATCCCAAGATGTGGGAAGTCTTAAATCAAGCCCACAGGGCAGCACACTGTAAAAGCAAAAGTGAGAATGGGAAGGCAGCCGTTACAAAGATCTCTAGAGAACAGGTTTTGCTTTGGCAAGTTCAGTCATGTTATATATTTTTAAACAAAATGAGTCTCTTTGATTTAGCTAGTAATTTTTTATCACCATTTCAAAAGGATGTTTTCCTATGCAGACACCTGTTACACTCATGCCTGTTCTCACAGTGCCTTTGATTCAGCTGGTGGTACATTACAAACATCTTACACACACAGCTGAAGGGAAAGCTTTCCAAGAGAAAGTAAAATGGCAGCAGTGTGAATTATAGATGTCAACACCATGTTACATGAAAGTGTACTGGCAGGATGGAAGTCTAAACAGTTTGTCATGAGAGGAGCAAGTTATTTTAGTGAAGAACAATTGCTGAAAAGACTCACAAAAAAAAAAAAAGTTTTCCAACTTTAAAAATAATGTTATAAATTCAAATTAATATACTGGCTCTCTGTGAAGACTCTAGACAGATCTCTTTTGAGTTCAAAGACCAAATTTTTACTTGAATGCCTGAGATAAGGTTCAGAACCATCAGGTTCAGAAGCATTAATATTTTACTCATTCCTCTTCTCCAATTTGCTTCTGAATAACACTGTTCTATTTTAGCTATATTATATGTGTTTTTCCTGTATGGAACAAAACAGCTTTATATCTTAAAGGTACTCATGTTTATATATTTGTGTATGCTTCTTTAAAAGAAAATTTTCAAAGTGGTTATGTAGCCTATTCTGAAAAACTACTTTTAAAAATTAAAAAAAAAAAAAAACCAAACAAAACCCAGCTCAGGTGAGGCATCTAGAATGCAAAATTAACTTTGATAGAGAGGAAAAAACTGCTACTTTAACTGAAGTCAGTCCTGCAAGTCCAAAACTTTCCATGTCACAATAACAACTTCAAGTGCCCTTCTCCAAAATCTGGAAAAAAAAAAACCCCAAACCTAGTTGTTATAGACAGCAATATTGTAGTTTGGTAGTACCTAAAGGCAAGTCAAGAAATATGCTGTTCAAGAACACAACAAGCAAGCTCTCAGTAGTAGTTATGAACCAAGCTTGAGAATAATACCAATGACAGAAGGAAAGGTTTTTACAGGAGACATCTACTATATTTGCTTTATGATTCTAAATAATTGCATAAATTCTTATTTGTGTCTAGCATAATTGGATCAACACACGATGTCATAGCATAAGACAGCATGTGAACAATTGCATCACTTTATCTAGGGCCAAATCCCTGACCATTTAAAATAGGTAAAAGTTCCTATAGGTTTCCAAGGGATCAGTGCTTGCTCTTTTGAAAGCATTTATCTTAAATTTTTTTTATTGCTACATGTCATCACAGCATACCAAGCAAGAGAGAAAGTGAGGCACAAGCCTAAGCCATAGAGCTGACAAGCATATCACATTCTGTTTAGACTATGCTGTCCAAGATAAAACATCCTGTACAAGGACAACCAAAATTAATTTGAAACCACAAGCTTATTTATAGATACTACAGAACTTATAAATATTATGCTGCGTTATGCAAGTGTTTTATTTGGTTTTCTACAATCTGAGCAGCTTCAGATTTCTGATATAGTTTAATCTTCCTGAGAATTCTTGCTAAATCAGAGAAGTTTTGACAAGGCATCTTCCATGAGAAGAACCCAGAGCAGTGCCCATAAGTAAAAGAGTAAAATTTGTCTAACATTGTCTTAAGCTAATTGAGTCTTGAAAGACACACTACAATTGAAGTTGCCTGGAAGTGTTGACTTCCAGGTTTCCTCAGATGTAGCATACTGTGCTGTAGTAACTAGATTACAGGATGGCCTTCTACACCCAGAGGCAGATAGCTCTAGATGAGACAGCCAGGCAGGTCGGGGAGGAGGGGAGTATTCACCCTTTTCCAACTAATTTTGATATAAGATACATAGCAAAACCCCTTTACCAGTTTTGGAATTGATCATTTCTCAAAGCTACAGGAGCTAAAAAGGGCATTGCCAGGGGATGAGTTTTCCCACCCTTTTCCAAGCCAAGTTGCAAAGAGATGCAGAAGCAGCTTATTTTTAATCAATCAGATCATCAGAAGAGGGTTTTTGTTGGGGCTGTCTTTTTGGACAAGAATATAACTTTCCAGATTACCTGAAAACTAGTTCTGATGGTGCATCAAGCAGATTTAAACTAATAAAACTTGATCAGAGAGTGTAAATTGGCAAGGGGCAGGATCTGCCACTAATGAATAGCAGCACCCTTCTGCACAAGCTTTCCTATTGAAAGAAATTTACCCAACATGGTAGAACATGCTAGGTGCAATTAGATACTTGAATATGAATTAGGTCAGATTAGATGTGAAATCTGATGTCATTAGCTCTCGAGTTATTTTGGACTGGGTTCCACCAGTTGCTTGCAAAAAGCCCTACTGGAATCAAGGGGAACAAGCAAGTTGCTACTCAGCATGAGCAACAAGGTTTTGTTTCCGTTTTGTTTTTTTAAATATAAATTTTGGAGTTTAATCTTTGCTTCTCTTGAGGCTCTGCTCTACACTGCATCTATAAGACGTATCAATTCAGCTATTTGGAGATCTTTGTTTTGTGTCTCACTGAATGCAAGAAGTGAGACTGGAGCTGATCCAAGTTTCCTTTTAATCTAGTGCACGTTGTGACATAAACCAGGGCCAGCTGTTTCACAGGATGGGGCAGATTAGCCTCAAACTAGGCAGTTATGTAACAATTTGCATTTAGAGAAAGTTTTGCCTAATTCTTTTTGGTTTGGAAGTAACATTATTCCCAAACATCATAGTCCCCTGCTTAGTTACACAAGTGACACAGATCTGTGGACTAATAAATAGACACATACACACTTAGTCTCAGATGAAATGCCTAGTAAAATGAACTCACTTGAACCTGCATTTTATTAAGTCCAAGTGATATGTAGAAGCCAAGAACAAAGGTCAAAACCTGGGAAACTATATCCTTGAATGCAGTGACACAGAAGACCTACAGGTGGACTGCTAATTGAACATGCTCCAAATTCAGCATCTTGATCACTGGAAGCATAAGCAAAAAAACATCTAGCAGTAATAGAGAAGTGGTATTACCTGCCTGTATAATATTAATTAAAACATTATTAAAAACACTGACCACTTTAAAGAAAAATCGTAGCAAGTTTGAATGGGTCCAGAAAAAAATTACAAGATCTAAAATAAGAAATACAGTAACTCAACTTCTAAGGGTTGTATTTTGATCAGTCTACTACTGCCTGGGAAGCAGGGATGTTTCAGCAGAGGGCTTTATAACAGGAGGGCATTAGGGAAAGCCTATGGCTAGAAGCCAAAATAAAAAAATGTTTAAAAACCACACACCTCATTCAGTCTTAACAGGGAGCAATTGGAACAACTTAAGAGCATGATAGAACATTCCTTCAAATCCTTACATAAGGGCTGTCCAACTGGCAGCCCCTGAAGGGTTAGCACATGGCCTAAGTTCCTGGCATAGCTGCCACGGGGCTCTTCCAGCTCCCCTGCTCTCCTCCAGCTTCTACTTCATGCTCCTGCTCCAGGGGGCTCAGAAAGGGGGAGGGGCAGCTGCCAGGGATGCCTGCACAGCCAAGAGTGGAGTTGGGAGCCAGGTTGCCCACACTGCACATGCAAGGGAAGAGCTACACCTTGTGGACTGTGGCCCACACAGCCTGTGGCCCCCACTGCCTGCAAGTTGCACAGCCCTGCCATACATCAAAACTAGACAGCTTTCTACAAAGACAAGCTAAAAGCTCACGTACAGTGATTATGGAATTAATGGGATAGGTGCTCTAGCCTTCATTATGCTAGAAGATCATGAGATTCCCTTCCAAGTGTACAAGCTGACACAAAGAACGAGCCTCCTTCAAAGTGCATCTTTCGTTTCCATGGCTCAGTTACATTCTGTTAGGCCTCTACTTTCAAATTATACAAGTTTGTAATATAAAAGGTGCGTCACAGCAAAGACTCATTTATTATGAGCACTCCACTTTCTAAAATTCTTTCAGTGTGGTTTTATGTTGAAAACAAAATGTCAGAAGCCAACACAAGGTGACCACACAGGTTTGATTGATTTCATGCAGGGCTCTCTACTGGTCTGGACATCTGCAGCAAGGCAGCAGCAATTAATCTTGTCACTGCTCACCCACTACCAAACTTTTAGATGTGTGGGAAGATCCAGTGGCCAGATCTGGCCAGCAAGCCAAAGGTTGGGCACAACTGAGTTAACCATCTGTCTTTCTCTGAAATAAATACAAGTTGTTCAAATAGTTTAATTTACCTAGCAGAATTCCTCTGGTAGTCATCTATACCACCTAGCTTGGACATATCCTTAAGAATGTGCCCTTCCTAGGGAATGAGGACCATAAAGGTAGTCTTGATAAGGAAGCTTGTTCCAACTTACAAGCAGGCCCCCCAACCCCGAACAAGGCCTTTCCAGCAGCATACTTAACTCCACTTCTCACCAAGCCAGCAGGCCTTGCCAGTCCAGATGCCAGCACTGCCACCTCATCAACACAACTCATACCACAGGGGAAATATATGACAGCCAGGATTCATTCACTTGCTCCTCTACCTTCCTAACATATCCCATCACCATATATGCAATCTACACTGGACAGAGAGGATAACCCTTATGTGAAAGAATGAGTGGACACTGATCTTCAGGTCCAGAAAGACATAAAAGCTTGTGGCAGAACACTTTAGCATCTCTGGACATTCCTTCCCTGACCTCAGAGTTGCTGTCCTTATATAAAATTTGAAGAACTAACTTGAACATGAAGTGGCAGAACAAGACATCATCCATGGACTCCACCGCGTTGAAGATGGTTTCAAATATAGATTATATAGATAATAGCTACTCCAGGTAACAGGATAATAAACATATGGCGAGACACAAGAACTAACAGTTGGAGTTAACTAACCTTGGCATCCCTATTGACTTTTTCAACCCACTTCTTTGCCTCTCACTAATGTCCTGTCCTTGCCCTCTGTATTTAAAAATTCCTCTCAATTTTAAACTCTTTCTTCTGCAGATGCATTCAGTTTGACTAAATGAAAGCTCATGACTCTCAACCAGTTAGTTTCTACCATGCCACCCAGCCCAATGTTCTAGTTAGCAAAGCACTACACAGAGGCTTGGATCAGTGCTACGTACTGCACAAATAGTCATTGCCCCAGAAGTTGGCAATAGAAAACAAAGCTCAATGCGACAAATGCAACATAAAAAGACAAAAGGAGAGGAAAATGGAATGAAGTTAGATCAGTTATACAGTAAGATGTCAAGTTTGGTACTTCAATGCTAAGAATTTTAGGGAAATAATTCACCAGATGTTACCATTTTCATTAGATGCCCAAGCAACTGCAGTAGGGAGAAGCTAACTGCTAACCAAAACCTGCATTCCCATTCAGCAGAACAAAAATTCATAAACTCCAATCCAAGTCCAAGCTATCTCTTCACTGCCAAATAGCAGGATTGTTCTCTGCTCCTGTGTCCCTGTCCCAGGAGCTTCCCCAAAGCTGCAGCGTATCAGTCTGCAGCAGCACAGTACAGCACAGCACAGCAAAGGAGTGAAAGAGTAACTAAGCATCCTGCACCAAACAGCAGATTAGCCCTGGGTCACATGGCAGTCATCTGTCACCCAAGACAAAGCCCATAACTCAAGCAACTGCTGCAAGTTAATGCCATAGTACACAGAGATGGTTTGAAAAATGTATCCTATATGTAAGTCTCCAATTATAGAAACATATTCTCTAAACAAAGGATTAAAAGACCCCCACACTATGTTTTGTGCATTTCAGAGGTTAATGATCTTCAGACACTAAAGGGCACCACAAGACTAGCTTCAGACTTGAGTATGTAGGTGCAGAAATGAACTCGCTCTTACCAAGTGACTGAAAAAAAAACATACAACATGCTGTCACCATGGACTGATCAATTGTTTGCTTTAACTATTATGCTAACAATGACTTCCTCTACTCAACCAGCACTGATCAAATCTCATGACTAAAGAAACTACACTCACCAAGAAGTGTATGCTTTCTGTCACTAATTTATAAACTAAAAAAAGATACAAAACCCTTTTTACTCTGGGCAGAAGCAGCTTTCCTTTTCCAGTTCAGGATAAGCCATCCATTTCTGCAAAACTCTAGTTTTTCTAAGTGGTAGCTGAGTTTTTAACCCCTTTCAGTTACAAAAGGAATAATACTTGAAGAAATGGCACTGCATCATTTTGACAGGCTGGAAAATTTAGGAAGGCAGTTTCAGTGCACTTACAAGCTGCTCATACTCCCTTGCACCCAAGAAACAGGATTAAATACATGGGTAGTCCTTTTCACTGTTTCTGTTCAAAACCTTGACTGTGTCAACTTCACCTGCTTTCACAGCTGCAAAAGTATGTGTTGCAAAAGCACTGGAGAAATCCAGCTTCTACAGCTAGCTTTTGAAAGCAGTTCCTCCCAGCAGCCAGGGTAGTATTGCAAGATGGCCTCTTTCTCCATAGAAAGGCTGCCATACTTTGGAAGTGAACATAAAAGAACTTCAGCACAAAGAGAAGGATCAACCATGCTGAGTTGAAGGTAACTCTCTCTTACGGGAGGGAGGTTATGATTCCTCTAGGAAGTAAGGCTATAGCTAAGATGACCATAATAAATTTGAGGGAAAAATCAGGGACAGAGGGATGCCAGCACACACGTACACTCCCCACCCTCCACCACAGCCACCCAGGAATGGGGCTGGGCAAGACAGCACAGCACATGCGTACACACACACCCCTCATACCCGCTGACCCCATGGCTCCTAGGAGTGGTGCCAGGCAGAACAGTGTGGCATGTGGTCACGCACACAAAGACCCCACAGCTCTTTCCCCCATCCCAATTCTACTGCACAAGCAGACCTGGGAGCAGCATGCTAACTGGGCTCCCTGGAAAAAGCAGAAGCAGAAGTCCCGAACTGGCATGAACCCACCCACACATGCCTAGGTCCTGAGTCAGAAGCGAGGCACATGCAGGTGGATTCACGCCAATTTAGTACTTTTGCTTTAATTTTCTCCAACAGCTGAGACAGCCTTCAAAAGCCAGGACTGTCCCCAAGGTGGGACATATGGTCACATAGATATAGCCCATAAACCATGACTTAGTTCATTGCAGTTGAGGACTCCAAAACTTTATCTTGCAATACTCGTTTCTTTCTTGTAAACAGGAAGACTGAAAAAACATTTTCTCGCCAAGATCCTTAAAAAGCGTTACCAATTCCACACAAGTAAGCTAATGTATAGAAGAGAAAGAGACCTAGAGATGGCTCTTCTAAATGTCACATATAATGGGTTCTTAACTGAGCAAACTCCCCCACACCTTACCCAACTGCCTGCTTGAAACAGTACTGCTCTAAAACCTCTAACTCAACTATGCTGTCTCATTTCCTGTAAACAAAGGAACCATGCGAATTCACCTTCTACTGTGTTCCAGCTGCAGTCCCCCTCCCGCAAATCTTTGTCATAGTACTCCTATTAGCAGGATCTCTGCTAACTGCATATTTAGCAAGGACAAAGCACAAGACCAAAGTCCTTGGGGGCCACACATACACAAAAAAAAAAAATCTAGCTTTTGTTTGCACAGAACCTAGCATGTGGGGACACTTCCAAAAACCAGAATAGACAAGCCAAACCCATCAAGGCACAGCCAATATAAACAGTATTTTCCAGAACAGCCACTCAATCCTGTTCCTTTAGGTAGAGTCCCTTTATCTGGTCTCCCCTTTTAATATTGTACCTCACTTTTCCATCTTCTTCCTCAAACTGGTACAGCCATCAAAGTAGTCATAAATCTTACTACATTGAGAGCAATGTGGCTCCATTGCCAGAGCAACATTACATCAGAACATGGCATCTACTTTCTTTATTATACCATTCCCCAGAAGGTATAACTTAAATGCCAATAAGTATTTTTCAGGGATGCATTTGGTTGCCATGTTAGTCTGAGTTGAAAAGAAATGCAAAACCCTAGAACTCTTGGTTCAGAGATGATACTTTCTATTAGACCAACTAAAAAAAATAACCACTTGTGTTGCCACTTACTATGCAGTTAAACTGAGTGCAATTCCTACAAAATAGATAGTAGGCTAGGTACCAAAGCAGGTTCTGCACCTAAACTCTAGATGTCTACATACTAGTTATTACAGTGTAACCTAAAGGCCAAAGTCTGGACCAACATCTTGTTATGTAGTTAAAGCAAACTACTTTTTTATCCAGTATGAATTTAAGTAGAATCCACTGTAAACAGATTATGTCCCTGAAGTATGTTAAATGAAGTGGCACAACAGCTGTTGAGAACTTCACATTTTACAACACATCCCTTACTTCGTAATCCAGTCTTCACCTTCTTGATTCACAAGCCTTTTTAGGAGTTCAGCAGTTCTGGCCACAGACCCAAGGCAGACAACCAGGCCAACAAAGACAAAACAAATCAATGTGCTTCCAGCAGCTCAGCTGTAGCAGCTGTCACCAGAGCACAAAGTGTATGCTAGAAAGACACCAGCTGCTGAGACTGCTGCATCTGGCATACACATGGGAGAGGCCACACGTGTCTTCTACTGACTGCTAAATGGCAGCAAGACTTTTACTGTGCTTGGTGAAGGTGGTGTAACTGCTGGTAAAAGAAGGGAACGGGTTCTGCTGTGGCACAGCAGCCGGGTGTGGGCATGCATACAAGACGCTGTAATGAGGATGAGGCTTAGGATGTCAGATTCTTCCACAGCACCTAAAACATGAATTTGCAATGCTAAGACCAAGCAAAATTAAGGTAGAGGTGATGACTCAAAAAGCACAAACCCAATGTTTTTCTCTGGATATAACCTTACAAAACAAAGGATTTCAAGGTTTCCCAAGCAATGTTTAATTTAGCCGAGTAGTTCATGAAGTTTCTTTGACAGACACCCTTTCCAAAATCTGTCTTTAAACAAACAAACAGAAATAATTTTCCCTATATTTTTTGTTTATCTGGTTCCAAATTGAAAAAGTCACCTCTATCTGGACTGATGCTAAAGTAGAAACAATGCTGAATTTACTGCTGTGACTTGGACATGGACATTTCAAGAACAAGGTGCTTCATTCAGAGATGTTTCACCACTCCGTGTTTTTTCTGAAAGGACTATGCTATAATTTAACAGTGCTTGAAGGCTACCAGCTCACTAATCACTATGCAATACAGGGCAACTAGCACTGAACCCCCTTCTATTTCCCAATGAGTGGCATTTTTTTTTTTTTTTTTTTAAACTGGCAGTGAATTAAAGTAGGTAAGAACCCTGCCCAAGTGCTACAGGAGGACTCTGAAAAGTCAAGTACAGAAGTTCACACATTGGCCAGCCACAAATAACCAGTTTACAGCAACACCTCATAAGGCGTGGTGCAAGTTAGACACATCTCTGTTCTTTCAAGCACATATTAGGTGACTGCACTGGATTCCAAGATTAAAAATAGCAAGCAAAAAGGTCCTATATTGTTGTCTAAAGATATCACATATCAGTGAACTGAAACCATGTTTTTTGTTTGTTTGTTTGAAGGCCACTACTATGGGATCTCAGTTTCAGACTCATGCAGGGTTACAAGAATAGGGTCAGCAAGGACAGCAGAGGAATGGCAGCACATATCCACTCTCCCACACAATGTCTATGGTGGGATAGCTGTGGCCACTTGTTGCAGTTTAAGAACCCTGATAACCTCATTCCAAAGACTACATGAATTTAGAGAACAAACAAACAAAAAAAAAAAAAAAAAATCAGGATAAATATAGCATGAATGTACGTGGATCTTCAAGCAAGCAAGTTGGATTTTAATACATTAAGCACTGATTTATATTCTGATCTATTTCCAGAGATTAACAACTAAAAGCACCTAAGGTTTAGCTAAAAAAAAATATCCTCTAATAAA
This sequence comes from Crocodylus porosus, assembly GCF_001723895.1. Taxonomy (NCBI): domain Eukaryota; kingdom Metazoa; phylum Chordata; order Crocodylia; family Crocodylidae; genus Crocodylus; species Crocodylus porosus. Next base: position 75,160,514 of record NW_017728931.1, on the reverse strand, counting down.
AAAAAAAATAATGTTTAAGAAGCTTTCCTGTCTAACACTTAAAGAATTCAGGTCTTTTAAAAATTTTAATCCACACACAATTAAGTGACTGCATATCAAAACATGACAGAAACAGTTCATTTATGTGGCACCTACATGCCTTTTAAAGGAGGTGAATTCTACAAACACTCCTAATTTGTAAACGCCTATTTGTTAAAAAACACCAACCAAGATATCAGACAAATCTGAACAGATTAACAAGGTTTCATTAAACTCGTGATTTATTAACATACTCATGGGTACTCTCTTAAAAGAGTCATTCCTATTAAAAATATACTGAAAGGCTGCTGGTTACATAGGACATCTTCAAGTGCCAGAAACATATTTTTTGTTCCCTTGGAAGTACTAGCCAGTTAGTCTATAACTTGCTCTTTTTAGTGCTGCTGACAAGTAAAGGAAATAATTGCTTATCTATCTCGGCAAGGATTTCTTGGGGCGATATCCTTAACTGGACCAACTGCATAGTTGGCCTACGGGTAGGCAAGCTTTTGAACATAAGCCATGAAGAAAAGTGCCTTGCATTCAAAAGCTTGTCATGAAAACATACGAACTGCTATTTATTACTGAGTCAGACCACAGGTCCACTGTACCCAATATCTTGTGTCACTGCATGTCTATCTGGAGTGACCAGGCTGCAGTTCCTTCACTGCCTCCGCAATCTCCTGCACAGGATCTGGCTGCACTTCCCCCCTCACCCATTTGTTTACACGCTTCCCATCTATGGCCTCACTAAGTCCTGGGACCTCCTGGCCAACCTCCTACTGGCCCAAGCTGGCAAAATATATGACTAGGAAGGAAGCTCTGGCCAGGAAAACTATCAGGGGTTGCGGGGCCACTTTCTTATCCACTGACCATTCACCTCTGGATGGAGTTTCACTGGCCAGCATCCACTGGCTCCTTGAACTCATTTGAGGACCACTGGGTACTGGCCAGCATACTCTGCTCAATGTCCCACTTTGGTGCGCTTGTATTCAACCTACGGCACTCAGTCCTGTCCCTGTGTTGTCTTCCTGTTGTTCCAAGCGATCACTGAGATCCCCTTCATGGCCTCCATCAAGGAGGGGCGGAAAAGGTTATAGCTGTACTTGGTAGGCTTTAGCCCATGTTCCAGACTGGTGCATCAAAAGGCCTGTGTCAGTGTGCATGCTGCCAGGAGAGTGAACCAGGTCTGACCAGGCCCTCGCTACCCACCTCACTGCTCCTCTCTCCCTTATGGCCTCCAGCACAGACAGCATTTTGCACCTGTTCCAAGAAGGGGGCGAATGCTTCATCTTGTGTACCAACATACCCACGCTTCAGATTGGTACTGGGGCCGCTTTAGCTAAATCTTGCTAAAGGAGCTGAAGTGCCCCCACAGCCACTATGAAATGTGGGGACCAGGGTTCAAGTTACACTTGAATTCTTGTGGGGAGGGGGTCTGTGGCAACGGCAGTTTAAATGAGCTCCCCAGACCTGAGCTGCTTAGAAAGGCACAGAGTTGGCAGGGGGGTCTCATCTTTTATGGGGCAGCTCAGTCCCCCCCACGTTTCAAACCCCGGTGGGGACATGATACACAAGACGCAGGAGGCTGGCTCCAGAGCGTGTCCAGGCATCCTCAAGTCCATGAAGCGGAGACGCAGAGGCTACCCCTCACTGCCACGCCCGGCCCAGCCCAGCCCAGCCCCGCTCAGCCGCGGGCTCCCGCTGCCGCGAGCTGCGCCCTCCACCACAGCCGGACAGAAACTCCAACTCGAGCCCAACTACACAGCCGCCCAATAAAGAGACACATCAACACCGACAAGTCCTGGCCGACCGCACCTCCCCTTGCGCCGGGAATGCAGCACCACACGGGCACCCCACGCCTGCCCGGGGGACGCGGGAAGAGACCCACTTGCGAGGGGGAGGAGCCCCGCGCCCGTGGACGGGAGGACACCGCCCGGCTCCGCACAACCACCTCCCCCTGCCTCTGGGGACCCCGCGCCCGCCCCGGCTCTCACCTCTGCGCGGGGAAGACAGACAGCACGAGCAGAGCCGCCGCAGGGATCGGTCCTGCAGCGTCGCCGCTTGATTCTCTCATCAGCCTCCGCGGCGCCCTCAAGCCGGGCCGAGGGGCGGGGCCGAGGGTGGGCCACGCCCCCGGTCACGTGAGGGCGCTGCTCGGGCTACTGGTGCGGCCCGGGGGGGCGGGGCGCTCGGGTGGCCCTGCCCCTTCCGGGGAACACCCCCGCCCCACCCACACACACTATTGGCTCCAGCTCCAATCTCCCCTGTTGCAGCTTGAGGCCTTGCCCCTAGAGCTGCCCCCACAGCTGCAGACAAAAGCCCATGTTCTCCCTCTCCCCACTAGCTCTGCCTGTTTTCAACCGGGGGATTTCCCGCTCTTCTGGGCTTTGCTGCTTGCTGCGGCCCCCCTTTTCTGCCATATGTGGCAAGGTGTTTTTAAGCGCCGCCACAGCGTGGCCTACAGCTAAGGCTGGGGACTCCAATTGGGCTTGTGCCAATTCCCCTGCTAAGCAAAAGACTGGGAAAGGGCCAGTGAAGTGCCTCTCTTAAGGCAAGAAGGACCCCCACTGGGGAACTACAGGCAGGTTAGCCTCACCTCAATACCTGGGAAGCTACAGGCACACATCCTAGGAAAGGCTGTTTGCAAGCATCATGAGGAGGAAAGGCTGATGGCAAGCAGCCAGCATGGATTTATGACAAACAAATCTTGTCGAACAAGCCTGATGTCCTCCACTCACTGCTTGGGTGGATGAAGGGAATGCTGTGCATGGTGCATCTGGACTTCAGCAAGCCTTTTTACAAGGACTTCAGCAAGGCTTTTCTCTTAAATTAGAGAAATGTGGGCTGGATAAAACTACCACAAGGTGGATAGGTATCTGTGAGCAATAGGTACATAAGCAAAGGGTAATTATTAACCAGTCCGTGTCAGAATGGCAGGAAGGGTTGAGTGGAGTCCCACAGGGGTCTGTCCTGAGCCCAGTGGTGTTCAACGTAATTATTAATGATTTGGATGCTGGCACAAACAGTTTCTTGAACAAGTTTGCAGGTGACATGAAACTGGGAGGGGTTGTGAACTCATTGGGAGATACGAGCACAATTCAGAAGGATCTCAACAGTTTGGACAATTGGGCTAGAAATAACAAGATGAAATCCAATGCAGACAAATGCAAGATGCTGAAACTCAGGTGGAATAATAAAAAACATAAATACAAAATGGGGGACACCTAGCTGGATGGCAGCTCTATGGAAAAGGACTGGGGAGTCTTGGTGGACCAGAGACGAATCTGCAGTGCGATGCAGCCCCATAAAAGGCAAGTGTGATTTTGGGCTGCATCAACAGAAACATTAGGTGCAGGACATGGCAGGTGATAGTGCCTTTCTACTTGGCACTGATTGAGGCCTTATCTGGGGTACTGTTTGCAGTTTGGGGCTCCACATTCTAAAATGATACGGAGAAGTTAGGGTCCAGAGGAGGACAACAAAGATGATCAAGGACTTGGAATGCAAGCCGTATGAGAAGAGGCTGAAGGAACTAGGCACCATCTTAGCAACAGATGAAGAGGAAAAGGCTGAAGTACTCAATGTCTTTTTACCTTGGTTTTCACAGGCAAGGTCAGCTCCCAGACTACTGCACTGGGCAGCACAGTTTGGAGAGGAGGTGAGCAGCCCTCAGTGGTAAAAGAACAGGTTAGGGACTATTTACAAAAGCTGGACATGTAGAAATCCGTGGAGCCAGATGCAATGCATCCGAGGGTGCTAAGGGAGTTGGCTGATGTGATAGCAGAGCAACTGGCCATTATCTTTGAAAATTCGTGGTGATTGGGGGAGGTCCTGGACAATTGGAAAAGGGCAAATAGAGTACCCGTCTTTAAGAAAGGGAAGAAGGAGGGTCCAGGAAACTATAGACCAGTCAGCCTCAGATCATTCCCCAGAAAAATCATGGAGCAGGTCATCAAAGGATCCATTTCTAAGCACTTGGAGAAGAAGGTGATTAGGAAGAATCAACATGGATTCACCAAGGCCAAATCATGTCCGACCAATCTGATTACCTTCTATGATGAGATAACTGGCTCCGTGGATGTGGGGAAAGCAGTGGACATAACATACCATAGCAAGGCTTTTGGTACCATCTCCCACAGCATTCTTGCAAGCAAGCTGAGGAAGTATGGGTTCAATGAATGAACTGCAAGGTAGACAGAAAGCTGACTGGATTGTTATGCTCAATGGGTAACGATCACTAGTTCAAAGTCTACCTGGCACCCAGTATAAAATGGAGTGCCCCAGGGGTCTGTCCTGAGGCTGGTTTTGTTCAATACCTTCATTAACAATCTGGAAGATGGGATGTGTTGCACCCTCAGCAAGTTTGCAGATGACACACCAAGCTGGGGAGAGCAGTAGATATGCTGGAGGGTAGGGCTAGGATTCAGAGACCTAGACAAATTGGAGGACTGGGCCAAAAGAAATCTCATGAGGTTCAGCAAAAACAAGTGCAAAATCCTGCATTTAGGTTGGAAAAATCCCATGCATCGTTACAGGCTGGGGCTGGCTGCCTGGGCAGCAGCTCTGCAGAAAAGGACCTGGGGGGTTACAGTGGACAAAAAGCTGGATATGAATCAACAGTGTGCCCTTTTTGCCAAGAAGGCTAATAGCATACTGGGCTGCATTAGTAGGAACACTACCAGCAGATTGAGGGGAGTAATTATTCTGCTCTATTTGGCACTGATATAGCCACATCTGGAGTTCTGTATCTAGTTTTGAGCCTCACTAGGTTCCTGGCTTGAGGGTCTTTCCCTTCTGCCAAGGGTCAGACTGATCACCATATCTGGGGTCAAGAAGGAATTTGACCCCCTACTGAAATTGGTATGGACTGTGGGGGGTTTTGCCTTCATCTGTAGCGGGAGGCATGGCCTTCTGAGCAGGATCTGTTGAGCATATATAAATAGAAATAGAACATTGTGGCATGTTATGGTGGCAAGTTATGGTGTTAGGTCTATGTTGTGTCAATGTTGAGGGTAACCTTATGTAGTGTTTAGATTATGGGTGTATGGGATAGTTTGTATAGGGATCATCCTGCCTTAGGCAGGGAGTTGGACTAGATGACCTCCAGAGTTCCCTTCCAGCCCTACTTCTCTATGACTCTGTGACAGGATGGCTAACACACTCTGTCACAAAGACACAAAGGAAAGAAAAGAGAAAAGAAACTTACTGGGGGTGAACCTGAACAAAGCAAAAGACATCACAAACCTAGGCAACAGAGATGCTGTGCCCTGGCTGATCAGGGGAATCAGCTGGGGAAGCCAGGGCCTTGGCAGATGAAAGGTTATCAAGGCAAACCAGCAGCTCTAGGATGATCCCAGAGGGAAAAAAGAGGCACATTCAGCCCAGACAAGAACAAAGCTGAGCTGCATACCCTAAAGTGAATCAGCTGGGAAAGCCAGGGAGGCAGCGAATCACATGCTGCCATGGCAGGCCTGGCTGGCCAGCATGGGAGGTTTAAGGAATGCTGACAAAGCAGTTGGGGCTGGTCCCCAGGAAAGAAGAAAGAGAAAAACGTGTAGCAAGCACAGAGAGACCACAATGGAGAGGCAGGGTGGGGGGGTTCAACCCTGGGACTTAGAGCTGGGTCCCAGCAGCCAACTTACCTGAGAAGAGTTGAAGATAAGGCGGTGACGACATCCCATCCGGTGAGTCCAATTCAGGATGGTGAAGTGATGGCCAGAACCAGAGGGATTAATAAGCAATAAATATGGGCTTCTTGGAGGCATTTAGTATTTTGCTTAACAGGCAATATTAGCTTGTAAGTTTGTAACCCGCAAATGTAACTTGTCTGTCATAAATTTAACCAAAATGATAAAACTAACTGTTTGTATTAATCATGGAACTGACTGGGCCCCAAAGGCGAAGCTGTAGCTGCAAGATTAGCTGACATAACAGTTTTTGCTCAGGGTTCAGCCTTGACAATAAAAATGGGATCCACCCGCCTGGCACACCCAACACATTCCAAGAAAGCACGTTCCCCCCAAAAAAAGCATAGTCAGAGAAACCTAAAAGGGTTGGGCTTAGTGATGTTAATTTCAAACCTAAAGATGCTGCATTGTAATTTGTTTATTGATAAACCTGAGTTTGGGTAGTAACCTTTTATGATAATTTATGATAATTTTTAACACCTTTCAATCCCATAGGGTAACAGCTATAGGGCAAAATTGTGAGTGGCTCTAAAGCGAACAGATTAGAATAAGACTAGGTTTAAAAAGCACGTGTGTCAGGTGACCAGCAGGAAGAAGGGAACAGAACGGTCATTGCTGTTCCAAGTCCGGACTCCGGACTTCTGGTGTGAGTGAGGATCAAATCCTAATCAAGGGACCTTCCCCAGTAATCCCTCCAACAGCATCGATTGGGGACTCCTGACTTTGCTGGAATCACTTGGCACACACCTGGCATCAAGCAACTATCGATAAGTTGCCAACCCATGTCTGTCCATCTGTTGTTTTAAACAGCCCAGTGGCTGATACCCTTGCAGTGCCCAGTTGCCCTGTGACAGATTGATCCATCTATTTGTTGTTATTATCTGTTGTTATTATTTACTATTAGCTCTTTAATACTGCATTATCTGCTTGTCACATATATTGTTAACTGTTGTATGTGTAAGCTATAATAAATTTGCCTTTGCTTCACTCCCAACTCTACCTCCTCGATCCCGAACCAAACAGCCCAGTGGCTGATACAGTTGCAGCACCCAGTCAGCCTGCAACTAAACTGATACAGTCACAGTGCCCAGCTGGCCTGTGACACTCCATGGCCCTGGAAGAGAAGAGGGGTGAACAAAAGATTACAGCCAGGCACAGTAATAATTCCAGTCCCAGTCCTGAAGTCAAGGGTGGGATTTGAACTGGGAAAAGCCAGCTTGGGCCCCATGCAGGGAAGAAAGGGGCAAGCAACTGGAATAAAGGGAACACCCTGAACAAGGACCCAATAACCCTGGGTTCAATGCTTGTATTCAATGCTGAATAGAGGGAAAAAATCACTTCCCTTGATTTTCAACTGGCACTCCTACTAATATAACCCAGCTGGCTACTGGCCTTTTTTGCAACAAGAGCACACTGTTGGCTTATATTCAGCTTATGTTCTACTACAGGTTTGTTATACCTCTGGACCATGGGCCAAATAAGACCTGCAGAGCCATGGGATCTGGCCTGTGGGGCTCCCCATAGGGAAATTTGGCAGCGGGGGAAGCACTGCCAGTACTGCCACCTTTCCGGGATGCCAAAATCTCAAGCCCTGTGGGGCGAGGCAAAGCCAGGACACAGCCCCCCGCCACATGGCCTGGGGCATACTCCCTTTCCTTCATGCAGTGGAGTTGTGGTTGGGCTGTTCTCCCTTTTTCCTGCAGGACCAGAACACATCTCCTCCTGAAAAAGCTGGCTCAAGCCTGGGCCATGTGTCTGGGCCATGCCCCCTTCCCCTGCCAGGCCAGGTTGGCACCAGGGCACACCCCCTCCTCATGGGGCTGGATGAGGACTGGGTCATGCCCCTTTCCCCCACTGGGCCTGGTTCTCAGAACCAGGTTGCCCCCCTCTCCTCACTCTGAGATGCTAGATGGGGCCTTGTGTCTACTCCCCAGACTGGGTCTGGCCTGCAGAAGGATCAGGCATTGCCCATCCAGCCTGGTAGATGAAAAGTTTGAGCACCACTAGTCTACTGTAACCCTTAGGTCCTTCTCTGAAGTACTGCAGCCTACATCAGTGATGGCCAACCCACAGCACATGTGCCACAAGTGGCATGGGCAATTAGTGTGTATGGCACACAAGCTCCAGGTACTAAATTAAAGGGGGAACTGGTGACAGGAATCAAGGCAGCACTTGGGGAGTGGAAAGGGATTTATGTGGCACTTGGGGAGAGGGCAGGAGTTGGGATTCAGTGCTGGCTTGAGGTTTAGGTGCTGCCAAATTCAGTGTGGCCATGTCCTGGTGGTGATGGGATTTGGTGGCACTGGATGACATCAGCAGACCTTTATTAGAGTGGTACTATCTCATACTTTGGACTTAATTTGTGGTATGGCTGCCAAAAACATTGGCTGCTACTGGTCTAGATGCTCTCCACTCAGCTATGTGGCGTATCAGAATGAAGGTACCAAATCAGGCTTGTCCAACATACGGCCTGCGGGCCACCATGCGGCCCTCCAAGCTGTTTTCTGAGGCCTGAGGTGCTGCAGCGGGAAATGAAAGTAAACACTATATCTTCATTTTGGGGGGATGATGTAATACCACTTCCTGTGATTCAAAAAGGTTGGACACCCCTGTACTAGATGCTTTGTACCTTGGTGGAACAAGTTTTCCAGTGGCTGATGAACTCCCATCCTCATAGGTCCAAGTGGCTTTCCATCCTGGTGAAAAATGGTTCAGTCTGCTCATCTTGCTTCTCTTAGCCATTCCTTTCATACTAGGACTGGGAGGATTGGAAGATGATGAAAAAACCCTGAAGCTGTCCCTTGAAAAATGGATTAGGATTCACCTCCAACTGTTCCCCAGGTCTGAGAGATGGCAGTGACACAGAACTCCAGGAGAAGTGAGAGGAACAGGGAAGGTAAGTCCCAGGAGGCCATATTTAATTGCTAGACTTGGTAATAGGCAGATACGGGGTCAGAATAGCAAAATTGATTTTGGTGCTGTATGATGTATAATGAATTACTGATCTAAACAAGACATAAATAATTACTGGGCCTTATGCTATAAATTTTGGAGACTGTCACAAATACTGAGAGGAGGAAGATGGATTGGAAAATATACCAAAATCAACAGTGTAATCTGTTTTAAAATCCCAGTTTGTGGGGGTTCTTACTTATAGTTTTGAAATTTTTGGGCTGACAATACTAGATCTGAAACTCCTTGCAAAGTGTGTTATAGAAGTATTGATGTTGCTCCATATTTAATGATGAACATCATTAAAATATTATGATAATCACAACTTTTTAAAAAATATTGTAGCCAATTAAGCTAATAACATTGAAAGTAAAATATACTGTATATGAAAATCTACAATCCAGCATGTGAGATGGCCTCTGACTAGTTAATACACATGGTAAGGGCAAAATTTACCGTTTTATAAGTGGGTGCAATTCCACTGACTTCAATCATAATGTTTCCACTTAGGCCAACTGTGAATTTGTCATTAGATATATACTGCCACAGTGAGCAGCTACTGCTGTACTGCACCAGTGTACAGCTACATTTATTACATTTACATTTTTTGTTTGATACAAACTGACTGTAAGGACTCAGTCCTGCAATGTAATGAACAATTTCTGGAGATGCTGAGTGACATCAACTGACTTTAATGGGTACTCAATGTATCCAAGGAATGCTAAGCACCTTCATGTTTGAACCAAAGAAATTATAAAGAACATTGCCAGGCACAATGTTTCTTGGAAAAAAAGTTTCCCAGCTCTAGCTCAATATGTTTTACATAATTTCCTTTGCTTTTCCTCAATTATGTAGCAGCATCACTAAAAGTCCATTATCATGTGTAATGTTCCATTGACATGATCTCTTCTTTTTCACAAATACTAGAAGTTAATTAAAAGACTGAATTTTCATTTTTAATGCTTTTTAGGAGAAACATTCTAAAATATGTTCCTGAGTACAGAAGATTTCTTCTCAGCAATCAGACATATAATGCTAATAGTCTATATAGAATATTTTTTCATAATTAGAATGAATAGATTTTAAATTTCCCTGTACAAAGCTTCCTATAATTAAGCAATAGTTCTCCCTAAAGGAGGGCCCTGAAATGAGATAAGTCACACTGACAAGAGTTATTCACTTGGGCTTTTTCATTGTAGAGTTTTAATTCATAAGCCCATCTAGTGGATTGAATCCCATTCTGGGAATTAAAAGACCTGGATTCTATTTACAACTCACTTTCAGCTCACTTTATGACATCAGTTAAGCCACTTAGAACTGTATTTTCAAAGCACTGCCCTTTGTAGGTAACGTTGTTTCATTTGTGATATTAAAAAAACTGTGTAGTTAAAAACAGTGTTTTTAAAACATAGGCTGAGTATCCCTGGATTCTGAAAATATGAGCCCATTTCTAGATGAGCAGAACCCATAAGTGTTAAAAACATTGCTGGACTACCCAGGTATAAAATTTTTAGTTGGAACTTCCTTGTGAATCCATACTGTTCTTGTCCTTCTCCCTATACTTCTTCAAAAACCCTTATCTCCCTAGTGTGCTCTCCTAGCACTACACCATCCCCATATCTGGACCCTTACTAGAACATGACAGAGGACATAAACCAATAACACCATCTACGGAAAGAAACCTTAATTTCTAAGGGAGGCTGGGTGAGAGGTTTGAGACTCAGTGGGTGTGCCTATATGTGTGCTTTGCTGCACAGTAGACTAATTTACCACACAGTAAGTGTCACCATCTATTTATGCGCAGCAATTGGGCTAGTGTAGACTAATTTACAGAGCCTTCAGACAGTCCCATCAGACACAAGTACTATCCAATGGTGGAGTAAATTACTGAATTTAAATGTATGTGTAGATAGTGACGTTGGGATTAGTTTAATCCAGTTCAAAATGCGCCAGATTTTTTTTAGTCACATTAATTGTATATATAGGCACACCTAGTTAGTGCGCTATGCTAAGCCAATGAAAAGTTAAAACTGGTTTTCATAGGTTTTCTCTTAATGTTAGAAATCTGGAATACTGTACACAACTGTGGGGGATGTTGTGACAAAAGGGGTACCCATGGCAAAGAAAAGACTAGAATGACCTTCAACTACTACAGTTTCAGATTGAGGATCCAGAACATTCTGACAAATTATAGGTAGAGATTTCCTACTCATTAGTGTTTTGATGTGCAGAAGGATAAGTAAGACATTAAGAGAGGCCTTCAGAGCAGCATTTCTGTAAGCCACAAATCCTGTGGTATCAAGACACATCAGGGAAATATTGTCAGATACAACAATTCTAATCTGTCCTGTGTACCACGTGGTCATTTTTGTGATATGCCTGTACAAGCTCTGTTGCAAAGCCTGTCTGTAACTCCGTATACAAGTCTGTCAAGTCTTTTTTGAGCAGCGAGAGAGTTAACTCTGTTTCCTCTAAGGCAGTAGTTTTCAAGCTGTGGTCTCCAGATGCCTGGGGGTCCACAGACTATGTCTAAGCGGTCCATAAAAGACTACTATGATCAATCAAAAGTGCATGAATATCCACACTTACAATTCAAAGGGGTCCACACTTCCATTCAAAATTTTTAGGGGTCCACAAATGAAAAAGGATTGAAAACTTTCCTTGTTATCCTCCTTCACCATGAAGATATTCAGGAGAGGATGAAAACCACTATAAAAGGAAGAACCTCTGCCTCCGGTACTTCCAGTTTTGCTTTTGCCGCATCCCTTGGATGCCGGTTAATAGAGTTTTCCGGCTAATGAAGTGCCGGTTAACACAGCTTTTGCTGTAGTATTAAGTATTGATCTAGTCCTCTTGCAACCAGCTGTTCCACCTATTCCTTCCATGCTCAAGTCAAGCAGGAAAGCATCAAATCATTAAGACAGAGCTGCTGGGCTGCCCACCCTGTAGTCATCAAGCTATTACATCAGCTAACGCACCAGTTGTAGGGCGTCCTTGCAGCCCAGTCACATGTGTAGTCACCCTTCCACACAAAACTTGCCAGCTGCTTATGTGGCCTTTCATGCTACAGTGATCATATGTTGAGTTTTTCACCAAGACAGTCCCATTTTAAACACCCATCCAGGCATCCCATTATTTTGGTGAAATGAATGTTTTTGCCCCAGTCCCAGCAGGATGCCTGGGATGGGTGTTTAAAATGCAACCATCCCAGTGCTCTGCCATCACCATTTCCCTCTAGTACCCTCAGCTGAGACCAGAACTCAGAGACAGCTCAGTGTGTTGGAGAGCCAGGGAAGGGAGATCGGGGGAGGGGTGGCTGAGGGGGCAATAGAGAGGCAGGGAATACAAGGGCAAGGGAAGGAGAGCAAAGCAGCCTGCTTTGAGACCAGGGAACTATGTTTTTCCTACTTAATGCCCACCATATGTCTCAGTAAAATCTTTTAAGTTCACTTAGTTTTTTGTGAATAAAATTGTTAATGTTACTTCAATTTTAAGATTTTGGGAGGGGTGGATTATCTTTTTGGTTTTTTTGTACAACATAATGCAGTGTTGCTCCATTATTTAGGTTCTTGGGTGCTGTATACATCTACACAGTAGTAACTACAGCAAAGTTTATGAAAGAACATTTCTACAGTTATTAGGGAACTCATCAATCCAGCTAGCATGGTTGTCATCTAATGTCATAGCAATGTAAACACGGTTGGTCTCCTTAATAACGTTAAATAAGAAGAAAGACCAACAGAAAGAATGGTCTCTAAAGTAGCGTGGTTTCTCTGCTGTCCTGCCAGGGGTTTCCTGGAATGTGTCTCATATCTCGGTAAAGCACATCTTCACTCTCAATTTCGTATATAGGCATACACCTCAAGTGAGCTTTTCTGATTTTCACAGTTATTTTCTAAAAACATGCTAAAAACCTTGTTGACACCTAACGTTTTAATGATAAATTGAGAATATATTATAACTTTCATAAAAAGTTTGGCACAATTATATGGAAGACCTCAAACACTTTTTATTTCCAATAAGGGTATTAGTCACTTGTCTTTTGAGAAAATGAATTCAGCTTTATATATTGATTGAAACAGCTTGTAGTTTATATTCTCAATCTGAAACAGGCTTTTCTGTTAGGCTGAAATCCAGCCCTTTGCTGTAACTGCAAAATCTGATCATGAAAATAAGTGTCTTTTTGCCTGTTATCATTACTAAAGGGAAACCACTTCTAGAGGTATTCAGTTGCCCTCTTCAGGACACTCTCCGCATTGCTCACAAAAGAGAAATGGCTTAGGATAATTTGCTTTGCAGGTAGTGTTGCTACTTGGGGTGCAGGTACATGCAGGCAGGTAGCATGTTGTTACTTGAGGTGTCTAGTCAATCTGTGTATTTGATTCACTTAGTGCTGATATTCTAAACCTTTTAGAAATCAGTATATAATGTGATTGCAGATGCATTATTCATGATTAAGGGATAATTTTCAGTAGAGACCCCTTGACTACAAAGTATGGGTGTTTTGAAATAAACATTTTGAAGCTTTCTAAATGATTTGTGTGATTAAAAAATAGGGCCAGTACCTGATCATAAGTCAATGAGGTGAAAATAACAAGAGCAGAATTCAGTTCCAAGTGCTGGCTTGCAGACGTGAAGCCTGGTATTTCTCAATTTACCCTGCTTTCCACTGGCAATTCCATTGTTTTCAATTACTTCAGATTGGCATTATTATCTTTATTATTTGTTTCCCCCACAATACAGCATTGTTTTCTCTGTGTTGTTGGACAAAAGTCAAAGAATGAGAATCAGTACAATTTTTCAGCAGTGAGATCCCATTTTATTTTATGGGTAGTTGTTTTTCTTCTGTAGAATTTGACAGCATTGTTCTACTGTATCATATTTGGTTATTTAGAGCACGGGCTTTTACATACAATCTAGACATTAGGTCAAGTACCAAAAGGTCTTTATCCTCCATTTCTCCCCACATTCATATATGTTTTGCCCTGAACTGTTCTGCCAGGTTCTTCTTTTGCAGTCTTTAATCTGTGCCTGTCTGACAGGTTGGGGTTTTTTTAATATACTATATTTTATGACAGCTACCATATTGTCCTAGGAGATAGGGTTTTTTTCTCCACATGTTCCTCTATTTCTACCATTTTCTAGCCAAGTACAAGAGATTTTGTAGTAGGAGCTTCCACTCTTCTGTTAAATGTCTCATGTACAGCAGAGTGCACTTTATCAGAACATATTTAGCTCTTTCAGTAGGATTTTAATGACCTAACCCACTTGAGAGTGCTTGGTAGCAGAGAGGCAGAGTGCACCTACTCTTTCTGCTGGTTAGCTGTTAGATTGCATACCTCTAAATCCAGTTTTCTTGAAATTCTTTGTGTCAGTATCACTGTATTGGGCAGATAGATAACAAGAACATGTCCAGCTATTGACGAAAGGATCTATTTACATAAACACTCATGTTTCAGACCATAAATCAACTCCTAACTACTAAGATTGGTAGAAACGTCCTTTAGAATCAAGTTATTTTGTAACTTTTCCCCACAGGATTTTTTTTCCAGCTACCTCAAAATAAGATGGCACTGTCAGAGGCAGAATACTGCATTAAAGGGTCCACTGGTTTGGATCCATCTCATTACTTGGGGCAATTTAGATCTGAATCAAGAATCTGCATTTCAGAACCCTAATTTACTCAAATTGGATTTTTCAGTAGGTAGCTGTTTTTCTGTAACTGCTCTGATCCATAAAAAATCCCAAGATCATTACCACCACACACACAAGATATCTGCAAGACTTTGAACAACTGCAAAACTTTGACAGTGGAAAGTCAAAACATGTATCTTGCTGGGAATATAAAATTCTTTAACATATGGACAATTTAGTGTGGAGGTGGAAACATCCAGTTCTGTGGAGTTTCCAGTGTTACCATTTTAGGAAATCTTTTGTATGTCCTTGGACAGTAAAGTTAAATTCACTTATCTTGCAGATGGTTGGTCTGTGGCAAATTGTTGCAGAACATAAAAAATACTCCCTGTCCAAGTGTGGTTATCTGGTCAATGCGTGGAAGTTTTGTAATAGATAGTCTAGTATCATACACGATTTGATTTCACAGACAACTGTGCACAAATTGAGATCACAATAAAAGCACCTCCCAGACCCCCTGTGAAATTTTTATTTTGCACTGGAAAATCAAATTAGGATCCACCCCTCCAAGTGTAAGTCATGACTAAGTAGTGTCCTGCCTGTCAAAAGCATCTGAAATATTTTCATATCAGTGAATGGCAACTCATGCACATTTCCTCCTTCTGCCTTTGTTTCACACAAATCCACTGTTATCCACTGTTTATTTCTGAAATTACTGGCATTCGAAAGCCTTGTTGCTTGTTGACATTGAGTTTCCTGAAAACCCTGAACATGTTAAAGAAATTCAACATCTGTAAGGTCCCTTGTCTACTGTTTTTCATTATTTCTTATGTTTTATGTCCTTGTGACACATGGTAGAAACCCGTGTCATATATCTGGGCCGTGACAGACTAAGAGTTATGCCCTTCCCTTCAGTGCACATTTAATAGCCATGAACATCACAGATGATGCATGAGTTGGGGTCTTCGCCAAGGAGGCAGCGGCCGATTTTGCAGGAAGATTGTGAAGTTGGCCACCATTTTCATGGACTTATTGAGGTGGGGCCCCGGCAGTTGTCATCCCGTCCCCGCCCCCCCCAGACAGATTGGCAGATGGCCCAAAATCATGGCTTAATTACCCTGATTAAGGCTGGAAAACCCATTAATCCATGCCTTATTAAATGTGGATTAATGGTTTCCCTGGGCTTCAATCAGGGTAATTAAGCTGTGGTTTCAGGCCATCCCCAGTCTAAGCATTCAATTAAACTCCATGTGCACCTTGGGGTGGATGGCAAGGAAGGGGCCTGGGGCAGCACAGCCCCAGCCCCTTCCCCACCATTGTCCCAAAGGCATGTGGCAACTAGCCGAGCTCCACAGACCTGGCAACTAGCCGAGCTCCACAGACCTGGGTGCAGCTGATTGCAGCCTCTCTGCTGCAAGCAGCCCTTCCCATCCTCCCCACCTGCTCCAAGACCGCAGGGCTTCCAGCCCTTTTCTCTGCTTGACTGTAAGGTTTTATTTTCCTAGCAAGCCCTCTGAAATCACGGAGCCCACTGTTTTTCACAGAGAACCCGATTTCCCATTTTCCACAAAAGACACAAAATCACGGTTTCGGTAGGTCCCTATGTATGACATGTATGCTTTATAATGTGTCTAACTTAAGGGAATTTTTCCCATTCCTTCATACTGCAGCTTTGTCCTCCATATCTAGTTGCTCTGGATATTTTTGCTTAAGTATCATAAACTACAAGAGCATTTTAATAGCATCATTTTTTTTCCCTCGGAAAATAACTGAGTCCTCTCTTCTTTTCAATTTTTATCTGTGCATATAGCTGTTACAACTCCCAGGGACACTCTCCAGCAATAATTGTCTGTACCCAAGCCATACCTCTAGTGATTCAAGCCCCGTACTTATCTGCAGAATGGAGTAGTGAAAACACAAGCAGTAAGTATATTTTTCCCCAGCTGTCCCAGTCCAGGACTTTTCTGTAATATGGAAAGTATAGATTGGTTTCTATATCAAAAACTACATACACATAGTCATACCGAAGTTTATAGGGCTAATACAATACATCAAACATCTATATCTGTGGCAAGTTTCCAAGTAGTACTGGAACTTTATGTCTGTTTTTATACTAATTCAGTCATCACCCACTGGTGAGACTACCATGGAAGTTTCCAATTTGTGCCAACAGTGACAGCTCTTGTTTACCCTCTTCTGTCACTAAACATATGGGAGAAAAGTACCTCTTCAAGTAAATTCCAAGTGAATGAAATATATTTTGACTGGCTTATAGCCCCAGCTGAGATCAGGTGAAAATGAGGATTTTATCCAATTGATGCTTAGCAAAACTAGGTCTATAGCTTGAAAATAGCGTTTAATTAGAATTGAGCATTTTCTCACAAATATGAAAAATAGTACAAAAGGGTTCATGATCAAAACACAAATAACTTATCTTTAGGCTATTCCAATGGTGCCCAGAGCCTGGTGAGCTAGATAAATATCCTTGTTGCTTAGGTGGCTATGGAAACATATTGCCATAATATGAGAAATAGAGGTTCCCAGCTTTAGAACACTAAGGGAGTTTCAAAAGGCTCATTTATCTCTACCGTTTAAATAAATGTAGAGATGGTGAAAGGACCTCTCCAGCTGTCCTGTCAAATGTTATTCCAGTCTCAAAGATGAAGTAAAATGGGATATTATACTGCATGGTAATTTAGGAACTTGGTATTATTTAAAACAATTCCTTTGGGGATCATTCCAATCTGGCCTGCTTAGCTTAGTGATTTTTTCAGTAGAGTCTAGTGGGCACTATTTTTGCTATATTAATCAATGGTATCAGCCTAGGGGTGTCTTCTATTCCTGGCTCGTCTGCATGGGATTATTCTTGCACTGAGAAGGTACTGAAGCAGCTGGCCACTTATTTTAATACTATTGAATACATTTGACATTCAGGTACTTAGTTGGCTCCAAGAGAGATTTTTAATGACTTCTGGGCCTGATTCATTTTTAAAGTTGTGCCCAGCAATTACTTTTTCAAGGGACAGCTAGCAAAGCTGTCAGCTAATAATTGCTTTTAAACATGGGTTGATACTAGCTTTTTAGCCTTCCAAAGAAGCAGTCACCAAATATTTGTACTGTCAATACCTCATTTTTTACATCTGGTACCATCTGGTTCCTACCAGGATTTTTATGAACTCTGTCTTAGCTGCATTTAAAAAGATTGGTGGGTAAACCTTGAAGTCTCCATTGTTTGACAAAAGAGACTTATAGTGCATCTATTTTTAAGCAATAAGGCTGGTTGAAAACTGAGGGGAAAGTAGACTGGAGTTAATTGTGTGGCATCCTGGAGACACGTATGCCACTGATGCAAACAAATGCAAGTTATTAAATCTCTATGCTCTTTAGAATTTTTTTTGGAACATGTTTCTCCATGAAAAGAAGGGTGTATGGGGGCAGAGGGAAGACATCACAGGGACATATAGAAAACTAGTAGCTAGAATCTGTCATTAATGAAACTAAGACTGAGGGAACAGAGCATATACTTAAAAGCTTTGCTGAAACAATGTGTTAATGAGGGAAATGGAACGTTCTCTTCTGCCTGTGCTGCACATACGCCAGGAAGCCAGTGCCACAGTAGTGACCATAACCTGTTCCTGCCCAGTTTGTCCTCCCCAGGACATAAAAGGGCCAGATCCTATTTACCCTTCACTTGCCTAAGCATCTCATATGAAGCTGCATAATTTCAGTTGTGGGCATTTATGTACAATTTGCTTGCATACCTACCAGAAGGAGGAGGAGGGGGCTCCTTCCATCTTTCAGCCTAGTGGCCAAGTAGCTAGGACACTTGTTCAGGGAGTGGGAAACCCAGACATAAAGTCTAGCACACTCAGAGTGGTTTTCAACCTGCTTCTCTTGTTTCTTAGCAAAATGCCTTAACTTTTAGGCCACAATCTATGCATTACTCAGGGCTGTCTCCAGCTCTCCCTTTGAAGCTGAACCCCTGCATCTTGCATTTAATATTCATTGGATAAAATGGATAGCCAGCATTGGTAAATTTTCTGCCCACTAGAAGCAAGGGCCTACGCTAAAAGTTAGGACTCTCACCCTTCCCATGGTGCACAACCTCTGGTTTTTGCTGTTTCTCCTGGCCTCACGTATCTTCTTTTGGCTGCCCAGTGGACCAGGTTTAAGAAGATATCAGGAGATTTCTCAGGGTGATGACTAGCCTGTGGCCTAGCTAGAAAGCAGAAAACACAATTCCAAGCCTCTTCTAAGCAAGCAATCTCCTGTTCCCTGGCAAATGCCCTACTCATTAAGGTATTGGGTTAAAACAAGGAAAGGTCCTCTCCGCCTAACACCCACTAGTCTTGTGTTTTCTCCAACTAAAATTTCAGGACTTGCCAGGCCTTACATACATATGTAGGTATTGCTATTTTTCTTGGGCTGCTGCCTGGCTGGAGTGCAGCCTTACTGAGCATGTCCAGTAGGATAGTGGGGTCAGTGCTGAATCACAAACTGTGCAAGTGCCAACAACTGCAGTTACATGAATGTGTGCAAGCCACTTGGGCACATGAAGGGGAAATAGGATCTGGTCTAAAGAGAGCAGGGGGAGCAAAAGAGAGAGGCCAAGGGGGAGGATATCAAAAGCAGTAGTGAAGGTACACTTGAAATACTAGTTCTGAGTGAACTGACTAGTCAGTGAAATGAAAAAATAGTATTTGTCATTCAGTAATCCTTTCTTATTAATACTAAACTAGATGTAGCTGCGTAAAGTCAAACCTACACACAGTACACATTTATGAAAGTCAGGAAGTTGCAAAACATGAACCATTTTTAATGGTGGAACCTCGGATGCAAATATATGTTGGAGGAAAATGACTGTCTGCTTGCTACACATGACAGATAGAAGAAACACATTTCTGACCTTATTCTGTTTTGTTACATGGCTATAAATTTGGAGTTGGTTTCAACTGAGAAAGAAGACTGGACGGTCATCTGGCTGGGGTTACCTGACCCCAGATGTCTTTCCTGCTCATGCAAGGGTCTGGACCCAATGATCCTTTGGGGCCCCTTTCAGCTGTATGATTCTATGATTCAGATTCAGATTTGGCTAAATCGAATCGGGGACAGTGATCCGAATCAACAAATTGTATCACTGTCCCTGGTTTGGACCAAATCCAAATTGAATACAGTCCGTTTTGCACACCCCTATAACTCAGTAAAAAATTCATTGTATTTTATCCAGATTTGCCAAGGTATAGTAAAGAACAAAATAAATTTTAAAAAATCAAGAGGAACAAAAGTACATATTTTATGTAATACATTGCAAAGGAAATCTCAGAATATTTTAGAGTTAAGTGATAAAGCTGCAAAGTGAAAATAAAAAAGCAACAGCAGAGGGAAGTATAGGCATTGGAGAAGAAAAAGTCTTGAGATGATGCCTGAAAGTGAATGTGAATTAAGAAGTGAAGAGGGAAGAGAAAGGTATTCTTAATACTAAAACCTGGAGCAGGCTTTCAGACTAACAGTTGGGAAACTATATTTAGAGAGAAAGCAAGCCAGGGCTAGCCAATTCTAGGATAGGGAAAATAAAGGTAAGTTGGGGAGCAACATAACCAGCTTGCTTGGAGATTCCCTTATTATATCTGATGATTGCCTGAAAAGCATAAAACTCACAAAGGACTGGCTTGGAAACCCCACTAGTCCATAGTGTAGAACAGCGTCTAAGGGGCAGCCTACATCAGGGCTAGGATTTTGGCCAAGGGAAAAGGGGCGTGGCTAATGTGCATTTGACCTGGCTGCTGGGACAATTCCTTACCTATTCTAAATTGTATCTAATTTTCAGTTTGATCTCAGGATCAAAGCAACAAACATATGAATGAAAATCATCCTTTTCCCCTTTCTGCTTTATATCCTGTGCTAAATATTGTTTGACTAGGCCAAGAGATCAGACCTTGAGAGAGAATATAAATTCGTGACTTTTGAGGTGATCATAAAGGGCCTCCTCATAAAGGCTCTTGCTACAGCTTCATCATTGCTCATTGTACCGTGTTCATTAGAGAAGTGTACTGCTCCTGTACCACACAGAAAATGTCACATCTAGGAATAATGAATGGGTTGTAAAACAGTGCATAAAGTTTGCAGATACCTCCTTTAAAACACTCACTAATCTTTTTCCGACTATACACAAATCACCAGCTCCATTCGTTGACCATTTTCCCCAGCATCCCATGCCTTGTAACTCATTAGTACTGCATCCAGTTTTGGGCTCCACGATTCAAAAAGGATGTGGAGAAGCTTGAGAGTCCAGAGAAGAGCCACGTGCATGATCAGAGGTCAGGAAAACAGACCTTACAATGACAGGCTGAGAGCCATGGGGCTCTTTAGCCTGGAAAAGTGCAGGCTCAGGGGTGATCTGATGGCCATAAGTTTATCAGTGGTGACCA
>NW_017728931.1:75137554-75139607 GCF_001723895.1 Crocodylus porosus | reverse complement strand
GCACCTACATTGAACACCTTCAAGAGCAAATTGGATGCTTATCTTGCTGGGATCCTATGACCCCAGCTGACTTCCTGCCCTTTGGGCAAGGGGCTGGACTCGATGATCTTCCGAGGTCCCTTCCAGCCCAAATGTCTATGAAATCTATGAAATTAGGAAATAGCAGGGAAGCCTGTCCCAAACCTCAAGGGATTTCACTGTTGAGCATGACATATACTATACTTAACCCCAGGGGAACTAGAGAGGCTTCTGCATTTTGGTGGCAAAAGAAATGCATTTTATTTCCTGCCTGCTTTCTTTTACACTCTTGTTGATATGAAAGGACAGTCTTTTGAATGTCTGGGAAATCAAGCATCCATTTTCCCTGCCTTGCCTCATTTTTCAGCCAGGTGGGGATGGTGGCACGTACATTTCCTGACATATTTTGCCTGGAGTCCTCTGAAATCACCTCTGTACTTGCCTGCTTACCATGAATAACATATTGTCAGATACAAAGGAAGCATGCTTATTGATTCTGGTCTTGGCAGCAGCAAGAAATTTTCATGCTGCCTGTGCAGTAATTCAAGTGTTGGCACAGATCTGTGTGAGCGCATCAAAGAGTTGAGTCCAGATTGGCAGTAGTGGGCTAGGATAGAGATTATGTTTTGTTATGGAAAAACCTTTTTCTTACCCAGTTAATTCCTTTATTCCACCAACTAAAATTCATTCTGAGTTCTTGGTTACACTGATAACCTCAAAAGTAAGTGAGAAACTATACTATGTGTCATTACACACTTTTCCAGTATTGTTTATTAAAATATTTCTATTGTGGCCTCCTTAGATACACAGAGCAGAATTCTGTTTCATTTAGTAGACAATAAAAGTGCAGCTTCAGGCTAAGTGATAAAATTGTAGGAGTGATCCTGTTATCTCCTCTTGGCACATAAGTACTCCCATTATAGGAAGAGTATGACGTCTGCATGTCTCCAGCAGGCAATCCTATTCCTCTAGTGGGAACACTATGGATTCCTGTATGAAATATTTAGGTTTATCTTGTGAACCATGCATAGGTGTTTGTACACCTAACAGTCCTTCTCTAGGCCCCTCATTCTAATTTCTCCGTCCTAGATTCCTTGACCTCTTTTGCTAGTGGTAAGAAAAAGCACTGCTAACAGGAAGGACAAGGCAACAACCACAGTGAAGATAAGGTAATACTAAATTATACAAGATATAGTACATCAAGAACTTTTGAACGTGAACAGAAGAACAAGGATAAGAACATAAGAATTGCCCTTTACTGGGTTAAACCATGGGTCCATCTTGCCCAGTATCCTATGTCACATAGTGGCAGGGAATATGTGCTGAAAGAGAAAGTGAATTGGGTATGACCAGGCTTTTTTCCACTGTTCCTCCTCTCTCACTTGCAGCCTCCAGCATTTACGGTCTTGGAACTTCTTATTCAGAGACTGCATCCCTAACTGCCATTCTCAGTAGGTACTGATGCCCCTTTCCTCCAAGAATTTGTCCATTCCCCCTTTTTATCTTTTATTTAAAAAGAGAGAGACCAGAGACTCCACTAGGGCTGCATTGACCCATTATGTGGCCTTTATATACTCCTCAGACTTCTGGCTTCTTGAAGTAATAACATTTGGCCCTTTCCTATAAATTCATGAATGTCATGGGCCTAGTCATGGAGTCAGTCATCATCACACTACTCCTCCACTGTCCTCTAGCTCCTTGTCTTAACCTCTCCTGAGTCTGGATGAGAAACTGTATGATGGTGCAATCTGAGGCTATAAACAGATGTCATCCTTGGAGTAGGATCAAGTGTACTGGGATGCTTCCCAGCACAGTTCTTCTGCTTCACTGGTATCCATTGTCTAGACTGAAGCATGGCAGGGTGTCACGGAGTCACAGAGGTGCTCCGTGATTGAGAGGGTGATTGGCAGAGCTGTCAATCACCCAGGCAGATCAGGTGCCTGGTTGCCAGGACAACCAGGTGGTCACATGACCGGAAGGGGGCAGGGCCAGGCCTTTATAACCAGCTCAGGCCAGAGCCTGAGACACAGTTCCC
>NW_017728931.1:75122624-75137454 GCF_001723895.1 Crocodylus porosus | reverse complement strand
ATGGCAGGACGCTTATCAAATACCCGTCTGGAATAGGGACGAACAACTAGACCGTCCATTAGGGAAACTGGCAGCCTCCACATTACATATAAGTTTCTGAGGGTGCTACGTCACCCTAAAGTGACGGTAGGCGGCGCTAGGGGGTTCACGGCCGCCCCTAGCCCCCGCTCCCTCTCACAGGGCATTACACATATCTGGGGAATACTCTACCAGGGGATTACAAGGGCATGCCTCTGCATTTGGGGAAGCTCAGGCAGGCACTCGCAGGGCTTTAGGAATCTGATCCTACAGGGGAATTCCCACAGTGTGCAGGATCAGGCCCCTGAAGCCCTGGTAGCACCTGTCTGGGACAGCTCCAGGGTGCTTGCGTCCTCCTGTCATAAAGCAAATAGACATCAGCCACAAAAAAGCAGCACAATTTTTTATCAGCTATTGTTGTGGCCACAGTTCTGAACACGTTTTTGCCATAAGAAGGGGCCCAGATGGCTGTTTGCTTGGGCTTTATGGAGCCAGAAAAATTTTTAGAGTGACACAAAGGCAATATCTGTTTCCAGCCTTAGTGTCCCCCTCAAGTCCCCCCCTCTTCCACTCCCAGTCCTATTCTTTTACCTAGGTTCTTTATTCTAGTTTCTCCCATCATGAGCCCTATGAGAGAAACTAGAATAATCCAGTTCAACCCAGTCTGCTTTTCAAGGTAGTCCTTCTGGTTGGCTTCTACTCTAGTCTCAGTCTTCACCTTCCTGCCTTTGGCTCCTACCCCCACTCTCCTTTGATCCCATTGTATTTCTGTCCCCCACCTCACTCTGGTCCAGCTGTTGAATTTTCAAACAAGCTAGGATCCTCCTCTTTAGTTCCTGGGCTAGAAAAGAAGGAGTTGAGAATCTCTTGGTTCACAGTATTCATTTCTGGGGCCACAGAGGCTCATAGCAGCTGGGAGTGTAGCAAGAAACCTTTCTGCCTGCCCCCACCCTCAAATGTGAAGCTCCTCCATATGGCAAAAGCCCTTTTTGCAGTATTTGCCCTCTCTTGGGGATGCTTTCTCTTGTCCACATTTTCTTCCTTCCTCTCTCTTTTTCCTTTATTATATTATTATTATTTTTATATAAGGTGTACTTGCAGTGAAAATAGAGCTTATAGATGCTTTTACAAAGGTACGTTAAGTTTAAAAGTAAGTTGTACCATGTAACCATGTTAGCAAGGGCAGGAATCTCTGCATGGAGCAGGTCCCTGAATGAATCATGGTTGATTGTGTAACACAGTAGGTAGTCTGGATAAACAAGTTAACAAGTGGCAATTAAAACCTACAAAACTACAGACCAAGAGGAGGAAAGAATCAATACAGAAGCAGGGACTCCCTGAAACTTCATGGTTAAAGGTACGGAAGCCCCGGTTTGAACTAATCAATGCTGGAAACACACCCTTGGGGCTGAAATATGCCTGATCAACCACTTCCAGAACTCTATTCATCACAGCAGTGAATCAATCAAAATTCATCAATGGATTCCCGAGACTGCACGTACCTGTGGATGTGACCCCTGGGGCTGACAGCTGCCATCCAACAACTACCAAGAAGGACATCCCTTGAGGTCAATGATCCCTGGACTAGGTAAGCCCAAGAATTGGGGAGTCACCAAAGTCTGCCAAAGAGGGATAAAAGTCAGCAAAGAATGACCTCCAGTGGCACCCTCTTTGACT
Source organism: Crocodylus porosus (assembly GCF_001723895.1). NCBI lineage: Eukaryota > Metazoa > Chordata > Crocodylia > Crocodylidae > Crocodylus > Crocodylus porosus. The sequence goes on along the minus strand of NW_017728931.1, from coordinate 75,135,759 downwards.
TGACCAGCCAAAAGGACCAGCCAACAACCCCACTGAAAGAAGCCTCAACTGGCCATTGACGGTAGACTCCACTGCTTGGGGATAGGTATATCTTGACATCAGTGCTTAGTGTTCATATTGTGAGTGTGTGTGTGTGCATGAATGTGTGTGTGTTTGAGGGGATCAGCACCAAGGTTTATGGTCTGACTTCCGCATCTGTCCAATAAACTAGAATTTTATGATGATCCTGGGAGTTGGTCCTTTGTAGCCAACAGGAGCAGCAATAGCAGGGAAAGTTCTGTTCAACATGTTCAGCCTTAAGATGGAACACGCCCAGGGCAGATACAATCTTCAGAGACTGTTGAGCTTCCAGGTTCTTAACAGGTCTGTGCTGAACACAGCCAGTATGAGCATGGCAGATTTTCATGGGGACGGCAGATGGTCCATCCATGAGGCAAAGGCATCCAATCCCCCTCTATGAGACTTCAAAACTTGGATATGAAAGAGTAACTCAAAAAAATGGTCATACATTTTTAAAAGGGAAGAACAAGATATTTTTCTCTGTATTTGCACAGTCTGAAACAGTTGAACCATTTTAGATTAATTTTTCTCTCTCAAAAAAAAAATTTGCAAAAATTTCAACTGTGTTGAAAAGAGCAACAGAAAATGAGGTCCTTTAATGGAATACGTCAGATAATCTTAACTATCATGCTACCAGCTCTGCTTATAATACCATTGAGCACATGGTTAGAAGAGGACTTGTTTACTTTGACAGCTGGAATACAGAGATGCAGAGTATGTTGATGCTTCTTTCTAAGTCCATCTCTTTACTTCTAGGTTACATTGTTCTTTCCATCTCCTTCACACTTTCACTTCTTACCTCTGCTTCTTGTTTCTCTCCATTTTGAGAATAATTCTGATCCCACTGAAATAAAAAATAGTTTGCAAATCGTATTGGAGCAGGGATTTATTTTGATTTTAAAAATTTCTTTCTTGATTCTGAGAAGCTCTATAGCTAGAACTGCTGCCTCACAACTCCAGAAATCTTTCACAAGTATTCTTACCATACCAAGTAAATTTTAACCAAAGTATTCTTTAAAATCTTGCAGCAGTTTAATTATGTACTTTTTAATTAATTGGTTTAATTAAAATAGTCCCTTATGTAAGCACACTTAAATCGTTTATATTGGTTTATTCAAAACTAGTAGTGAAGATAACACAGGTATAAAATAATGTTAAGTAGTTTTCAATTTTCCGAGTAATCAAGTTAAAAAACGTCGTTCAGTTAAATCAGTGCACTTGTTTAAATCAGTGTACTTGCAAAATGCTTTAAAGTTGGCTCTCCATGTCTGTTGTGTGACCTACTGAGGCACAAGTGATGTCATCAGATTCAGCTGCCCTAATTCTTCCAAATTTTCCATTTGCATGTCTCTGTCATGCATAATAAAATAAATTCCTCATTTGACTAGGCTGCAGATGTAGATCTTCTAAATTTGTACTTCTTTCAGCTGGAGCCCTGGATTTTGGTGGTATTAGCTTGACATACCTCAAGCTAACAGAGGGATATTTCCAAAATTATAATTTCTGAGTCAACCTTTTTAGAAGGTACAAGAGTTGAGCAGATAGTAATTTCCATCTTTCTCTCTGAGAAGAATAGTTTCGTGTAAGTGGACCTATAATAAATCAAAACTTTACCCAAACCTTGCTACATATTATGATTAAGGCACCCCAGTCTTTGAAGCCAACAGACTAGGCAGTGATACAGCCAGATGTGATGCTGTAATTTCCCAGCTTCAGTGATGAGCGAGGATCCAGGCTTTCCATTCCCCACAGAAAAATGAAAAAAATGGAGATTTTCTCCTTTGACTGAGAAAAATACATTTTAACAAACACACAGGTTTTCTACTTCTGCCAAGAACTCTTTGCAAGCTGGCATAGTTCCAGCCTTAAAGGGGCTCATGGGAGCAGGAGAAGGGTAGTCAGGGAGGGGGTGCCATGTGCATGTGCGCATTCACACATTCACATGGCTTCCAGGCAGCCTGGAGAACAGGCCTTACAGGTAAGTATGATGGGGGGTGGAGATTGACGCCCCCCATAGGGAAGGAAGGATGGAGGGATGGAGTTGGGCTGGGGTTGGGGCTGCTGCCCAGCCAGGCAGTGCCCACTCCTCCCCTCCCCTCCCCCACCACTGCCATGTTGGGCCAGGCCCACTGCTCCCCCCACAGTACTGTGGTGGCCCGGCTTCCCCAGTATCAGGCCCACTCCTTCCCCTCTTCTCCCGCATTGGGCCTGGGCCCGCTCCTTCTCTCCCTCTACTGCTGCCACATCAGCCTGGGCCCACTCTTCCCCCACCTGCCACTGCGTTGGGCCCACTCCTCCCCTCCACTGCTGCCATGTTGTCCCTGCAAACGGCAACAAGAGAAGAGGAGAGGGGCGGGCCAAGGCCAGCGCAGGTGGCCTTGCCCCCTCCCACGATGTCTCGACTCCACCCCCTGTGTCACTGCCGCTACCTCCAAGGAGCATGGGCGGGGGCCAAGGCCAGCTCTGGTGGCCTCATCCCCCTTCTCCCCCCAACTCCATCATTGCTGCCTGCAGGGAGCAGGGCTGATTGTTTCAGTCAGCCAATCAGAGTGCAAATAAAGCATTATGGATAGACAGACAGACAGATTGAGGCGTTCATAATATTGGAATAGCATTTGAGACACTGGTAGGTTTCTAAATTACGTTAAAATTGTAAATATATCAATAAAACATTGCATTCAATTGATACCTATATATACAGTGGCATTTCATTTTAATCATAGATTTGGGGCTTTTTAATCAGAGAATTTGTGGGGTTTTATCAGAGAATTTGCAATTTTTAAACAGAGAAAATCTGTATCCCCGATGATGTACCCACATAGAACAGAGGGTAGCTTTTGACATTCATCTAGAGCTCAGTTTCAACTTGCACCTTTGGATCTCTGTAGCAAGGTGTTATAGCCATTTTGCTATTGCACCCCAGCTCTTAAGTGTAGGGTGTAATAGCTTCCTGCTTGAAGCTCCTTCTGGAAACCTACAGTGTTCTGGTAAGGTACAGAGCTTAGCTATACAGCCATTTTTACATCTTGATTTATTTCTTGTATCCTGCCCTCCCCCCAACTTGTCCTGATATAATTTCAAATCAAAATAAATCATTATTATTAGAACCTGTGGTATTAAATAGGCAGACTGTTCTGTTCCTTTCTGGCTATGCAGTGTGAGGTGATTATGAGCACAACAGTATGAACAAGCTTGTGACAGAAAAAGTTTTCATTTGAAGTACCTTGGTATAAGCAGGTCCTTTATTGCATTGCCTTTCACAGGTCGGTTAGCTCTGCTATTAGTTCCCCAGCAGTTCAGTGCCCACCAAACAAATTTCAATCTCTGACACCACAAACAGAACAAACCAAAATTCTCCATCTTCTCCAAACATTTGGAGATACACTTTTTAACTCTGATTTTTCATCAGCACAGCAACATGACATCTCCTTGCAAGCTGTCTCCTCACAGCTTGATCCTTTCTGCTTCTCTTCTGTGGTCTTGGACACTCCCTTATTAGCAGAATGCCTCCCAGCTGCAGGTTCTTAACACGGCTGGCTGCCCCTTTTTAAGGGAACAGACCACCCTGTTACACTTGGGTATTAGGCTGAAGTCTATGAAAAATGATAGGACACTGTAATTGCACAAAATATTATAACAACCTTTCTTATTATTTTATTATTATTTTAACAACCTTTGCAGCAGCAGGACATTGGCCACTGTGATCCTTCTGCTCTACTTGTGACAGGTTAGGATGTTATGTCTTGTAATTGTGTCAGGCCTGACTGTGTAGTTTTGCTAATAGGATAGACAATGGATTTGTGCAGGATGGTTTGGACAGGGCTGATCCTGCCCCTGGTGAAAGGTTGGACTAAATGATCTCTGGAGGCACCCTCCAGCCCTACTTCTCTATGACTCTATGAAAACAGATCATTGGAGATGTATCACTACTGTCATAGCTTAGTGGTAACATTTCTGAAACTCCTTATTCCTTGTCAGAACATGCTTGACCTTCTTCATATAGGAAGTTCCCTAGGAACTTAATAGTCTGACAGAGTTGGATTTCTTCACCTTCTCCATGAAGTGTAAAGCCTGTCTTGTCTTTCTTTTCATTGGCTATTCTTGGGAAACCTATTTTCCATTATTTTGATGTTAATGGATTTGCAGTATTCAGAAAGGAAACCTAAAGCTATAGTTAGTACAGCTGAAGACATCAATAAGGGTAGCTCTACTGGCATTATCTTTTGTGTATTTTTATACACTGTGTTTTATTGCTGTGTAATTTAGACAGCTATTCACCAGTTCATAAAATAATCTGTTTATTTGACCACTTGGCTAACAATTTACAAAGCAGATTATGAATTTTTTTTTTTGCTTTCGGTTTTCCTGAGCTATGCACAATTAAAATGAATGACATGATTTAAGAATTTATGGAAGAACTGCACTTCTGGAAACAATAAATTTAATTATAAATTAAGTTTTTTCAAAATCGGGTATTTACATTTAAGCAAATAAATCCATATTTAGGCCAACATAGGCACCCAAAAGTCTGGCATATCTTTCTATATAGCGAAACTGGGGGGAAAAAATATCCTCTTTTGTTGCTGCTTTTTGCTGTGCCTCATCATCAACATTTATCTTGGCATAAAGGCAATATTTCCATCATTTATTTGCAAAATAAAAAAACCCTGAAAGGCTTTGGCAGTCTATTGGCTTTGCTATTACTGGTCTTGGTACAGCATGGAGAACTCGCCTTAAAAAGGGTAACATTCAAATAGAAAAATCATAGGCTTCTACTTGTACATTGTTTGGGGGTGGGGGATTAATGCTGGAGACATGCTGTGTGTGCATGCATGTGTCTTATGTCTACTGGAGACAGGAGAACACCACCTGCTTACTGCGGTAAAGGTGAAAGCCTCCTGTTTCCTTCAATAAGTTGTGAAATAATATTTGCCTTTTACAGTAAACAAGGAAAGCACCATTTACCATTTGTAACTAGACTTTACAAAAGGAGTATTTTTTCCAGATAACCTCAATGAATTTAAACAGGTACCAGTTTCTACTCTACTGTGGATGTTGGCTTTATGTTTTAAACAAGTGAGTGGCACATTGTCTATGATATATGGAGGCTTGGAGTCCTGCAGAAAAGTAGCAGTGAAAGAGATCCTGAAGCATCAGCTTCCAACTGTGAAATCTCCCTTTCCAAACTGGCAATACAAAAGCAAGGTAGAACATTATTAGTCCCCACAACGTTAGTCCTTTCATTGCAAATGACAGGCAGTACAACACCAGTGTTAAGTCAGTCCCTGCTGTGTTTGTGTTCTTCAGAAAGAAAAGGTACGTGTAGTTTCATAGCAGGTGATGATGTACAGAACCCGTCCAGTATTCCTTTGTTTGTTTTCATGCTTAGATGATCTCTAATATATGAGAAGGAAAATTTGCTGAGGCAGGCACATCTGTTCAATTAAGCAGCTCAGCCCACCTGTACTGTTGAACAGAGTTTTTCGGGCAGCTCAGTCATTTTTGCTGGTGCACACAGGCATCAAGATGCTTGTTATTCTTGATCTCCAAGAGTGGTCTAAAGGGATGTTGCAAATATAGCAATTAATAAAAAGATGTAGTGAATTGACAAACTACTCCCGGATTTATGATTGTGCATTTTTCCTAGTCAGCTTAGAAAGCCTGCTTTGGAAGAGCATTGTATTAAATTGAATCAACTTCTGCCTAAAATGGTATGAAGGAAATAACACATTCTTTTTATTTATAAAACACGACAAAAAGGCAGGTCTGTCCAACACTGAAGAGTTGTGCTCCAGGCATCTCCCCAAAATGTTAATCAACGTTTAAAGTTAAAAAACTAGAGCAGAATATTTGAGACAAAACATTAGTATATGCAGCGCACAAAATGACTTAACCAGGAAAGCTGTAAAAAGGATAAGAAACTAATCCACAGAGTAGTAATGTAACTGATAACAGAAAAAAAATAATAACTTTAACCAGATCAGATCTTCTGTCAACAGATGGTATCGTTTACTCTGTAATACCCACCAAACAACAAACAAAATACCCCAGCCCCTGACTTATCCAATAAAGGAAACTGGATGCAGCTATTTATAGTTTTAAGATTAATAAGAGCCTGCATTTATGTCAGTGGGAGTTGGTTTTGACCCTGCAATGTAGGAAGATCAAAAAGAACAAACAGGTGCTTGTTAAAACCATTGTGAAGGGAAGCACATTTCAGACTCCAATGGTAAATAGGGACTTTCTGAGAATCAGGTTATTCAGGTGATGAGAGGCAAGAAAATTGTACTCACACCTGTATTTTAAGATGATCCTTCTAATTTTTACATAGTAACTATTTTTTATTTTCCTTCTTGTGGCTGAAGCACAGGAGATCAGGCCCTGCTATGGACTTAGTGGGTGCATCGACACATGCAATTAGCATGTAGCAATAAACTCCAACACAGTTTGCAACAGAGTTTATTGCTCCCAGGCACAATGTTTACATGTATGCCTGGGACTGTATCACACTGAGACAGGGCAGAGCAACCCCAGCTGGCAGAAGGCCTAGGGGGTTATCCTGTCAGCCCAGGGTTGCTTTGCCCTGGCTCACGGTGCTACAGAGGGGCAGGTTGGGGCACAAGAGTGCCATAGTGTGGGGCTAGCCAGCAGGCAGCCCCCACACTGTAGCCGCCTCATGCCTCAGTCAACTTTGGTCACTGTCTACGTGTGCGTTTCAGCACACATAACCACTCCGCTCTAGGGCAGTACTTGTCCCAGACAGTACTATCCTACAGCTGAGTTAATTAATTTACTGCAGCCTGATACAGGTGCACGTGTAGACTAATTAGTCAGCTCTGCAGTAAAGCGTATGTGTAGATGTACCCATGCATGTGTTCTTGGGCAGGTCATTTATTTCCCACCTGTGAACTAATGAAACCTTTCTGTCTCTCAGAAGTATTGTGTGGATAACTTAATACTTGACAGTGCTGTGATACTGTCATGGGAGGTTATTAAGTAGACCAGTTACAATGACAGGTTGTAAATTGGAGCTCTGTTTGGCATTTCCTTTTTATTAATCTCATTATCTCGGGAACCCTTTTCTAAAAATCTTCTTCAGTAAAATTCCCTAATGGTGACTATTTGACAATGTCTGCAGCCCCTACCAGCTAAAATGGTAGGTCAAATATGTCGGAGGTAAACTAAAAACTCACTGTGCCAGTATAATGCCACTGGATATATTGACTGTGGTGGCGTATCTTAATATGCTTACATATTTATATTCATATTTTTCTATTTGAATGTAAACCACTTGCATCACAACCATCATCAACCCCTATACATCTCATAAGTAAAGAACCTTTCTCTCAACTTTTAAAACCATTAGGTGCCAGTATATAGCCAGTTGAATTTGAGACACCTTTGAAAAATCAGCAGTCCTCTCTTATGGTATTAAATGGTTCTTTTTAGATTTTAGAAGTTTAGATCCCTGAGTAATTTGGCATGTGGAGGTACTTTAGTCACCATGGACTGTCTCTAGTTTTAACTTGTTCAAAGTGTTTTTGTGCTAGTTCTTTTTATGACATGATAAATTAATAGGCCATTTTGCAGCTGCAAAAGCTAGTAGTCATGCACTTTCTTACATAGCACCTGATTTTACTACCTTTGCTTAGACTGCATGTCTTATTTCACAAAGCATCATGTTCAAATAAATGGGACAACTTAGCAGGTGATGTACTGTCACCTGTACTCCTCTGACAAGTTGAGTCTCCTCTTTGGGATCCCCTGCCCAAAGAGCATTTGGGATTTTGTGATGCAACTTAGAAGGAGAAGACACCCCTGCCTACATCTTCATAAAGCAGATCTCTAGTTAGGATTAAGACATGGAACTGCCTCTGCTGTCATTGATTCACAAGAGAAATTGTAGCATCTTGCTCTCTTTGGGGAGGGCTGTCTGTGAAATTGACCATGTGCTTTCCAAACACAAGATGGATTAAAGAAGACAGAAAATCAAATTTAAAAGAAAAGAAATCGTGGCAGAGCACATCTTGACTTACATTCCTCACAAGGCAAACTATGTTAGGTAAGAACATAAACATAAATTCACATCTTAGATGTGCAGTATTTTATTTCAGCAAATAGCTTCTTAGCTGCTAGGTCAGCATTGTTCTGCATCTTTTATTTAAGAAGTAATTTACAGACTTCCAAAACTCCATTTTTACCATAGATTTGCTCCATATTAAATATGATTTCTGAATAGATACCAGTCCCTTGGTCACAGGTATTATTCAGTATTGAAAGAGGGTAGCTTAATCACACCCCTAATAATTACGAGCAGGTGAGAGGGATCAGCATTTTTCTGCTGCTTACACTGTGCTTATTTTTTGCTATTCACATGCCCAAAAGCACCACTGGTATCCTCAGAGCTTCTAAACCTATTTTCCATCTATTTTCTTCTTACCCACAGCAGCACTAATATGCCCCAGAAGGCTTTGCTGCTTTCAGTCATGGCAAGAGCAGCACTCAAAGCCTTCGGATGTGCACTGCTTACTGGTGAAAGATGGCAAGTATGCAGCAGAAAATAACAGGCTCAGAGCTCTGGGTATGGAGTCAAAATCAATACTAGATGGTGATATAAACATTGTGCCTATTCAAGGAAGTAAGAATTTTGCTTACACTAGTAGGCGGGCTAGCAGGGAATCTGAATGTTCAGGAGGAAGCAGGGCTGGAGCATGTGAGCATGGAGTAAACAGAGCCTCAACTCTTTTCTGTCTGACTTTCCAACTAGAGCAGCTGGGACAGGAAGGACAAGGAAAGGATCACAGTTTACTGATACCAGGACAGGAGAAAGGAAGGAGAAGAAGAATATGACTCACATGTGTCTGTGATGCACAGTGCTTCTTGGGGAGCCTGTCCCTGAATCTGTTAAACTTACAGCAGTCTGAACTAGGAAAATACTGTCCTCACTGGTGCATGTGCAGCACTTACACTAAGGGGCAATGCTACTTCTGGTTCAGGAGCCTGCCCAAGCCAGCTGAGTGCTGTGCACATACCAGTAATCTGTGCCTCAGTAGAGTTACTAGCATGTGTGTAGCCATTCACTGAGACAGTGGGGGAAACGCTCTAGAGAAGGGGTGGGCAAAATATGGCTGGGGGGCTGGATCCAGCCCACCAGGCATTTCTATCAGGCCTTCAGTGCCCCTAAAAAATTTAGAAAATTTAATATTTATTTGCTCCTGGCTGCCTGTCAAAGATGACAAGAGACAAGGGCAGCAGGACCCAGGGGGAACCACCAGCAGGACCCAGCAGCAAGGCCCAACCTGCCCTGCCCCCAAACCAGAAGCCCCTGCCTAGCAGAGGCTTCTGGCCTGGGACCATGGGGCTGTTCCTGCTTCCCTGTGCTGGAGAGGGAAATGCAGCCCTTGACAGCTTGCCAAAACTTGGTAAGTGGCCCTCTGTCCCCAAATAATTGCCCACCCCTGCTCTACAGCTAAGAGTAATCCTACCAGGGGGAAACAGGGACCATTGGTCTAGTGATTAGGGCCCTGGTCTTAGATTTGGAGTGGCCACAGAGGGCCTGGGGCCTGCCACAGCATTGTTACGTTCTGTTGACTTGAGGGTGGTGCTCAGTGTTGTCACAAGTAATGAAGAAGGAGATAAGGCTAACAATGCAAACTATATCTTGGTGGAAAATGTACATAGTGTTGCTGGTGCTCTTGATCATTTATGCACTAACTCATCATTTCTGTGTATAGGTCTTTGAATTGTTCTTAGAACTGGAGAACACAAAGATTTCATACTGATTCCACAATAAATTCTGGGTAGCAATGATACAGAAGGAAACATACATGCTACAATATACAGAGGAGACAACAGTCACTAACATTTATTTACCTTTCAGAAATGGATGCACAGTAGTTTAGTAACTCTATTAAAGGTCTTGTTTTTAACTGAATTCACCTTGAATAACCTTTTTAGAAGCAGAGCCAGGTCAATGCTCAAACAGAGAGATAGCATCTGCATTTATGTTATCTGAGCAAGGAATATGTGCTGCTTCTGTCTGTTGTATTAGTGATACAGAGACCTCTGTGGCCTAGGGAGCAGCCTCACCACTGTGACCTCCTCTTCCTCCTTTTTTACAGCTGTTAAGGCGTAGTAATAGGCAGCTAAAATATATGAAATACTTCCCTAATATCATTTTTCGATGTGAGCAACTCCAATAGTTTCCAAGTAGCTGTTCTGTGATTGTGGAGAAGAGGTGGAAAGGGCACAGAGATCATCTTTTATTTAGGTGTGGCATTCAGTAAAAGAAAGTTTAAGACCCTCTAAAAAGAGGAGGTTAATAATAATATTATTATTATTATTATTATTATTATTATTATTTCCCAGTTTAAGCAGCCAAAGTGAGGGAAAGGAATAAGAGTAGCTCTTGCATGTGGTGGAATTTAAAGTGATCTGATTGTACTGAAAAATGCATATTGTGGTAGTTCAGTAATAAGTGATATCACCATAGTTTGATATAATGCCACAAAGACTTTGGACAGTGCTCCTTACATGTGAGTACCAATGTTCTCCAGGGGTCAGGTAGGATTGTAGGATCATAGGGAAATAGAGTTGGAACAGACCTCAAAAAGTTATCTAAATCAGCTCCCTGGTCAAGGCAGGATCATGCCTAGCTAAACCATCCCATCCAAGTGTCTATCTAACCTGCTCTTGAAAACTTCCAATTTTTCTAGGTATCCTGTTCCAATGCTTGATGACCCCAGAGTCAGAAAGTTCCTTTTAATTTCCAATCTAAATTTTTCCTGCTGTAGCTTGAGGCTATTGCTCCTGAGCCTGTTCCCTACAGCCACAGAAAAAAAAGCTGTCTCCCTGTAATTACCCTTCAGGTATTTGGAGGATTTTTTTCAAATCCTCTCTCAAATCTTATTCTTGCAGCACATTAGAGCAAACTCGATTAATCAAGCTTGCGGGGGTGTGCCAATTAGTATGCTCCAGCAGCATCACCGTCTTGTGTATTCAGCACCCCCATGCTTCAAAATGGCAGGGGGGGCGCTTTAACTAAAGCTTGAGTTTTAGTTAAAACATCCCTGCTGCCATTGTGAAGCGTGAGACACTGCATACACAAGATGCTGCAGACACTTTAAATAAAACGGCTCCCAAGCGTCACTCTAATTAAAGCACCCTCCCTTGGAGCACGTGTAAAGACATCATCTGAGACCAATGGGCAGCACTGTGGACCAGATGATATGGCTCTGTGGACCATATCTGGTCCATGGGCTGTATCTTTGACACCCATAATTTAGTCTGTATTTCCTTAGTTAATGATATGACACGAGAGACAATCTTACTAAAGTGAAGATATCACTTCCACTGCTCTCCCCACATCCACAGAGCATGTCACTTTATCTTGGAAGAAAATCTGGTTGGTCAGCCATAATTTATTCCTGGTGAATCCATGCTGGCTGTTCCTGATCACATTGTTCTCCTCTAAGTGCTTCACAACATATTCCTTGAGGACCTCCTTCATGATCTTTCCAGGTATCATAGTGAAGTCAAGTGGTCTGTAATTCCCAGGATCCTTCTTCTTCCCTTCCTTAAAGATGTAGGTTTAAGTCTGGCAGTCTTCTATCTTTGCCTGTAATTCACTGGTGCTAGGTCAATGGGGGCCAAAGCTTCTCAATCAGCATATGAGGGGGAAGGGCTTTTCTTACTGTTATTTTGCTGCTCTTTCTGAAGAGCCAGGATTGTACAGCACACTGAACACTGCACAGCAAAGTAATGTATTGGGATGTGTACAAAAATTATTCCTCCTCTTCCCTATGCATTGATGTTTCTAACAATGGCATGAGCTGGGGGTTGAGATCTTGACAGAAAGGAGGAGAGAACAGAGACAGGGGAAAAAGATTCATTTCCTTTGACCAGTGACTTTATCCACTGAGCCTCTGTATGTGCATGCACCAGTAATAATCACTTCTGACTGCATGTGTTGTGTGAGTCTCTCCGTTTTACTCAAAAGTATCATGGTTCTTTTATCTACTGTGTGTCCATATATTCCACTGGGCTTTAGATGAAATCAAGAAAAACTTCACAGTTACCAATATGTGTTCTGGCACCAAGTCCTTCATCTATAGCGGGGCTGTCCAACTTTCAAGCAGCCAGGGACCACATGCTCTGTGGCCTGCACTAGTGTTGCAGGATGACCTCTAGGGGTGCCGTGACCTCCCCTAGCGCCCCTACCCGCCGTGCCAGATTGGGTCTTGAATGCACCCTCTATCTCGCCCGCCACGTCTTGTTGGTATATCATTAATGGGAGGCTGCCTTCCTGCCGCCCTTGGCATGGGGCCTGCCTTGCTGTACCAGGACTCTGTCCTACTCCCTGCCATGCTCTCCCGGGGCCTGCTCCAATATATGCGCCCTCTCCCGGGGTCTGCTCAGTATGCTCGCCCCCTCGGGTCTGCTCGATCTGTTCGCCTGCTCTGGAGCTTACTGCGTACTGTCACGGAGTGGGACCTAGGAGCGGCCGTGAAGCTCCCTAGTGCTCCCTTGCCATGTCCAATTAGGTGATTCAGCACCCTCAACTCGCCTGCTACGTCTTTGCTGTTATAAAGTTCAGTATGGGAGGCTGCCTACTTTCACCTTAGACACCGCGCTGGTGTTGCCTCCGTTCCCAGTGGGGTGCTCCAACACTCCCAGCCTTATGGGCAATGCATGCCTCCTACCTCCCCTTCAGCACGCCCCAAGCCTCACAGTTGTCCCTGGACGTTATTAGGTCCCTCACCCTCTAGCGCCCTCTCTGGCACCCCTGGCACCCTTGGGCTTGCTGCACACCTGGCACCCCTGGGCTTGTCACACCCTGACACCCCTCTCAGTGGTTCCTAGACTTATTACGCGCCTGGCGCCCCTTCACCGGTGCCCCGGGCTGCTCATGCAACTTGCGCCCCTCTTACTGGTGCCTCTGGGCCAGTCACGTACCTGGTGCCCCTTTACCGGTGCCTCTGGGCTAGTCACGCAGCCTGTGCCCCTCTATCGGGGTCCCTGGGCTTGCCTTGCCCAGGCAACTCCCCACCAGGGCCTGTCTTGCGCTCTCCATGCT
>NW_017728931.1:75072370-75122274 GCF_001723895.1 Crocodylus porosus | reverse complement strand
CTCTGTCTTCTGCCCCGCCCTGGGGCCTTGCCCTCCCCGGGGCCCATGCCGCGCTCCTCACCCGCACTCGGGGCTTCCCATGGTTGGGGCTCAGGCGGCCTTAGCCTTACCTGACCCCCAGACCCGCCTTCTCGGCCCTAACTCACGCGCTTCCCATGCTTGGGGCTCAGGTGGCCCATAGCCGTGCCTGGCCCCTGACCCTTCTTCTGGGTTGTATACCCCACTGGGCAGGATACTGCCCCCTTACGGGGCCAGGGTCACAATACCCCACAATGTCGCGCCTCTCCCTGGCGCTCACCCGTAGTGCCAGTTCCAGCACCAATCACTGTGCCACCCTGGCACTGCTTGCCATGCCCTTACTGGGCACCAGGAACCCCCGAATTATTGGGGAGCTCCTGTGAGGCCTCCTCGCACCCCTACAGCCTCACCCGGTCCTCCGGTCTAACAATAACTCAACCATGAGCCAAACGGCTGCAACATAAACAACAAGGAGCCTCCAGGCTCATAGCATAAACTTCAAGCCACCCTGGCTCCCAACCATACCTCGCTTAGGGTTTGCACTCTCCCGCATTATTGCAGCTGGTCAGCATGTTCAGGCTGCAACCCTCTATTTGGCCTGCTCAGCTCTCCCGCAGAGGTCCTGCTCCTGCGACTGCCAGAAGGGAACTGCTCCCTAGGCTCCGGCCTGGGCTGTTTATAAAGGCCCAGCCCTGCTCCCTTCCGGCCACATGACCTGCCTAGTTGCCCCAGCAACCGGCACCTGAGCTGCCGTGATGATTGGCAGCTCTCCTTAATTACTCTCCAGGCATGGGGCACCCTAGTGCCCCCGTGACACGTACATGCCCTCTCCCGGGCTCCCTGCACACTCACCCTCACCAGGGCATCTCAAACAGCTCACCTGCTTCCGGGGCTTTTTCCCCTCACTGACAGTGCCCCACTGGGGCCTGTCTCTCCGCGCTCACCGTGCTTTTGCCCACCCGCACTGGGGCCCTTGCCTACGCTGGGGCCCTTGCCCGCGCTCCCCGCCCATACTGGGGCCTTGCTCACGCCTCACACGCTTTCCGCAGTTGGGGCTCAGGCGGCCACAGCCTTACCTGGCCTCAGACCCCTTCTAGGGTCCTATGCCCACTGGGCTTCTGCCTATGCCGAGCTCTTCCCGAAGCTGCCCACACTGTGCTGGGGTCGGGACACCCCCAAAACACAGCACCCTCTGTGGTACTAGGAACTCCCCTTTTCTATCGGGGAGCTCCCTTGAGGCCTCCTCCACCCGTACAGCCTTGCCTGGTCCTCCAGTTCGTAATTACCACTATCAACCCAAAACAAAAACTCAAAGCCCCTCGGCTACAACGTAAATCTCAAGCCAACCTGGATAACATTCTCTCATCCCTGTCAGGGTCCTCTCCACCCTGTATCTGCACGCTAATGCACAACACCGCCCTGCTCGCTCTAGCAGAGCTCTTGCTCCTTAGGCTGCCAGAGGGGAACTGAATTCTGGCCTCAGCATCCTCTGTTTATAAAGGCCAGGCCCTGCCCCCTTCCAGTCAGCTGACACAATCAGTTGCTTTAGCAACTCACACCTGTGCTGCCCTATTGAGTGGCAGCTAAGCCCATGTTACCATTATCAGTAGCAGGCACCTTAGTGCCCTGCTACAACTAGCATGAGCCATGGGCTCTGTGGGCACCCTGGCTTTACCCGCAGCTTCTCAGGCCATGGGCTTACCCACAGGGCAGATCAGTTTCTGGATTATACCATTACAGAGCACTAAACACTGTTCAGTTTGATTAACTTGTGTAGACAGCAATGACATTCACAAAGGCTGACATTAGAATAGTTGGCATGATCAACTGCTGTTGCATAGTCCACACTTCTGGCAAAAGTGAATATAATTAATGGAGAGTCTCTGAATATTGCCCCTGCTGATGAGCTATAGAGGTCTGAAATTTGAACCTCTAAAGCTAGTCTTCCATTTTTGAGATATGATAACATATGGCAGTCTTTTCTGGATTTTTAAAAGAATTAATTAAATTGAAAGTTTGATTTATATTAGCACCTTTTACTGCCTCATTAGTTGCTACCTTTGTTAACTTATATTCCTTGTCTGAAATTAATTGATTCACTTCACAGGAATTAGAGATGAAAAAGTCTAATCAGGTACTTTCGTCCTTACCCCTTTGAATGCTCATTTAATTTATTTTACCTGCCTTTTGATTCATGTGTGTGGAACAAAATGCATTTCTAGGAGACAAACTACCATTGTTCCTGTATATATATATTACTATAGTAATACTTTATTTACAAAGCGTACATACTATTCTATACTAGATTTTATTCATTGCTTACTTCTCATATTGGTTGGAGAAATAAATCTTATTAATTATAAATGGAGTTGGGAGCACCTCCATTTACACTAATATTGGTGGAAACTTACTATTCCAAGAGCCTAAAATCACATGCTGATTCCTTTGCTAAACTTCTGCTGTTCAGACTGGACCTTTCTGGAATTGCTCAAGGATTCCATGCCGTAGGCCTTTTTTGCTCTCTCTCCCCTCTCTCTCTCTTGCATATATTTGAAAAAATTCAGTAAAAAAAATTGTTCCACTCTGCAGCAAGATTAGTGAAAAATATGTTGTTTTGTCCATGTTTAAAAAGTCCTTACCATCATGTCATAGAGAAGCTGTAACATCTCCAAGCTTTGACATTTACAATGGAGGTGTGAAAAATGGCTCAAACATAGCCAGATTATAAACATTTGAAGCCAGGTCACATGTGCTCACTAGAGACACTGGAGTTCAACAGCAGATTTCCCTGAATATTTTGTCTACCTGAAAATATTCTGCAACTCAAAGTTTTAGAGTATGAATGGGACAGTCCCAGCAATTGCTGCTCCTAACTGCTGCAGCTTGCTGTGATACAAGGTACAAAGACCTTATCCCTTTTAAGTTCTCAGTGGTCCTCCTGCTGCCCTTGGGCAGGACTGAGCTGGTCTTGTAGAAATCATAGAAAAGTAGGGCTGGAAGGGGTCTCTTGAAGTCATCTAGTCTAGCCCACTGCCTAAGGCAGGATCATTCCTATCCAAATCATCTTATATAAGTCATAATCTAAGCTCTTCGTAAAGCTACTGTCAGCCCTGACATAACTCAAGACGTCATGTCCTGCACAGGTACAGGAGAGAAACCACGGCAGCAGACAAATGCAGAGCAGGCAAGAACTGGGTTGCAGGAGCAGGGGTTAGAGGAAACAGCAGTTGTGGACAGATGATATTTGAAGTGTTTTAATCTTCCGGTGCTGGTGGAGGGGGTAGTCAAGGACAGTGGAGGTGGGGTGGACAGGAGACCTCTCACTGATATCAGCTCTGGGAGACTGGATGCTACAGAGCCACACTGGCAGTCTGCTCTGCCACCAGATACACAGGTCACTGCATTTCCCTGCTGTGCCCCCTTGCTGGAGAGCATACCTCTGAATCAGCTCAGCTGGAGTCCATAGCAGGCAGCGTTAGATCTATCCATGGCTGAAATACTACATTTCTGAAGTGCTTCAAATATTACATCTGTCTCTACCCAGAACTTTAAGCTAGGACTCAGGCTTGCAGAAGAGGGAGGAGTTGGGCATTAGAGCCATGTGGGTGAGACAAAGCTGTGAGAGTCTCAGCTGACCTAGGATACACAGCAAAAAATGCAGAAAATCCTAGGCAAATTAAGTGAGAGGCAGGAATTTCATAGGGCAATATCATTTATTGGACCAATTATGTAGTTTACATAAAGTTAGACAAGCTTTCGAATGCAAGACATTCTTCATCAGGGCTGTCTTGCATTGAATAGCTTGTCTATCTTTACTTCAACTACATAATTGGTCCAACAAAAATATATCACCCTAAGATATCGTTGCCTTTAGGAAAATTAAAACATAAGACCATTATATAAAAATAAAATGTTTGCAAATAAACAAGTTATTTACAGTTTGTAAATAAAAGAGGCAAACTGAATCAGTGTTTAAAATGAGTAAATCATTCAACATCAGAAATCTGACGGAAATGGAGGAAAGAAACAAAAGAGTGAATGGGGTGAAAGGAAAGCAAAGATACAGAAAAAAAAATCAGTGTATCAGGACTGGAGGAAAAAAGAAAAGAGTTTGAAATTATAAAATGGCAGTAACAGAAACAAATATAAAGAAGATTGTAATAGCTACTATAAGGCTTTACAAACCCAGATCTAAAGTGAGAAATGGTAATTTGCCCCAAACTTACAGGACTTGGTCAAATAACTTATTTTAGGTTGGTGGGTTTTTTTAGGAAAATTTGCCTTCAAGCTTCCTAAACTAATTGCACTTGCAAGGCAATTATCCCTCTTACTTGTCTAACAGTACTGGCAGGGCTGAAGAAACACTAATGCTCAGTCATCATTAAAAACATCTACTTTCTTGATCCTTTACAGCACGCTCTGGGCACAACACAGAAAGGAAGAGTGTTTAATAAACCGGATACAAGTAGCACAAGCTTCATTACTCTTTCTTAGTGGCTGTGAGGCTATTCTAGAAAGAGTAAACAAAATTAACTGCAGGAAATAGAAGGGAGAGAAGCAAATAAAAGGGAGAGAGCAAGAACTGTGGAAATGGACTCCTTAGCATATAACTACTCTTTAGTGCAGAGAAGCTGCATAGACTTCAAGCTAATTATCTTGACCACAAATCTACCCACTTCACTTTAGGGCTGAATTTATCTTCAGTCTTCTAGAATTGATATTCTATAGCTGAGAGAGAGCAGGCATTTCCAATAGCTTTGTCTCTGGTCAGAAAAGAGGGCAGAAGAATCAGGACTCTGAATTTTATTCATAGTTATACCACTGAGTTGCAAAGGAGAGATGATACCACTGTTACACACCATAGTTATACCACTGAGTGGTAAAAGAGAGATGATGAGTAGACTTATGTAAATACAAAGGCTTTGAGAAGCTTTCCCCACCCTTCTACATCTGTTCAGGAACCAAGCACAGTCCTGGTCCTTGTGCTCTTGGTACACAGGAACCGAAGAATTCCAGTGCTGAGTTGAGTAGACTTTTGGGAGACATACAGGGATAAAGCATTGGTGACATCATTATCCACCTGCCCTCTACCCAGTCTGAGAACTTGTAGAATAAGTATAGGAGAGGTAAAAGCTCACACTGTAAAAAAGGAGTAAGAACTGCTAACCATGATCAGCTGATCCTTGTGTTTGTCCATGAAAAAATTCCTCATAGAGTAATCAATGACGTACTGCTACTGCTCATGCTTTAAGGGGTGGCTCAAAGCCACTATCTTGACTTGTCCCTACTTCATCCATCTCTAAAATGTGCAAGCTGTATATGACTTAGCATATACATGCAGAGTGTGTGTGTGTGTGTGTGTGTGTGTGTACACACACACACACACGTATAAAATACACGCACGTATAAAATACACGCACACACACACACACACGTATAAAATACACACACACACACACACACACACACACACACATACATATAGGAAAGAGCTAAGTTTTTGACATTCCCAAAGTGTAGTCAAGAACAATGCCACAGATCATGAGTTGGCAACACTGTAAATGTCTGTAAAGAAAAGGTTGGCAACATTTTCTGGCAGAGGGCTGGCACAACCCAGCTTGGGGGCAGGTACTAGAACCTGGCTGCTGCTGCTACTTCTCACCACCCTCCGGATGTGGTATAGTGAAAACCCTACTTTGCCAGAGGCCATGCTGGCCAGCTGTGGTATGGCATGGGCAGAGCTCCTGCTGTGCTGAAGCCCTGGACATTCAGCTACAGTGCTGTGCCAAGAGACCTCCCCTGCTGCTGAAGCCATAGCTCCAGTACAGAGGTTGCCAACCCTCAGTGTAAAGTAGTTTCAGGTCTTTGGAGGAAAGTCAATAAACAAATTACAATGGTAATTAGCAATGTTGCAATCCTAAATCAGTTTTTAGAGACCCAGTGCAGATGAGGATAAAATGTTTATATTTCAACCAAGTTAAATGTGGGCAAAGTGTCATGTTGAACAGACGTTAGAAGCAGCAGTCATTCTAGGCCTTAATTATCGGTATCTTTGGTCTTGCCATGTTTATTGGTATCTTTGGTCTTGCCATGTTTGAAATATAACTTTCTCTATTAGTATTTGGTACTTTTCCCAACCCTTCGCTTTTAGTTACCTGATGAGAGATTTGTTTTTATTTACTCCTATCAGCAACCCACTTCTCACATCTACAGATCTAGTTTCAGGTCTTCAGAACAAGTAAATCATTAGACATTATTTCCACAGATTTAATCTTGATCTAATCTGGCATGATGCAGTTGTCTGTATAAGTACCTATAGTTTATCCATCACCATGACATCAGGCTTAAGCTATCCCCTTGATGTTCTGCCACTCAGTTGATTTAAGACAGATCTCACTTCTTGCAAATCTACATATGCAAATAAGAATATGGAAATGAAAGTAGTGATGAAAGCTGTGCCTCTAAAGACTGTCCTCCTCAAAAAGTAGAAAGAAAGTGGAGGAGACGCTTCTGAACAGTAGGCATGAGGCACATTTGTCTGAGGACAGGAATCATTTCTGGATATAGGAGTGATTATCTGAATAGACATAGTACAAGAAAGGACAAAGCTCTCAAAAGGACACTGGAGCACAGCATTGACTGTGCAATAACTCAATCATTAAGCAAACGTGACACTGACTGATAACTTGGTTGCCCTGCTAACATTGCAGAAGAGGAATATCACCCATTTTAATTTACTTGTAAATACAGGACTAAAATTCCAGACCAGAGAAGTATGTAACATAAATATCTCAGATCAATAAAAGACTTGATGTCATCTACACATGCAACTTCTAATTCTTCCTTAAAATCAGGTCCCAGGTATATCTAGCTAAAAACCCAAAATAGGAGGCCACTCAGAATTAGAGGAAACTTGACATTTCAGTTGGAAAGTCTAATCTTTGTTGTGTTGACAGTCTTAAGAAAGGTATCATCTCCCATTCTTATGATGTAACATGGGGTCAGAAGTGTTTTGAAATTTAGAACATTCAAAGGACTTCCCCCCCCACAAATTGTACATTGTGTTAAATTTCAGTCCAATGAGCAGAACAACTTAACTGGGACAGTTTATTCTCTTCTGCATGATGGAAAGAAAGACTGGATATATTATATAATTAAAGAGCCATGAAAATAATTATGGTGCTATAACATGGAAGTTTGACATGGCATCATAAATGAGTGGGCAGTCAGGAGAGTTTGCCAGAATCTGTGGAGAGACATTTGCTGGAACTCTAAATGAAGTTGTTGAATACAGGAATATGCATCAGACAAGAAAGGGAAATCAGAAGAACATTTGTATTGGCAGTGGTAAAATAGTGTTGCTAAAATTACAGATAGAATCAGAGTTGGTACTGAAGAAAATTATCTTCATAGTTTGATCCTCTTATCTCTTTAAGAAGCAAAACACCAGCCACAGAGCAGCTGAGAAACTTAGTCAGGTTGCTCATCCTTCAGCTCAGTTTAAGCAGATAGAATGGAGAGCTGGAATATGTTCCAGAAAACTAATTGAGGGCAAGGAATGGGGCTGAGAGCAAGTAGGGCACATGCCAAAAAGAAAACAAGACTGCTTTAACCCAGCAAGGTAAAGCACTCTGTGTGTTCTAGCACAACGGTACTCAACCTTTTGACCCTGTGGGCCAGATGAGTGGTGCAGGGTTGGTCCAAGGGCTGGATCTAGTACACTCAGGGCTGGGGCATGTTGTGCCTGCAGCCTCTGTCCCAGACCCACATGTACCAGATTGGGGCCACCACCCAGTTCTGGCCCCACATGCTCCAAATCAGGGCCACTGCCCCACCTCCAGCCCTGTGTGCCAACCAGGTCCCACACATGAGGCCATGTCATTGAGCCCACCAGACTTGGAAATGCGATGGTGGGCAAGCAGTGGCAATGGTAATGGCCACTACTCCCCCACTGCCAAATTTCTGCACCTTTGGGGTGCCCTGAAATCACATGGTTTGCAAGCCAGATCTGGCTCACAGGCAAGGGATTGAGTACTTCTGTTCTAGCAAATACAATCTACAAACACAGAGCTAAATTGTGGCTAAAAGTCCATTGGAAAATAGCATGGAGAGGGCAGTTGCAGTGTTCCTGAAGGAATTCTTGACCACATTGCTAAAAATTATTTTTGTGACAGGAGAGAAAAATCACTGCACTGGACTGAAATTTCTCTCATATGAAGAGGAAGAACATATTCAAATAAGGTTTTCTTAGAAAAAAACTAAAATTTTAACAGAAAAATACTGATTTTTGTAAAAAAAAAAAAAAAAAAAAAAAATTAAATGAACGAGTTGAAATGCCAGCAAAAAAATCCTGAGTTTTTACCCCAAAAAAGTAATTTAAATGGCACCCACCAAATTGTTGGAACAGTCTGTACAGCTTAATTTAATAAATGGGTCATTATGTATTTTTCTTTCTAGTTAGGAAATAAATAAATTCTTTGGGCTTTTCTTTTTTTATCAGAAACCTAAAAATAAACTAATCTGGGCAATGTTTTTAAAGATAAGTCATTGTTGTTTTGATCACACCCATTCTGGTTTCAGAAACTGAAATCAAGAAATAAAAATTAGAGCAGTGAGCAAGGAAAAGGAACAGACACACCTAGGCAAAAAGAGCAACTTTACTTGCGTGATCTTGAAGTCAATCCAAAGGCATCAGCATTTTTGGTTCTGTTTCCCTTTGTATTTTTACCATTTTCACAGTGCTTGTTAACATATTTTCAAATGATAAGGATTTTTAATTTATTGCTGGACACCTATACTCATGCTGAATTGCATTTCATTACTTGCTATGGTGGTGGTAGAAACAAACCCTAGGTACTGTACTTAACATGTTACACATACTCAGGGAAGCTACGTAGGAGCCATGAAACTCTACATTTCCCTAGGAAAAAATTCCAAAATAATTCCACGGTGCATGAAAGAGAATGTAGCACAGATTTTTGTCTCCTTTTGTTAATACTATGCTACTCTGTGTGTCACTTATTATGGGGCCCTATACAACCCAGAGCTATTCAATTTGTTAGTGATGATACGTATATTCATACCTTATCTCTGTGACAGAATACCCTCTTTACATATTTAGTCCTGTACCCCTACTATTTTTAGAAGATAACGGAAGTAAAAACATATGTAAGTGTTAACAGTCATTCATGTTGAAGTGAAGTATGTGACCTACAGGCAAGCAGAGTCTATGGTGAAAGTGCTTTTGAAGACTCCATTGAGATTTTTCAGTTTCAAAAGCAGTTGATAGATTTGATTCCTAGTTGCCTTTTCCCTTTTTTGCAGGGCCTTCAGACATTAAGCTATGCAATTCACTCTGAGAGCAATGAAAAGTGAACACTGTTCTGAGCTTGTTCTTATGACAGTTTATCCTATCATCTGGTACCTGGCAGTCTTTCATATACATTGGCTTGAGTTGCCCAGGTCTTCAGGATAGGAAACCAGAGTAGCAAGGTTGAAATGGCAGAACTAATTTATATGGCACTTCTTTAAGTTACAAAGATCAGATGCCACAGAAATAGAGGGGGAAGAATGGGTTGCATGTATAGCTGACCATGGGGTAATAGTAAAAAGAAGTTAATTTTTTTAACATAATTTACCCCGTGAAGGAGGAGGAAGAACTGTGTCTGTTTACTTGTTTTTTGCTGGATTCTGCAGCTAAGATGTAGCCCATATTAAGGGATGGAGCTCCAACTGCAGCTCTGAGAGCAATTTCTCCCCACTATTTCAGGGGTAGTAATCTACTGCAGATTACGGGGCTTTCTGAGCTCCACTGCTTAACAAATCCATTTTCTACAACTCCAAATCAACCTCTTCCTCAGATTAGGGATTGCTAATCCCCTTCACATTACTGCAGTGATAGATACACAATTCAGGGTACAGTTTAATTGTAAGTGAGCCTTCATTTCTGCAGGCAAAGGGGAAGACCAACTTGTGGCTGTTATGAAAATAACTGCTTGCCTTTTCTATCTATTCCAGTGTCTCTTATTAAAGAAGGAAGAGGGAGGAAAATTTCTGGGCTCCTACAATCAATTTTCCTGCCAAGTACCTCCAGTATAATGATTTTGACTATGTTGGTTATTTATTTCAACGTCACTTCTTCCAGAGCAAGGGTATTCTGAATTCATTAATAGTCTTATTAATTTCTACTGCTACCTTAATCCAAAAGACTTGTGCCCTGGTACAGTAACACATTATTTTCCATGTGTTCCAAATTATACTCAGTTACCTTTTTACTGTATTTCTAGGGCTTGTAGGTACACAGCAGGACAAGGGAACATTGCTGAGTTCTGATTATATTATAGGCCATTATGCTAATTCTTGTCTAACTTAAAATACTGGCCCAGTCATCCAAATCATTGTATTAATGTGAAATACCTTCTCTCCATTTATTGAAGAAATGACCAGGATTGCTTTTGCTCTGACAGACTCTGGCAGTCATTCTTACTGGCATGTGAAAGTCGAATAAAGCCCTGAAGAAAAGACTTGTCAAAATTCCTGTCTCCTGCACTGTGAGGTAAGAGCAGTTTAGAGAAGAGGAGGTTTCAAAAAAATCAATCCGTTTCAGTAAAGAAAAAAAGAGGGAGTGTTTTTAAAGTCCAGTGCCTAGTGGTAAAATGCTCACATCACAAAACCAACAGTTCAGCTGGAAGGGGTAACACTTTTATATCAGTCATAGGATTTTTACTCAACCATATGTAATAACATCTAGTAGCATGAACTGAAATGCATGAGGTAAATCTCCCACAATACAGGGGAGAACCTTCCTTTTAAACTGCATTACTTTATACACATCTAAGACACTAAAATGATTCAAGTTTAAACCATGTTTTATCAGGATGAGCCACTGTGTGTGTATATATATGTATGTGTGAGAGAGAGGATCAGTTTTTATGCCTTTTGACTGTCTCTTATATTGCAGTATTTTCTGTATGTAATGTGAATATGCCTCATGATAAACTTGTGGATTTTAATACAGTCCCAATTCTCAGAAATGAAATTACTAATATTTTAAAAGTGGGATCCTCTCCCAAACATTTGTGCTACAGTAGAGAAAGATATTACAGCCCCATTTCTTTTATTATGTTGTTTGTCTGAATGAAGAAACACTGTGAAAGTGACAGTACAAGGAGCAGACATGAAAAGCAGCATGCAGACTACTCAGGAATATCCAGAAAGGCTTGATGTTAGTATCCTCTAATGAGGCTGCCAAATGCTCACTGAATTTCAGACACTTTTTGTTGAAAACACTGGAAATACCTATAAGCATCACCAACAGATTGTTAAAAATAACACTAGGAACACACCCTTTGTAGGTCAGAGCTGACTGTGAGGCCAAGTGCGCTGTAATTATAATGCGCAAATGAGTTACAGCTTGAGCTAATCATACCCTACTGAACTAAAAAGCTGTAATTACATAGAGTTATAATTTTAGCTTGGCACTATTTTCTAGAGTAGTCAAACAGCATCTGGTAAAGTTAAAAGTCCAACTTGCTGGTCACTGCAAGCCAAAGCTTAAATAGACCAAATTAAGACTTAGAAGAGAAAGCAGACCAAGTCCTGTGCTCACTGACAAGTGAAAGTAAGTCACCTTAACTGTTACGTAAGACCCCTTAACAATGAAGGGTCGCTCCTCTAAATATGAGGTTAAAAATCTAAATTGCAATGCATTGAACAGTTTCATCTAATTAATGCTATTATATCAAAGATTAACAAGATCATTATAAGAACTGATGTAGAGCAGATTTACACCAGTGAAATGCTATAATTTGAAAGGAGTAACAGCATGTAACAAAGAGCCTGGGGGTCTCCTGTTCCTTTAGGCTAGGGTCAGACATTTAAAGAGCCTGAGCCTGAATTGACTCAATCTTTGCAGGTTAGTCTAACTTGCAAAGCTTGAACGAATTTGGAGATGGATAGACATTCCCTTTTCATTCCAGAAATGTAGGCACATGCCTGCAGTGGCTCAGACTAAAAGCCAGGGGGGGCGCTAGAGCAGCCCTCCCTTCCCTTTCACAGGACTAAGCTGAAGATGGGTGTGGCCAGGCCTCGGCAGGACGCTTTTATTACCCTTTTCCCTGTGCTAAGCAGCTCAGCAGGGAATGTTTATCACCCCTTACCCATTAAGTGTCTTTCAACCCATTAAGAAACAAAGCCTCTCTCCATTAACTAAAGGAGCTCTTCTTAAATAGCTCTTCTTAAATAGCTTTTCCAAGGAAGGATATTAAGCTACCTGTTGATTAACTCCAAAAAGCCTGTCTGCCCAACAGCACAGACTGTAGCCAGCATGTGGTGTGCTAGCTAATGCTGAGGTGTCTGCGTAAACCAGAGGGGAGGGGCAAATAATCCCTACTTAACAAGGAGAAGCCAGGCAGATGTTCTGTGCCTGCAGTCTCTGCTGGAGCTCCAGCTAGGGAGCAGAGGGGTAGGGCCAACCCTGCTGTGGAGCAGAGAGCCCTGCCCAGCCCAAAGAGCATGCTGGGATGCTGGGGGAGTCTGATATATCTTAAACCAACAAGGGGTCTGGGACAGACATTGCATAAACTGCTTTGACCCAAATCAGTTACATCTGATACTACATTCAACCAGGTTTATCTCAAACTGGTTTCATCCATTTTCAAACTGGTTTATATGCACTGAACATCTGTTCTGTTACAGGTTTAAACCAGTTTTGGATCACTTAAATTAGTTTGTGTGTAATGTCTGTCCCTAGCCTTAAGGTAAAAGCAACTTAGTTAGGGAGCACTGTAGGCTAGGCAAATGAAGCAATTAGCAGGCACCTGCAGGTAGCCTGCTGACTGGAAGTGGGCAGGGCCCTGGGAGGATAAAAGCCTAGGGCTTGAGCTGACAAGATAATCTAGGAAAGGAAGGATGAAGAGCAGCAGAGAAAGGACCCTGGACTTCACAAAAGCAGACTGCTACTTGCTCAGGGACTCATGGGCAGGATCCCCTGGGAAGCCAGACTGAGGGGGAGAGGAATCCAGGAGAGTTGGCTGTACTTGAAAGAAGCCTTACTGAGAGTGCAGGAACAAACTGTCCTGATGCACAGGAAGACTAGCAAATATGGCAGAAGACCAGCTTGGCTTAGCAGGGAACTCTTCAGGAAATTAAATCACAAAAAAGGAAGCTTATAAGAAGAAGAAACTTGGACAAATAACTAGGGAATAATATAAAAGCATTACTTGGGCATGCAGGGATAAAGTCAGGAAGGCCAAAGCCCAACTGGAGTTAAAGCTAACAAGGGATGTGAAGGGTAACAAGAAGGGTTTCTACAAGTATGTTGGTAGGAAGAGAAAAATCAGGAAAAGCGTGGGTCCCTTACTGAATGGGGGAAGCAACGTTGTGACAGAGGATGCAGAAAAGGCTGAAGTGCTCAATGCCTTTTTTGCCTCCATTTTCACAGGCAAGGTCAGCTCCCAGGCTAGTGCACTGGGTAATACAGTTTGGGGAGGAGATGAGCAGCTCTCTATGATGAAAGAACAGGTTGGGGACTACTTAGAAAAACTGAATGTCCATGGGGTCGGATGGGGTGCACCCAAGGGTGCTGAGGGAGTTGGCTGATGTGATTACAGAGCCATTGGCAATCATCTTTAAAAACTCATGGTGATCAGAAGAGGCCCTGGATGATTGGAAAAGGGCAAACTTAATGCCCATATTTAAGAAAGGGAAAAAGGAGGATCCAGGGTACTACAGACCAGTCAGCTTCACCTCAGTCCCTGGAAAAATCATGAAGCAGATCCTCAAGGAATCCATTTCTAAGCACTTGGAGCAGAAGGTGATAAGGAACACTCAGCATCGATTCACCAGGGGAAAGTCATGCCTGACTGATCTGATTGTCTTTCATGACGTGGTGACTGGCTCTATGGATGCAAGGAGACTGGTGTATGTGATGTACCTTGATTGTAGCAAGGCTTTTCATAGTTTTTAGGGGCTGGAAGGGACCTTACAGATAATTGGGTCCAGCCCACCTGGACTTGGGCAGGAAAGACTGCTGGGGTGAGATGAACACAGCAAGATGGGCAGCAAGACACTTTTTGAAGATCACCTGGGTGGGTGACAGTTTGCTTTGGGTCACCAGGGTGGGTGATCTCTGGGGGGGAGCCTGTTACAAACCCTCAGTACTTGACTTGTTAAGACGCTTTTTCTTATGTTTAGTCTTAAGCAATCTTCAGTCAGCTTGTGCTCATTATTTCTACTCCTCTCCTGGGGGGCCTTGGTGAATAGTTGCTCCCCCAGGCCCCTGATATATTTATAGGCTGCCACCAAGTCCCCTCTGAGTCTTCTTTTTTCCAAGCTGAACAGTCCCAGGTCTCTCAGCCTCTCCTCATATGACTTGGTCTCTAAACCTCTAATCATGCATGTAGCCTTCCTTTGGACTCTCTCAAGCTTCTCCACATCCTTCCTGAAGTGCAGCGCCCAGAACTGGATGCAGTTCTCCAGTTGCAGTCTCACCAAAGCCAAGTAGAGCAGAAGGATAACATCTTTTTATATGGTTTTGAGTCTCATGAGATTCCTTATGGCCCAATCCTCCAATTTGTCTAGGTCACTCTGAATCCTAGCCCTACCCTCGAGAATGTCTACCACTCCCCACAGCTTACTGTCATCTGCAAACTTGCTGAGGGTGCACTCTATGCCGTCTTCCAGATTCATGAAGACATTGAACAAAACCAGCTCTAGGACCGACCCCTGGGGGACTTCACTTGAGACTGGCTGCCAAACAGAGATTAAACCACTGATTACTACTCTCTGAGCCCAATGCTCCAGCCAGTTTTCTATCCATCTTACAGTCCATTCATCCAGCTTCCTTAGCTTACCCGAAAGAGTGTTGTGGGAGACCGTATCATAAGCCTTGCTAAAGTCAAGGCACACCACATCCACTGGTCCCCACCGGATCCCCACAACATCACCCTTGTTTCTTTCTCCTCTGACCCCAGCCCAGAGACTGTCAACAGGCCTCTCTCCAGCTTCATACTGGAGCTCTAAGAAATCATATAGTTCTTTTACATAAAGTCCAACTCCCCCTACCATTCTCCCTGGCCTGTCCTTTTTGAACAGTTTGTACCCATCCATAATAGTGCTCCAGTCATGCCAGCTTTCCCACCAAGTCTCTGTTATTCCAGTCATGTCATAGTTCCATGCTGTGCAAGAACTTCCAATTCTTCCTGCTTGTTTCCCAGTCTGTGCATTTGTTTACAGGCACCTGGGGTAACTATTTGATTGCCCTGATTTCTCAGGAAGTATGAGAGTACCTCCCCTGCTGCCCCTTCCTACTTGCTCTTCCTCCAGGTCACCCTCTTCCTCACTTACCTCAAGGCTTTGGTCTCCATCCCCTGGTAAACCTAGTTTAAAGCTCTCCTCACTAGGTTAGTGAGCCTGTCTGTGAAGAGGCTCTTTCTTCTCTCTGCCAGGTGGATCCCATCTCTTCCCAGCAATCCTTCTTCTTGGAAGAACACCCCATGGTCGAAGAAGGCCAAGCCCTGCTGGCAACACCACCTGTGAAGCCAGGTGTTGATCCGCAGGGTGCACCTGTTCCTACCTGGGCCCCTTCCCTTGACTGGAAGGATCAATGAGAACACAACATGAGCCCTAGACCTCTTTACCCTTGCACCCAGAGCCCTGTAGTCACTTTGATATGCTCAGGGTCTCCTCTGGAAGTATCATTTGTGCCCGCATTGATGAGTAGCATGGGGTAGCAGTCAGAGGGCCAAATGAGCCTTGGTAGTCCCTCTGTAACATCTTGGATCCCAGCTCTGGGCAAGCAGAAGACCTCCCAAGACAAGGGATCAGGTCAGCAAATGGCTCCCTCTATCCTCTGCAGAAGGGAGTCTCCAACTACCACCACCTGTCACTTCTTCTTGGTGGCGATTGTCTCCATCCTTCCCATCTCAGTGAGGTCTGGCCTGTCTTTCTCCACCAATGAAACATGCTCCTCCCTCTCTGCTGCCAGGGCTGCATATCTGTTCTCCAGACAAAACACTGCAGGTGGAGGTGAAGATCTCTGCTTGCTGCTAGAAGTCAAAAACCTCCAACTTCCACTCTCCTGGGTGCCCACATCCTCTTTCTCTAGTACTGTATCTGGCATTTCTTCCTCCACAATCCCAGAGTTTTCCTCCAGCATCAAATCGATGAATGCCTCATGGTGGAGGATGCTTCAGAGCCTCGTCACCTCCTCCAGTAGTTCTCTTGCCTGTTCCCTGAGAGATACCACCAGGAGGCACTGCTCACACCATAGGAACTCCCTGACCTGGCCATCACTGGAAGGAACCTGCAAGTTGCAATCCCCACAGTGCCAAACCTGGACCTTGGTTGAAGCCTTGATGGCGAGCAGTCCTGCCTGGACAGAAACCTCACAGGTGCATGCAGTGGCAGTGTCTCTGGCATTGCAATGTCCTTCCATGGGTCTCTTACTCTGCTTTCTCTCTCTTACTGCTCTTCTTCCAAGTAGACCTTCCCTAGCAAACTCACCTGGAAGCTGGCCCGCTTATTGCTCATTGGCCCCAAAGGACTTCTTTTATTTATGCTTCCTCATGCCAACCTGAAAGTCTTGCCCTTCAAAAAGAGGCGAGGGTGGGGAGGCAGTGGCAACATGTCTGGGGTCCATGGGGGGTGCACATGCACCCTTTTAAGGCACTGGTGCACTCCCAGCCAACCATGCTCACTGCTTTGATGATGGGCAGGGGGCCAGGTGGGAGTGCCGGTGCCCCCTCCTGCAAGCACTGGCTGATCACTGCAGCTGCTCCTAGAAGTGGCTGCAGCCACTCCAGGAAGCAGCCACAGTGATCAGCCATCATGGGATTTGCCGTAGGCGTCCCCCTGGGCAGTGAGATTGACTGTGGTGGGATCCCCCCTGTTTGACAGGATAAGCCAGGGCCCTCTCCTCTGGTTGGCAGGACTGGTCACAGGTGGGGTACGTGCCCCCCCTAACTAAGGCAGCACCAGTCGCCCATGGGGAGAGGGGTCTGCAACCTTCTTACCCTGTTTGCAGCCCCTGGTCACTGGCTTTCTGGTTGCCTGGGGAGTCTCCTGCTTGGCCTGAACTGGCTCTGACCCCTCATTAGGACGTCTGTCAGGCGCAGGCAGCTATCACTCAGCAATCACTCACAGCTTCTCAGAGTGCACACCGCAAACACACACATCCTACCAAACAAACACTCAGCAAACCAAAGGTACAGGCAGCTGGATCACTTACCTTCCCTGGGCAGGATTTGGTGCCTGGTGCCTGGCTTCTCTCTCCCTTCATCCTCTTGCCCCTAGCAACTGCTTGCAAACTGTTTACCCTTTTATAAACCCTGTTTGCTGACTTCCTGGCCACTGGCTCCCCGGTTGCCAAGGGAATCTCCTTTTATACCCTGCTGAGCCTGGACTCAAGAGCCTTCCAAACCCTGTTCCTTCCCCATTGCAGCTTCCAGCAATTAGAGTTTTAGGAAGTTTATAGTTCAAAGCTGTACCCCTATACACCATAGTCAATACTCTCTGATGGACCTTTCCTCCCAAGAATCTATCTAATCTTCTTTTGAACTGGGTTAAGGTATTAGCTTCCACATCAACTTGTGGCAATGAGTTCCACAAGCTAATTACCCACTGTGTAAAATATAACTTATTTTTGTTGGTTTTAAAATTAGTACCTAATAGTTTTTTTTTTCTCTAGTTCTAGTATTTTAAGACACCATAAATAATAAATCACATTTACTATCTCTGTGCCATTTAAAATTGTGTACACCTCTACCAGTCCCCTCTCAAGCACCTCTCTTCTTAACTGAAAAATCCTAGCTTATTTATTTGGTCTCTCCTCCTATGGAAGCCCCTCCATAGCCCTAATCATCTTTACTAGCCTTTTCTAGTTCCCTGTACTTTTTCTAGTTTTTCTATTTTCTTTTCAAGGTGCAGGGATCAAAACCATGCACAGTACTCATGGTGTGCACACTATTAATTTTTAAAGTAATACAACAAAATACTTTCTGTTTTCAATTCCTTTCATGATAACATTTTTTTTATCCTTCTGATTGCACTGAGCTGATGTTTTTAGCAAACTTCACAATGATTCCAAGAGCCCATCAATATGAGGAATTTAAGTCAATGCCTGCAAAAGGTCATAAAAGGCTCATAAGCAGCAGGCAGACCAGCACTGTCAGCCAGGCCCCCCTACTCTGTGGGCAGTAAGTGTGACTGTCAACTGAATACCTCCAAATAGACCAGCCGACAGGGAAACTGGATCATTGCTTCCTCAGCTCCTTCTGCATAACTGTGACAGGAGTGCCTCTTCTGGAGTCCTTCTATTGGTGACCCCACCCTCCTGTTATGGGCCAACCGCTTGCCTTCTCGCTTACCATGCCTTGATCTTAATTGATTAATTGATGTAATTAAGTGGGAGGATGCCCATTTCCTGCCCTGCTGCTAGGGGGCGCTATCTGTGGCTCCTTTTCCTCCCCTACACTCGCAGATGATACCGACGTGGTTTGATCTGGGGCCTTGTTGTAATTTGGCCCTTCCCTTGTCCTCCTTGGGCTTTCCACAGCCCTATCTCACTCTATCTCGTTCTGCATCTTCCTGGTGCTCGGGCTCTCCGCAGCCCTGTCTGGCACTGCGCCTTCACCGGTGCTCACCGCCCCCTCTCTTTGGGGCTGAGGTTCCTGCGCTGCTGCAGGTCCTCTATGAGGCCTCCTCCATCCGTAATAGCCTCACCCAGCCTGCCAGTCAAAAAGCAAACACAAACACAAAGCCTCTAGGCTATAACAAAAATCCATGCCACTTGGCTAAAACATCATTCAATCCCTACCAGGGAATACTCCATCCCATAACAGCATCAGGAGCTGCTTGTCCAGTCAGGCCTCTTTTCTTTACTCACTCAGGCAGAGCTTCTTCCCCCTTGGCTGCCAGCACGGAACTGCCCTCCTGGCCTCAGGCCTGAGGTTTATGTGGGAGCCAGGCCCTGCCCCTTCTGGTCAGCTGACCAGGTGCAGATGCGGCCAATTCCCTCCTTAACCGGTTGTCCCAGCAGCCAGCACCTGGGTTCCTGCCTCTGCTCTGAGAGTAGCAGGCACCTTAGTGTCCTGCTTCAATAACCAAACAAATACACCCAGTATCCTATGAATTACAACTGCCCTGGAACCTTAAGATTTGTACTTCATGTGTCACTAATCAAGCTGTAGATAGCTTCCCACCATACCCAACCTCTACACTCTGAGTAATGATCCAGGGACAGGAAAATAATCCATGAGGTCTTACATTCATACTGGAGGCAGGGGGAAGTTTCACGGCTTGATAGGCTAGGAGGGATCTGGGCCTGAGGTTTGCATGTGGGAGCCAGCAAAAAACATCTATGCCTAAACCTGCTCAAAAAATTCCACAAAGGCCAGCTGGAGAAATCAAGCCAGCATGCTGCATGCCCCAAGTCACCCAGACTGTCCTGAAGCCTCCATGAGGGACTCTCTGCCTACTCACTGGCATTGGAGTGGCTAGCTGGAGTCAGCTGACTCTCCAGTTCCCCCTGCTATCTCTGACCCAAAACAAAAAGTGTCAGGGGACCTGATCCCATATTGCCTTGCTGGTTTCTCCAGCTTGTGCTCAACTCTGCTCTGTGCTTGATCTCCTGGCTTCTTGACTCAGCTTCCTTTCTGATTCCACTCTCTGCCTAATCCCCAGCTTCCTGACTTGGCCTGTTTCTAGATCCTGTTCTTATATTGACCTCTGGGCCTCCTGACCCAGCTTGCCCCTGGAAACTGCTTGTTCGTTCTGACTCCAGTTTGCACCTTGGTCCATGAGTGGTTCCAGGCCTGGCCACCCATGGCCCAGCATGACATCCGTGTCCATCACTTTGCACTTTTCAGATTGAATATCATCTGCCATTTTGTTGCCCATTTACTTAATTTGGCAAGATCCTCCTGTAACTTTTCATGGTCTGCCTTAGTCTTTTCACTTTGAATAACTCTGTGTCACAAGCAAACTTGCCCACCTTGTAATTCACCCACCTTTGATTTTTATTTACAAATATTTTAAACATCACCAGTCCCAACACAGGTACCTGGAGGACCCTGCTATTTGCTTCTAGCATTGTAGTCATGCTCTTCCTCCCCCTTTTGTAGGATTAAAGGTGGGATTTAACTTTTTTCCATTTAAATGTACAATATTATATGCCAGCAGTTCTATTATATTCATAACCACGCAAAAAATCTCATATCCACCAGCAATGGTGTTGCTCTACTCAACACTTTCATACCTTAAGCTACTCAAGGCATATGGTTATGGTAGAAAGCAAAGACAGTGCATCCCTCTCTGGAATATTAGGGGCATAGGAGATGTGGGGAGTCTGAGGTGAGTTGGGCAAAAGAAGGGAGCATATTTGTGCATGGGACTAGGATGAAGAGTTCCTATCCTTCATCAAATGAGCAGGAGATGGTGATAGTGAGGTCAGTTTTGCTTTGTGATGACTCTCACTTCTCCATTCTTTCCTCTGTGAAGGAGCAGGATGCAGCTGAAGGTATAGCATTGGGTAGGACAACACCAGGGCAAAACCAGTACTGCACACACACACAAAGGGGGCATACCAGGAACCCAGAACCATCAATATCCCAGGAGATGTGCTACAGAAAGTAGCTTCCATTTAATTTTAAGGAGTGCATACCCAATTATTAATCCTGTGGCATTAAAGTAAATGGTAATTTTAACCAAAGATTAGCGCAACCTTCTGAAAATGTCTAGCACAGTATCTAGGGCACTGAGACAAACAGATACAACTTAAGTAGGCAGATTATTTTTTTTAAACAAAATGCCACTTTATTTGGAAAAGGGTGGAGACACGAAGGAATTTGGGATTGAAGGTGTTAAACCAAACCCACAGGAAATAAAACAAATACTTAATGAGAAGCCATCTGTAACAGCTCAGAGAGAACCTTTTTGCCTAGCTCCTTATGCACTGCAGTCTGGAAGCAGAAGACTAAGGGAGTAGATTGTCATGCTTAACAATATGCAAATCTTATAATTTCTTCTAGGAAGAACACATCTGCAGGAAACTTCTCATATGCAGGTGAAAGCCAAAGAGCAGTTGATCAAATGACCGTGTCAGCAGAACAAAGCAAGCAATGATACTGCTGTTGCTGAGCTTGGTGGTGTGGCCATGAGTAGAAAAGGGCAACATCAGGGAAGAAGTAACAAAATGAAGACAAAATGAGAAAGAAGGTCAAAAGATTTATATCAGCTAGAGCATGTTAACGTTACATGAGTCCTATAGAAAAGTGCCATTTAAAACACCAGTGCCTGGACTTACATGGTCAAAAGGTATCTGTACAACTTAATAGGTTAAATATTCAAACACACAGAAGGTTAACAGAGGTAAAAAAAAATCTTTCACAGTTTACAAATGCCTTTTAAGTTTCCTAAAATAGTGATCTGATATTTTAAAACCTCTTGTTGTTCTGTCCTACCTCTGCTTTCCTACTCTGTTCACTCCTGCCTTTTTCCCTGACTCAGCACCTAAAACAGAGCCTTCTGAATGATTGACATACAGCCCAGTTAGTGGTGCTGATTTAGCATAGTTGAGAAACAGCAGATGGGCAGAATCTGACAGAAAGATATGATGGAATAATAAAACAGTGCAGGAAAATGCAGAATGGAAGAACTAGTGCCCTTACATTCTTGCAGCAATAACATAAGTGTCTTTTTTTCTTCAAATGCAGGTACCATTCAAAATACATTCTCTAATTTTATAGATTTCTTTTATCATCCAGAAATTCTCACATGAATGAAACTATGCAAATGCAAAATTGGAATCATTATTATCTTCTTGCCCATTCAAATTCCTCTTGAAAGTATCTCTAAATGACACACTACAGCTCCTCCCTTAAAATTCACTGGAAATTCAGAAGCAGATACACATCTGAAATCTGCAGTTCAGACAGTTTCCTAGTTCTTAGAGAGGCTCTTCCAGTTCATCTGTCTCTTTCCCCTTTAGATTTTACCAGCTACCTATAATTATTGTACACTGAAACATAGTGCAGCAGTCATTAACCACACTTTCTCATAATTTCAAGTCTTCTAGGCTGCAGCTGTTTCCTCCAGTTTTCATAGAGTCGCCAATTCTTGAGAATCTTATTGGTTTAAGTAGAAAAGTCTAGGAATTGCCAAGACCTCTTGAAGAGGAAGGCATTTGAAGAGCATTACATTATCCAAAAAATTAACATTTGTTTGCCATTCTCTTCAATCCTAGTTCACATATGGGTACGTGCACAAACAATTCATTTGGTCTATTATTTTTCTATCTGTTCTCTCCTATCTTCACTCCCAAGTTCTTTTCCATCTCTCTGTCTCTTCTCACGATTTCTTCCTCCCTTAGCATGGCATCCCATCCTCCAGTTTTTGTCCTTTCTTTTATACATTGTAATCTTTATAGATAATTTAATATAAAAATATAAAACATCCAGGAATGTGCTAAGTACCTTTAACAGCTGGCTCTTGTGTAACACCTCTTAGCAATTTCTTCTCAAATTATCTTCATAACTTAATAGCCAATTTCTCTCACCTTTATGCAAACCATTAATTGCACTACATCAAAGGAGAGTAACACTTAGTCTTAAAATACTTCAGAATTGTTCTATTATTCCCTTCTTTAAAGGTTGTAGAGAGGGTATGGCTATACTGCAGATTGCATTGAAGGATAGAGATACCCAAGCTGCCTTTAAACAAGAAGAGGAGTAATTTATCCAGCATGGGAAAGTGCAAAAACAAACAAAAAAAACCCCTCAGACTGGAAAGTTACAAGTACCCTAAAAATCGTTTTCATAAGCCCCTTCTTATTGACTAAGTTGAATGCTGGTATAAATGCAGTGAAGACCAGGAAAGCAACCAGCCTTGATGACATACTTACTGAATAAATCAAATGATTTGTATCCTAGACTTGGGAATAGCTCTGTTGCCTATACAACATGTGCACAGACAGTTAAAAAATTGTAAAGATACGGCAATATGCTCAGGTAGTGGCATTTCTAAAGCCAGGGAAAGATCCATTCAGCCCAAAGAGCTTCAGACCTATCTCCCTGTTATGCTACACATACAAATTATACAAATGACTGATATTGAACTGGCTTGCCCCATATATACACCTGATCCCAGAACAGGGCTGCTTTTGCCCTGGAAAATCGACAATGAGCCAGATGCTAAATCTAACTTAACATATTGAGGACAGTTTTGAAAAAGGCAAAATCACTGGAGCTGTGTTCATTGACCTAACAGCCACCTACAATACAGTTAATCAGCAATGGCTCCTCCACAAAACCGTGGAAATGACAAAAGATCTACTACACCTTACAAAGCTGATAGGACGTCTGCTGGAAAACAGATACTTTTTGTCAAATTAGATAGCAAGCAAAGCAGATGGAGGTGACATGTTAATGGCCTCCCCCAAGGAAGCATACTTACACCCCACTATCCCACTGTCGAAACCCCGTTTGCCTTGCAGCCACTATCCCACTGTCCAAACCCCGTTTACCTTGCAGCCTTCCAGCCTTGATTGAACCTCTCATACAAAGAACACAGCATGAAGGCAAAAGCAAAGGTAAGCACTCATAACATTTTATATAAGCTCAACAACTCAAAATGGGGAAAGCCCCTCAACTATCTGAGCCACTGCTCTAGCTTTCAGCTTCTCCTCTGCTGCTTATGCATGCCTTGTATGGGAGAGATTCCTACCTGCTAAGCTCCTTGATCCCATCCTGATAGCTGCTGATGCATCACAGGATGTCTGAACCCTAACAGCCTAAACAGTGTGTATCTGCTGGCTGGTGTTAGCACTGGATTTATGACCCAGATACTTTGTTCCAGGCCATCCCAAACCCTCAGACCAACCATGACTTCTCCATTTGATAATAGGCACATTTTATTGATACACAGTGATAGGAAATAAGAATAATGTACATCTGGCCAGTACATGAACTTCACCCCAAGGTTCTTTCTTGAATGTCAGATGTCATCAGCCTAGAGGTTGAGGGCTAAGCCTTCTCCTCACCCTGCTGTGGGGTGGATGAAATGGGCTGGTGATATGCCCTCTGTCCATTGTGTTGCCCCGGGTTCCCCTCTTGGGGACACTTTGCTGCTCTGAAATCCCTCCTTTTGTATTCTTTCTCCCCTATGATGACTCTTCATCCCCAGGCTTTGTTGATTGGTCTCCCCATGGTCATCATACTGTCCACATTCTGTTCTGTCAGCATATTCCTTTCTTTCAACAAACCCATATGCACACATCTTAACATAGTTATTTACTAGTCCTTCTAATTTGGTCTGTTCACCAAAACCGGAAATCCCAAGGGCTTTGCAGTTTGGCACTGTGACCTAATGCCACCTTATCTCATGTATGGAACAGTGTGGTATATGTCTTCAGTTTCCCAGCCTGTGTATACCAGCTTGTCCATTGGCCTCAAACATGGTGTTTGCTGGTTCCAGACACAGTGAGCCTTCAAGGACAGAACAGTCTGCACTGTAAATAAACTCATATACTTCCTTTGCAGTTTCTTCTTCTGAAGCCTTTAGAGTATCTGACTTTGGAGCGCCCTCTTCTGAGAACCAGTGTTCGGAGACTGTTTTTTACAAATTTTTAATTTCTTGTTAGACATGCTTAAGTCTTCACCTGTGCTATTTTTATGTGGATTTTAATCACTCGATGGATTATGAATTTTTTTACTAACCCGGAGTCAGATTTCAGCACCCTTACTCTCTTTGAATAATACTGTAATTGCTGATTCTCAATACCCTAGAGTACCATGCTCACCAAACTGTCTTTTAATACTCCATCATAGGAGGCACTTCAGCTACTAAACTCAAGCATGTGAGGGGTCCCAATAGCCTTTTACTGCTCTTTTGTCTGAGGTGCAGCTCTTCTTGGGGCTGAGTGTATTTCCCCAATGGGATCTGTTGATTTCTGATGCTGGCAACTTCTGAAGTTGAACGTTGTTCACTGTTATACTTTGTAGGAAAGCATGCCAAACGTTCTTGACTGACTCAAGTAACTGATATGTGGACTACACCCAAGGAAGCTGTGTAAACATTTTTATCAGAAGTTTTTAAGAAGTTGGATAGGTGTTGGTCCGGGATAGCTTAGAAATAGCCTATCTTGCACTCAAGTGAGCATTTGGAATAGATGACCCTTGATTTCCTCTCCAAACCTCAGGTTCTATGATTCAATAACTCTCTTTTCCCACCTCTCATCAAGTGCATTTTTTCTGATTGCTAGCCCTTCCAGAGCTATTTTGGCTCTGTTAATTTACCATGCAATTTAAATTGTGGGCAAATTCATGTAAATCTTGATTTTTCTCTTGTTACAGGCCTTAAAAATCATAGGAACATATAAGTTATAAGCAGGGGTGGATCCAGGGAGGTGCATGAGTGCACTTGCACCCCTTTTGATCCCTTTTC
This sequence comes from Crocodylus porosus, assembly GCF_001723895.1. Taxonomy (NCBI): domain Eukaryota; kingdom Metazoa; phylum Chordata; order Crocodylia; family Crocodylidae; genus Crocodylus; species Crocodylus porosus. The sequence continues at coordinate 75,096,819 of NW_017728931.1, read as the reverse complement.
TACCCAAAGTTTAAAACCAACTGTGTGGCAGTGGCACCAGCATTTCTAGTTAGGCAGCACTGAAGGAGTCAATTGACTTCAAGGCTCATTATAATCTACCTCAGGGGTTGGCATTGTTTTTGGCCAGAGTGCCAAAATCACTCCAATGTCCACCCACTCCTCAACATGGCATGCCAGAGATGGGGAGGCTACAAGGGGCCCAGTCCTCATGGCTGGGGATGGCTGCACACGTGCCTCTGGATGAATGGTGGGGGAGGGGCCAGGGTTGTGCTGCCCAGCCCCTTCCGTGCCATGCACTGTGAGTCACGCATGCACAAGCTGCCACCATGAAGCTGCTGCTGGAGCCTGCTGCCACCATACAGCTGGGGCTCCAGAGCCCAGCGCAGCTGTTTGCATCCTCCCAGCTGCCTGCCACAGCTGTCCCAGGGCCCTTCCCAGCCATGTGCCCAGAGGTGCATGCACAGCTGCCACAGCCACGGAACTGGTACCAGGGCTGCAGACCCCATGAAGCTGTTTGCAGCCTCCCAGGTGCAGCCAGCTTGAGCCCTGGGCAGCTGCTGGCAGAAGCTGCCCCGAGTCCAGGTCAGCTGTGGCATGCTAAGGAAAACAGCTTCACTCTGGCACATGTTCCGGGGGTTGTCAATCCCTGATCTACCTGATACCTTCTTAACACTTCATTCCACAGGTGTTAATGACCCTCTCATTTTTAATGTTCTTGATGGTCTAGCAATCAGGCTATCCTGTGTTCAGCAATTCTGCTGTCTTTTTAGCTGCTCCTGGTAAAGAATCTCCTATTTCACAGCTCTGCAGATTGTTTTTACCACTTTTCAATGAAGTTATATTTGTTTTCCTTCAATCTTAAAATGAATAACACAGCCCTAGCATATTAGTAAAACTTCTAGTTTATTTTTAACTGGAGAAATCTGTGTTGTTTCGAATGTGATGATGACCCTTACCATCAAACCCCCACTTCCTGTCTTGAAATTCCAGAAGGATGAATAGATTTAAATTACTGGCAGATATTTAAAAAGAGCTTATTTTAGTGCTTCATTATTTGAACTTACCATTGGGTTCTGTGCAAATCCACCACTTAGAATGGCTCCTGTTACTTTAAGGAGATGCAGCAGTTTAAGCATGGTGAATGGAACTGTTGCACTTGCAAGTGGGTTTTAAATCTAGTGATTTAAGAACTGACGCAACACTTGGCTAATTAATAGCAGAAAGGCTTGCTTTAATAACTACACAAGTTATACAACTGAATGACAGGAAGTCTCTTTCTTAATATTTAATACATGGGCTATTACAATTCTCATATTATTTTAGCTGCAAGAGATTTTAACCCAAGCAGGCAGGAAGCAGTTCTTATCTTTACAGCTTTCGGAGAGCATGGGTTCTTCACTCATGGACTGGGTACAGGATGGCTTCTTGATCTTCCCTGGATTGCACAACTTGCTGGCAGTTTTGTTTTGCTTTTTATACTGTTTTAATTGTAAAGCTTCAGAGCATTTTTTCCTTGATGGTTGGTTGATTAAAGTCTGAACAATACAGGGAGGGAAACTGTGACCATCACATTACAACTGTTAAACTGGTTTTGGATTTGTCCAGTTTTGAAGACTTACGTTTATCGCAGCTACCGACTAGCTTGGCGTTTAAATGGGATAGGTCTTGAGTGGCTAAACAGGATACCTAGAGGCATTGGTTACCAGACCTATCTTTGGGTATTTGTTTAATAATGGGGCAAATTTGCACTAGCCTGTACCGGTGATGGTCTATTTACAAAACTCCAGACAGACATTGAATGATTGAGACATTTGTAACACCTTAGACATTGGATGCCTGTTTTGAGAATATGATTTATTTATATCAAGGCATGCATTTTTTGTCACGTACAGGACACCTTACCTGTACTCAGTGCACCTTTTACGGGTCTTGCTTGACATGTTTATTTAGTCTTTTGTCTTTTTTAGTTGCTAGTTCAATTGAAGTATATATGTAGTTTTCTTGCCGTCTCTTGTTAGCTAGCTCAGCCTTTCTGTCTTGCTTTCTTAGCTTGGAGATATATATGTGACGAGTGTGTCAGGTCTCTGCCAACAATTTTCCTTTTAGAGGAACCATCACTCTTATTTTTATGGCATGGGCCTGGTATTGGGTGCCGCAAGCTTCACTTTCTCTATGCCTAATGTGTTGCAACCATAACGGAGACTTGATTTTTCTTGTGGCAGACTTGTCGCCACAACTCAGTCTTGCCCCAGCCACTGTCTTGCATTTTTGTGCAAGAGGCAGTATCCAAGCTGTCACAGCCATCAGGACTAGCAGCTGAGCCAGGGCTAGTCACTGTGAAAGAAGCTGGCCAGTAACAGCTGGAATAGGAGCTACCACTGCAATAAGCACAAGAGTGAAGAGGACTATCCCAGGAGCTAGCTGCACTGCAATTAGCATCCCAGGAGCAGAACTTCAGGCACCACAGGTGTAACAGTTGCAGGCACCTGAGCTGAGCTCCAGTAGAAGAAGGAAAGGTGGCTATGAGACCTAAATGGAAACCCCCATGGGTGGCTGAAGAGCAACCTGAATGGAAGGGGTAGGGCTTTGGAGGTACATAAGGCCAGTGCGGAGATCAGGTAGTGAGTCTGGCTCCTGTGAATGCAGGGAGACGACGTCCTGAATGAGATGGCTGTGGGAAAGGAATTGACTACTACCAAACCTGTCCCAGAAAGCCATAAAAAAGAGATAAGTGGGAGTGATAACTCCCCCCGAACCAACATGGCCCTTTCCCCCACTCTTGGAACCCCTGCCTCCTGCTCTCAGAACCTGTGCGCCACCCCGACCCCTACTCCTACCCCTGTCCCCCACCCCTACTCCCACACTTGGAACCATGTGCCTCTTCCGCTTTGCCACAGGATTTTGTCCCGGGTACCAACTCTGTTTGTTACACCGCTGCATGCATAGGTTCTTAGCAACAGGCTGAACACCCTGTGAGCAATTATCCTTCTGTAATTGTTTGATGCTCCACTCAGAAGCTGACATGATATTTTCCAGTTGTCAGTATATTTGGACTAACTTAAGCCTTTCACTGCAGATCCTCCACAACATAGTGCTGGCTGTTCTGCTATGATCCGTTAAAACGTCATTAAAATCAATAGAGTGGTAAAATACCTGGTATATTCAGCTGCCCAGCAGATGGGTTTATAGACAATTCAAGGAACATGCAGTTGCAGAAGTCAAACAGTTAAAGAATTTAAACACTTAGAGCATCAAATGCAAAGATTTTTAATATAGTCTAAGATCAAAGTGAATCTTGTAGTTTTGGGAATCATGTCTATAGTTGAGTTACATTTTTATATTATTTCATCTATTTGCAGTTGGTTTGGGTACAGGAAGAATAGTAAGCAAGTCTCATTGTTCATTGACTTCAAATGACTTAAACCTGGAAAAAAATTGGCCCTGCTTTTTGCTGTCACCTGGGGAGTAAAGAAAATCAATCCCAATTAGATATACAGTATTAACGAGCTATGTCCTTATTGTTTACAGGATTGCCTTACATTAATAAACCAGATTTTGTATTGCACGGCTAATGATAGTCAGCAATTACCAAACCCGGGGTGGATGGTTGCTTCCAAATTAGAATAGCAGTTCTCGTGAAAATTTGTACTCAAGGATTTGAAATAATAGCCTTAATGGGGCATTACTCTTGTTTCTAATTTTCAATAAGCACATTTATAGACCTTCACCTCAGATGTTCAATTTAGGTGATTATATGCAGCAAACTAGAAGACTGGAAATTGATTCAGCTGCTGCTTCTAGTAGGCCTGTTATTTCTGCTTTATCCTCCCTGTATGAGTCGAGGCAAAACTCCAGCATTATTAAAATATGCAGAAGTGCTTTTTTCTGTATAAAATGTTAGTTGTGTGTCAAGCGTATGTAATTATATGACTCAGCTGGTAGAAAATTGCTGAGGTGCCAGTGACATCAACACCCTCTTTTCTTTGGTTATACTCACTTTGTCAGTGGCTGGAAGAGGAAACATGGAAGACTGTACTATAGATTTTTGCCACCAGTGATTTTTGCTGTCATTCTGAAGGAATTCTCCGCTAGCCAGCTAAAACAGCCTGCGGACTGTCTCACTACCCAGAGCACCACCAAACAACCAGAGCAGGGGTTCTTGTGTGAGGAGTCATCTGTTTTAAAAAAAAACAGAATCCGGATCTCTCAAACTTGTATGTCAGTTTTGTTTCTAGTATAGTCCTTGCCAACCCAATTTTGTGAATATTTTTTGATGTTCCTTAATTTACTGTGGGTTATTTCCAAACTGAGCATAAAGGAAATATACATAAATTATCAAATTCTATTTTAGATACTGAGATTTGTATTTTAATTATTCAAGGTTTCTCCAATTTTTCTATTTCATGAATTATTTGATAAAACAAAAAAAAGTTATTTTAATTTCCCCACTTACCTCTCTTCAGAAATATTGCCCTGCTGCATGCTTCCCTAGCTATCTTGCAGTGAAAAGCATCTGGAGGGGCCTTTATATCTTTTGGGAATCACTGGCATCTGTTGGTATGCATTGTGCTTGGCACTAACCTAAAGAAAAGTGTTCCACACTTTCTCTTCCATGAAAATCTGGCCAGCTTTTAGCCGGCTATGGCTTCTTTATTATGAATAATTCACAATATGATTTCAGAATGACAAGCTCAAATACATAATTTTTCTGTATGTATGGTTAATACAGCTTGTTAATGGGAATCTGGACTTTTCCCAACTGCCACAATAAAATGTTGAAATTGCTTTTTAAAATCAGAAATACTTACTGTATGTAGGTATGGGAAGCTCATTAATTACCTACAGAAGTCTAGGTAGATTAATTTTAATTGCATTTCTTATGCCCTATAGGCTTAGGTTTTATTGCTTTCTCATTTACCTACCATAGGCTTAATTTAATTTATTCTTTATTATGTCTATTGAACTAAACTATATCTTCTGAGTTTTTGTGAAGATAGCAACTAATAGCAACACTTAGGCATTCCAAGTGCAGTTTAATTTTCCATTTGCTAAAATTCATATATAGAAAACATAAAACTCTAATATACCCCCATTTTAGCTTGTATTTGGACAGAAAACCACTTCTGTTGCAGCTGGAGATAATGTAGGGATAACAGAATCAAATAGTCAGAAAGGACTTACAGGTTTACTTCCACAGTGATTTTTACCTGAGGATATTAAAATGCTTCAAAATATGAATAATTTAACCCACACAACCACAGCTGCCTCAGTTCACATACAGCTAATTTCAGAAGTGGGATTATGCCACTCAGCCTGATGATTCAGGATGGCTTAACCTTTGAACAGAGTATGGAAGACACAGGACTAAATTCTATTTCACTTTGCATATGTAAATGGCAGTTATGCAGCCATGTAACTGCAGGTCTTGGCACTTACACACAGTTTGCAGTTCAGCTCTAGGTGTACAAATGTTCATGTACCCATTTGGTTTGCTCACAAAAACATGCTTTAGTACGACAGGTACACAACAATGTATGCTTACCGAGGTGCATGCTCGAGGCCATGCAAGCTCCAAAATAGAAGCTGGACAAAGATCTGTGATTACAAAATCTTCTATTCCAAATTTTAATCCAATAGCTTAGTGGTTTGGGCACTTACCCAGGGAGCATGAGGCCCAAGTTCTACATACAGAAAGTATCTGAATCTGCATCTCCCACTTTTCAGCAAAGTGTTCTACCTACCAGGCCATGGGTTAACAATTATTCAAGCTCCTCTCCAGCCCTGGGTAGTAAGAGAGGGAAATATATGGGGCCAGGAGGAAGAAAGCAAGGCAGAGGGTATATGGGTAAGTACCATGAATGAAAGAGCAGTTCCCTGGTGCTGTTTATCCATTTTCCCCAATGACTGGCCTGTTAAGTGCAAAGTACAATGGATCAGTTTTAAAAGAGCCTGGATAAAGTTTCAGTTATGGCCTGGTGATTGGAGCAATTTGAGAAGCAGGGAACACAAGTTCAAACCCCTTCTTGGTGATGGGGGTCTAGAACATGCATCTCCTGCTCATCAGCCAAATGCCCTGGTCACTAGGCTCTTGGACTAAAATGTAGGAGGTGCCTCTTCCTCTAGTTTACCCCAAGCAGATATACACATGTGGTAATTTTGTTTTGCCACAAGGTAACATAGAATCCAAAACATGCATAAATACCACAAGCAGTGGTTATGCAGCTGCATATGGGCATAAAGTGAAATACCATATTTACTAGAATACACGATTACCCTGATTATAAGATGACCCCCCAATGATTGTTTTCTATAAATATAGAAAAGTTATACATTTGTTATAATTTTCCAGGTATTGAATCAAATTATTGGAGGTTTGCCTTGAATGTGTCCCCGTCCTACTGCTACAGCAGGGAAAATAAATCTGGGGGATCAGGCTCCTTTGCTCTCTGCTTCCACCCAACTTTTTCCCCTAGCAGCCCCTTCCCCTTCTCCTTACTGTCAGGCTCTGCTTTTCCTGAACATGTGCAAGTGAAGGGGCAAATTTGAAAACAATAGCCTTGAAATTAAACACAGCTGTAACAATTTGCATATGGTATCCATTAGGGGTGTGCAAAGCATGCCCTATTCAATTCCGATTTGGCCCAAATCAGGGATAGTGATGGACCAGTGGACCAAGTGGACCAGAAGTACTTTCGGAGGGTTCTGATTTGATTCAGAGAGATCAAAGGGTCCTCTGATTCAATCTATTTTTTTATTGTAGAATTTTTTTGGGGGGTGGGGTTTATTATGGAAAACTAAGATTGTTGGTGACTATAAGATGTGGCCCATGCCAACTGGAAGAAAATACCTTGGCTTGTATTTGAGTCATTATGGTTGGTAGTCACTAGTGACTATTTCAGTGGAAATAGAAGGCAGAATTAGAAAAAAGGAACTGAGGACCACAGTTTCAGATTACTTGCTCCATGAAATTGGGAATCCAGGGGAGGATGGAGATGAGTCAATAACTGGAGGGAAAGATGGAACTCAGGCTGTTCTGAATAGGAGTAACATTTTTATTTGTGATTGGAAGGAATATGAGTATGACTGGCAGGCCTTCCCCAGCTGCCCAAGGGTGGCTCTGATCTCCTGGCAGTTGTCTCTGCCCCTTCTGGGCCTGTTCGTCACCGGGGTAGTTCTTCTTCCCGTGCCACCAACCCCGCTCTCTCCTGCCATGACTTGATGTTCCCCAGTGGGCAAAGCTAGTTCGCGGGTCCCTCAGTGGCTCAGGCTAGGCCCGACGGTTGCTCATGGGGCTCCGCCACCCCTACACCCTGGCCTCACGCCTCCTTCATTGTGTCACCTTCTCATTCCCCAGGGTTGTCTCTGCAGGCCTCTGACGCCGTTCTAATTTTCAGAGCCAAATACTGGGGGGGAGGGGCACAACTACCCTGAAGTGTCGTACGCCCTCACTCTATCCTATAAAGGAACCTATGCCATCACCTCACCACAAGCTCCTCCACCGTGCACACCTCTGTGTTCCGTGCCCCTACTTGGGGATGCTGGAATCCTTACTACTCCTAACTGACCCTCCACCAGCTCCCCATCCGGGGACCCTTATGAGTAGGGAGGGCGCTCTTCTCTTGTCAGCTACTTATTGCCCAGCTCGGGCCCCTCCATCAGAGTCCAAAGCCTTCAGCGGTGATCCCGCCCCGATTACCCTCCAGCTGGGTTGTCCTCGGCTCTTTGCCCATCTTCAGCGTCCTCCACGCCCACTGTCTCAATACTCACTTCAGGGACCTCCGATGCTCCCTGGGTTGCCCCGGTCTTCCCCCACTTGCCCCGTCGCTTCTCTGGAGATTGGCCAGTGTCCAGGTTGCCATGCCTCTCTCCTTGGCCACCAGTCCCTCCTGCATGCTGGATCTTCGGGGGCTTGTCCATGGAGCATGCTCTGCTGCTGATGCTGGCTGCAGCCTGGTCTCTGGGCTATCCGCCCCCTCTGGAGTGGCAGCTGCCATTTTAACTCTGCCGGCCGGTGTCTGACGCTGACGTCACTGGCCGGCCACAGCTGTAAAAAGAGGCGGCTAACGAGCTGTGCAGGTTTCTCTTCCTGCTCTGCATGGCTTTTGTACCGGGCTGAGGATAAGTGTTCCATGTTCCCATGGCCCCCAGGACAATGAGAAGGTAAGGAGAAGAATGAGAACAAGTGTTGAGGGAGATTGAGACACTCAGCTCAGGAGGAAGATTGTGATTAAGGTTCCTAGGGACCCTGATACACGTGCATAGCAGAAGGTGCAATTGTGGGATTCCACATCAGATCCTATTGCGCCATATTGCCAGTGCAGAAGGAGCCCAATCCCTTGCTCCCACTGCATGATCAAGTAACCAGCTTGGCTTCCTGTTCTCCTTTGGCTGAGAGCCCAGGGCAGCTGATCAGAGCTCTGAGCCAGGGGAGTCCATGGTACAATCCCCAACTGGCAACCTCAATTAGCTGAGGGGTGCTCCCAGTCCCTAGAGCAGACGGGAGTCTTGAAAGGCTCCAGTGTGCTCCAGAGGCTAGACACTGGCCATATATTCAATTAAAGGAATAATAGGAACCAGTCACAAAGTTAATACACATATTCTGTGCATTGATTTTGTGGCTTATTTCTCTTTTTATCATGCCATTAATTGAATGAACACGTGGCCAGGTCCCAACTTAAGACATGATTAACTAGTTAATTACATCTTAAGTGTAATGTCTATCAGGGCCTTTTATCCCTTAAACATAATATCAGAAGACATGAAGCAAGATTATATTCTACCTATTATATATGTAGCGAGCAACATGGCCATGTAACTCCAAGTCCATGAAAAATATGTGTGTATCCGCCTCTTCTTGGCTGTTTTTTTATGACTCAGTCTTAAGAGTAAGATGATGGTGAGTTACCAAATAAATATATTTTCAGGACTCCCTTTCCTTCTTCATGTTCTTGTGACAGAATTTTGTAGCAGAATTTGTAGATTCATTGGAATCTGATAGGCCTTACCATGCCCACTTTTGCTACAGCCTCAAGCTTGCAACCTCCAGATTGTCAACCATGCACCTTAGTGCCTGCACCACCCCAGGTACCTCTCAGTACTTGAACAGAGTGGAATAGAATTGTTGTCAGACACCTACTTAGATGCCATACCATAGTAGATGAAATAGAGTCAGGCCCATAGAGTAGAATTTTTTTTTCTTTGTGGTTCACTGTATTGTTCTTTTGAAAGTTGTAGAAAAACATCATATCTACTAAATACAGGAGAGAAAGAAATGGCATCTCATTTTTTTCTACCACATAAGGGTTGGGTTCTTCTCTGACCTGTGATTTTCATGGGGTACTAGTCAGGCTAGTATGTGGCATGCTATGTTTCATGGTGATGACTTATAAGATGTAGGTATTTTATTCAGAAAGTGCTAAATCCTATCTACCACAAAAGCCAGAGTATTTTTTCTCAGTAGGAATCTATATTGATTTGGGGAGAAGGAATCCTTGCTAGGCTGCATTATGTATACTGCTGAAGAGCTCATAGAGAAGTCACTAGCAGGTACATTTGCTGATGGAAATTATTAGTCTTACTGATTTCCCAGCATGCCTTTCCTCTGCATAACCCACTGTGTAATAAGGACATGCTGAGAAATGTGTATTGATTCCTTGTGAGGGTTTTCCATGCCATTGCCCCTCCTCCCTTTTATTTTTCACCCACTGTGCAATAAACCACACTTTGCTGCACCTGGAACCTTCTACAACATTAGAAAATACCTACTAGGATTCACTTCCTAGTAGGTATTAAATTCATTTCGTAGTGAAAAATCAAATATCTAATGCCTTATATGCTCCATTTCAATAGGGAGAAGGTACAGTGCACTGGAAAGTACATATTTATGGGTAAAATAGCTGATTTTTCCAGTTCATGTACTAATCAGTGATTTAAACAAAGCTTTTGAATAAACAAGAATAATAGCTGTGGAGGACAGGGGATGCAATGATTGGTACAAAGTGACAAGGAGGTCAGTGACATGAAGACTCTGTTAAAATCCAGGTGAATAGTTTTAGAAAATGAAGTGAAATTTAAATCAAATAAAAAGACAATCTTGCCTTTCTCTGTGTAGAAAGGGTGAGCCAACATACAAGATTAGAAACATGAAAGCGCAGATCAGAAGATACTCCCAACCTAAGGAGAGAGGAAATTTCAAGCCAGTTATAACTAGGGACCTACTGAATTTGAGGTGACTGCCCACTAATTTTGTAGGCAGAACATAGGGCCTGGCAACCATTTTGTTGGCAAAGTGCAGCAGTCCCCCAACACCTCTAATTGGCCAAGGGACCCTGGTGGCTCCACCCCTCACCACTGATTTGCTGCAAAGGCTGCCTGTCATGTGGCCCCCACCTCAACACTGATGAGCTGTGAGGGCTGTCTGTCACATGTCCCCACCTCTTGTTGCCAATTGGTGGAGAGGGGTGGGGCCACATGACAGGTAGTCCTTAAAGCCAATCAGTGGTGAGGGGCAGAGGCCACAGTCATCTTGCCAACAGCCCTTTGAGCAGGCAGGCCCTCTCTCCCCTTCCCTCCCCACCCCGCAGCAGGCTGCCAGCTCCCTCTAAGATCCAGCATTTTATTTTCAGAAAGTTTTCTTCCCCTTCCCTCCCTCGCCCTGTGGATTTTTCAGGCAGTGCTGGATTTTGCAAAATCCATAAACTTGCGAATTCAGTAGGTCCAGAGCTATAGCTTTCCCAAAATAACCTAACACCCAATCAATATGAAGAGGCTAAAGTAAACCTCCAAAGACTTGCACAGAGATAAAAGCATTGGTTTGGAAGTCGTACATTCATTGTTTTTATCCATACTTATTAAATTTTACCAGGGAGCTACATTTTTCTCTTATGTAACCTGTTTTCTGAAAAAATAGCTTAGCAAGGCAGTTTTTATTGCTGGGAATCAGGTGCATATGAGCTCTATAAGAATATAAAGAGCAGAACTCATTTTATGTTGAATAGAAAACAGAGGAAGTAATTATCTGCATAAAACAAAGTTCTAATTGATTCATTGGAGTGATGTGATCAGCATTTGAGAGGAAAGACCTCTAACTGACCTCAAAAGGTTAGAGAGGTTAAATCTTTGAAACATGCCTGTTGGCAGGTCTGGCTGCTTCATGTTGGAACCCTTCAATAAAGAGACCCATACATCAGTGAACTCGTGCAGCTACTGCCATAAATATGCCAAGTAAAATACAAGGTAATTAGAAAATGCTCTAATCCTCCAGAGTCTTTTCAAATGAAGAGTTTTGTTTTCATGCTACAGCATTTTAGAGCCTGCATACCATTTGTCACTTTCTCGCTTCATATTCAGCAGTGATCTTGCCTTGTAGGATTTTTGAGAGACTTTATTCCTCCTTTCTTTCATCTGTTTCCTCATTCGATGGCAAAGCTACAGATAGAGTGAGGTTTCTATACAGAGAGTCATTCTGTGGTGAGTGGAAGGGGCCATGCAATGAGGAAGTAGTTGACAAGAGAACTTCAGGAAGTATAGTGAAGGCTTTCTTTGCTTATTTGAACAATTATTGCCTGCTTCCTTAGATCAAAAAAGATCTAAGTCTGACCTAGTGTAACTGGGTTACCTCCAAGTAAGGCTGTGGAAATGTATTCTCTTATGCTTCATCTAATTTTGTTTTTAAATGTTTATTTTTATTATAACTAGCTATTCATGGGGATCTTATGTCACTAATTCTCCTAAAGATAGATTAATGTTGCTCAGTAAGTCTTCTGGTGAAGAGTACTGAAGTCAATAAATTTAAATTTATTAAAAAAAAATCAAGTTCAGATAAATATCTTTTCAGAATCTGCAAGTTACCTGGGTATAAGAAAACAGAATCGTGACTTAGGTTCTTATAACAAAGAAACTTTTTCTATAACGTTATCCTGGTCTGTAATTCAGCTATTGGAGTTCTTAACCTTGGAGTTGTGAACAACTATTTATTACTGGGGAAATTCTGCAGTCTTCCAGTATTTTTTTGCATACTGCCTCTAGTTCCTTCAGGAAGCAGGGAGCCACATATAATCAGATTGTTGCCTTTTAGAAATGGTCTCTGTAGGGGATTCTTTTCAGTTTTGCATCTGTTCTATTCCCAATACCCACTTCCACCTCTCACAAAAGACTATTACAGGCAGTCCTCGGACTTACGACACAATTGGTTCCTGACAACTGCGTCTTAATCCGAAAAGTCATAACTCAGAACTGATTTTCCCATAGGAACAATGTTATAAGTGGGGGATTGGTTCCTGAACCAAGGCCCGATACCCTATTTTCACCAGAAATAACCCAGAATGTTGTGCTCAATCAATTATTGATGAGTAATATAGATACATTAATATATTTATATTATAAACAGCAATTGTATTGATTTGGAAGGCCTTTTTGAGGTGACTGCTGGATTTTTTTGAAGGGCTCTTGGGTGGACTTTTTGAAGGGTCCTTGGCTGATGTCTTCTCTGGAGTCTTGGCTGCAGGTTTTTTTGGAGTCTTGTCTGCTTTCTTAAAGAAAGTATCCCAGGAAGTTTGGACAGATGTTCTCCAGGGAGATGGATAATGCAGCAAACTTGTTCGCTCGTGTGGCGTGGCATTGGATCAAGCATTGTAAAGTCAAAACTGATGTCAGAAAGTCGAAACAGAGTGTCAATTTATAAACATTGTAAGTGCCATTCATTGTAACTCGAAATGTCTTAAGGTGAGGACTGCCTGTATTTCAAGAGGCAGGATCTCTTCTTACAGGAGGGACAATAGAGGAAGTTCCATTACCAGGTAGGGGAAAGGGTTTCTATTGCAACAATTTCCTGTTCCCCCAAAAAGATGAAAGATGCTCGTTCCTGTGCTTAAGGAAATTCAGTGCCTTGATTCCTAATTTCTGGTTCCAAATACAAAGGTCATCTCCATAATTTCATCATTAAGTTCTCATGACTTGTTTGAAATGTTTGACCGGCAGGATACATTTCCCTCTCTCTCTTGCTCTTTTCTCTCTCTCTCTCTTTCTCTATCTCTACCAAGATGCTGGTCATAGGAAGAATCTGAGAGTGTAGCTTTGACTAACAGTGAGCAGGACATCAAGAGAACTGAAGTTTTTTATCAAATGCATACCAAAGGTGTCAGTTCATTTCAGAAATTGGGGGATAATAGGATACTGATACCTCAATAACTAGTTGACTGGAGGAAAATCACCCAGCTATGGATAAAATGCCATGAGCTACTGGCAGGCTCCACTGATGCCACAACTCACCTGCCTCAATTCTATGATATCACCCTTGTCATCCAACTGCAAAAATCAGCCATGGTCATCACTGAGAAACTGTATGAGTCTTTTCTTTTTCATGACTTTCTGTATGCTCATGACATGCCAGGTTATTTCTATACTATCTATAGGGCAGGCATACTTTCTAAGTAAACACAAACATCCTAATGCAAGTTCTCCTCAAAGTCTTTTCCTCACTGAAATTGTGAAAAGATTTCAATAAGACATACAAAAGGAGTAACATCCTCTTTATCTCTCCCCATCAAGATCTCTGATTCATCTATCTGAGTGTGGAGATAATATCTAGATCGCCCTCAAGTTCAAGGAGACAATAATACACATAAACGTAAAAGAACTCAGGACAGTCTGTCAAGTCTGTGTGCTCCTTTTCCAATGGCTGCCTTCCCAGTGACTCAAGGATTGATATAGATTTTATGATGGAGCAACACCACTGTCACGTTTTATAAAACCAGATATGGAAAAGCAAGCTGATTCTGCACCCCTGGTCCTCGGAGCTTGGTTATAGAACTGGTGCATCTATCCTCAGGTCTTACCTATTATAGAGCATTCTTCATGACTACTGAATGCTTTGGGAAATCATTTAAGCAGACAGATCTCTGTGAACCAGAAGTGGATGATTAATGAAAAGGGATTCTCCTTGGACCATCCATTGACTTCTTTGGGATAGACAGGAAAACATGGGATGGTTGAGACTGCTGTACCATTTATGGTAACAAGCTCTAGGGCACTCAGAATTCATGCACAGCCGCAAGAGATAATGCTGGCAGAAGGTTCTGCCATCAAGCGCGTGGGACACGTGCACAGAAACAATGGCTTATATATACACAAAACATCTAAAAAATCACTGTACAGTGAGTAACTATTTATTTTACTATACAGGTTTCCCTCGAATTTATGCTGGACTTGAGTTCCTGGAAAACGGCACATCACTTGGATATGCATAAAGGAAACCCACTTTACAATGTAACAAATAGGGATACATTCCAGGACCTCTACTGTACTGACCCCCAGACCCATTTCTACCATTTTTACAAGACAGTGTTGGTACCCACCAACAGCAGACAGTACACACAAGCACAGGGCACTATCATAATGGGGATGGCAACTATAGAAACACATGTCGCAGACAATGAGCAAGGAGCACTGATCCGCATAGGAGACTATATTTTGGTGCACATCAGTCCCCCAGTGCACTGCCCAAAGCAGCTGACTGCAGGCTTCCACAACACTGATTGCGTAAGAGTGAATTTACCTTGCATATAACGATTTTTTGGTATAAAAAGGGTCATTGCATAAGAGTGAGTAAGCACATACAGAACCCACATAAAGTGAGGGGAACCTGTATTTTCTCACATATAACATTCCCCCATGCTCACATCCTATTTTTGAAAGGGCCTGAGGAGGGAAAAAAATCTTACCTTGAAGCACCAGAAGTCTGGGGTTTCTGAAGTTGTGGAGCATGCATTGAGGCTGGGGGCTGAGAGCCATGTAGTGGGGCCTGCCCAGTCTGGTACACTGCATGGCAAGGCCCAATCTGGTGCTATACTAGCAGTGAGGCTATGTAACACAGCAGAACCAAATCAGGCACACCAGTGCTGGGGCTGCAGGCTCCCAGAATCGTGGCAATTAATGCTGCCACCATTCCATTCCCCCCCCAAATCCCTGGACCATTGGGAGTGCTTTTCCATATATAAAATGCACACCCAAATTTTCTCTCACTAATCATGGGGAAAAGGGTGCAGGAAAATGTGGTACTCACAGTTTAATATAACAGAGGTTCTCAACCTGTCAGCACTGTGGACTGGATGAGTGGCATGGGACAGATCCCTCATGAGGTTTGGCCCTGCATACCTGGGCTGGGCTTTGTCTCCCCCCAGCCCGGTCCCACTTGCCTAATCTGGCTTGCAGGATCCCATTACCCAGCTCATGGATATTTAATGCACCCCCTGGCAGCAGTGAAGCAGCAATTAATGCTGCCACTGCTTCCTCACCATCAATTTTTCAGACCTATGGGGAAGCTGATGAGCCAGTGAGGTTGCTCCATGAGCTGGCTCTGGGTCATGGGCCAGATGTTGACCATGTTTGTTATATAATTTTACTTTACATTTCTCTAGTGTCCCCAGTACACAAATCTCAAAGGGAAAAAGCTATTGAAGCATTAATGAATGGTTCATTATTAATAATTCATTATTATTAATGATGACACAATGACAGGTAAATGTTGTTATCCCTATTACACAGGTAGTGAATTGTGGCACAGTTTTTTGATCACTCCTTTTTCCAAAGAACTTGACGGCAAAACTGGCTTTGATGTGAATGTGAGGATGCCTGATGAATAAAGAGTAAGGAAACTCTTATAACGGAGGCTGTAGATGAGCCCCCTTTGTATATGGCTCGACCAGTGCTGTGCACCCCTAAAGGGATACACTACTTCCTCGGGACACTCGCCTGCCACAACTTGATGGTAATAATTGGAGAATTCTCTCCCCAAGAAGGAAAAACTGGTTCTGTCATCAGGGCCGTGTCCAATATTCCAAAATAATCAGTTATGGCCTTTAACAGAGCCTTACAGGGGGTTCCTCCAACCCCAGTACCCCCACCATAGTCCTCTGGTTTTAAGTATGGGCTCCTGCTGTTAAGGCATCACAGCTAGGAGCAGCTCTCAGTACCTTCCTGGATGACTCCCAGGAAGCCTCTGCAGGTCATTAGAAACAAAAATGCAAAAATAATGGCCAGGGTATTCCTCACTGTGGCGGAGCACCTTTGGCGGGTGCTTGCCATTTGAGGGCTCTCACAGGCTTTGAGGGGAACCTGCTTTGGAGGATCAGCAGGGGAAACCTCCCCCAGGTACCATTTTAAGGGGGAAGGTGTGTGGCAGGGCACTGTTGGGGCCTGCCACTTTAAGACCAGAGCCAAGCAGCCACCAGGTCCTTTATTGCAGTGGCCATTTTATATCTCTGGCCACCCATACAAACAGGGCAGTTCATTGCTGGCAAGCCAGGCAGTAACATCACCTGGCTGCAAGGCTCCATAACATCCTGGAGGTAAGGGCAGGAGCTGCAGGGGATGGTTTGGAGGCTCCTGGTCCTGGGCATGACCTAAAACTGCACCCTGCCAGGAGTGGGTGTCCTGGTGGGTCTCTCAGTGGTATGGAAGCCCCCAGGAAATGCCAGGCCAGTTATCACCCCAGTGAAAGGCGGGTAGGGGCACCTTAACCCTAGCCCTCACCTTTGGGTGGGTCACATAACACTGGAGGTAGTGGGGACCAGGCATGGCTGTGGCCACCTGAGCCCTGTGGGGTGCAAGACCCCGAGGAGGCAGAGTTGGGGCTAGGCACGGCTGTGGCCACCTGAGCCCTGTGGGGTGTAGGACCCTGAGGAAAGATAGTTGGGGCCAGGCACGGCTACAGCCACCTGAGCCCACCAGTGAGGGAAGCCCCGTGGCCCTAAGTGGAGAGGGCGGTGTGGAGCCCCAAGTGGAGGGAGTGGGGATGAGGAGCCTCAGTGAAGTGGGAGGAAAACCAGAGAGCTGAGAGGTCAGTATTTTTATATGTATAGAGTTGCCTCCAGAAGGGGCCAGAGCAAGCTTAGACCCAGTCAGGTAATTGGGTGGCGATTACCCTGGTGAGGGTCACAGGAGAGACCCAAAAGACAGTATGTCTGCCACCCAAGGTATGAACTAGGTAAGCCTATGGCCTAAGGCACCCACTCCAAGAGGGAGCAAAGTAGCATAAGTTGTCGATGCGTGAAAGAGACCCTGTGAGAGGGGTAGAGTGTGAGAGGCTCTTGTGAGAGGAGGGCGGTATGAATGTGAGTGTGTCTGAGGCCCGACAATGAGGCCTAAGCTTGGTCCAGCTGTAGGCCGGGAGCACTGTGTCATCTGGATGCCATCTGCGAGGCATGGGCTAAAGTGCAGGGAAGGATTGGAGCCACAGATAGTGCCCCCTGGCATCGGGGCAAGAATGGGCAACCTCCCACCTTAATTAACATCGTAATTAATTAAGAACAAGGCGTGGCAGGAGAGTCAGGTGATGGCATGCACAAAGCCAAGTGGGGAAACTAGCACTATGGGTAGTCGGGGAGCCCCACTATGCCTCACTCACTCCTGGCCTCCGTTGCTCTCCAGTGCAGGGTTTTTCCTCTCACTACTGCTTGTGTCCTTTTGGGCTCTCTGCTGTACACTCCCAGCCTATCAATGCTGGTGTCTGGTCCTCAGATGTAGCTTGTCTGTCCTATATTGAGGGGAGACACCTGGGCTGAGTTAATATCAAGTGACTCCTCCTCTGAGGTTATAAACAGCCTGGGCTGTTCCAGCCCCATCTTAATGTTTCCAAATTGGGCCTTCCCTTTCCAGTGGAAACCTTAAGGAAGCCAGACTGTCTCTGTGTTCTCTGGGGCTCTCTGCAACACAGGCTTTTCCTGTCAGGATACTTCTCCCCTCCACTTGAGAGCACTATGCAGGTAAATATTTAGTCCTTTCCGTGCTCCCAGATGTGTCTAGGGGCTTCTTCTGTTTGCTGCCTCTGAGCCGGCTCTGCAGTTCCCATTTCTACCGCTCCTGTGGCCTGCCCCTTTACTGTTGGGGCCACTTGACTTCCAGATACTAAGGGGAAGGGACCAAGTATAGATTTTCCTCCTACTACTTTTCTACAGATGCGTAAGACTGAAAAATCAGGAGATATAAGTTATGTTCCCAGGTCTCTCACAGACTAAATAAACATAGTTGAACAATTTACAATCTTTCCACCCTCACTTTCATCTTCTGTCTCTCAGCAGGACTCTAACTCTGTTCTTTTTGTGCTCATCCTTGTTGCTTAAATATGAAATATAGGTTTGGTGTTTACATCTGAAACTGTATTCATTCAATAAGAGAAATAATCCAAAAATAATTTATGGTAATAAATTTGATGGCACCCCCCTTTGAAATCAGGTTATTTTGATTAATACGTCAAAGAACATGTGCAGACTCTTCAGTTCCAGCATTATATTTGCAGCCAATATTTCCACAAGCTGCTGGAGTTGGAGAATAATGCTTCATACCATTTGGAATCTGTGATTGCAGGTCTTGGGAAGTACAGCTTTGTTTCAAGCATAAATCATTTTGGAGGCAGCAGCCACCTAAATTAGGTTAGAACTGAAGTGAACAAGGTGCATGGCAGGGAGATGATAATCAAAGTAGTGTGATTTTTACCTTCAGCACCTCATGAAACACTGGGTTTAGATATAAGCTTCTATGCATCTTGGAAAGCTGATTTCTCAGTTTTCCAATGGTCTCGAGTATTATTGTCTAACCCTGGTAGTTCATGAGTCATTAAAAATCAGTAGTCTCTCAGACCAGACAAAAATACAAGCCTTTTAGTAGGCAGGTCAGAATGCTTTCTTCCGCTCAAGTAACTTGTGCAATTTATGTGATACCACACAACCCTAGTAAGATAAAGGTTAGCCAGCAGGAAGAGAGAGACTCTCAAATCACTATCCTTTGTTCATGCAGATATTCCATGCGGGTGGCAGAGACTGAAATGCAGATAATGATACATAAGCAGAAGTCTCTCTGTGTAGAATGACTTTCAAAGGCTTCCATGGGAAGTGTAAGGCTCTTCTACACGCACCACTTCTCTTGGAACTGCACTAATCACTCTCTGTGCACAGACCTTGGATTTAAAAACAGCTGCTTAGGGGGAAAAGAAGGTTCAGCTCTCTGCTTTTCTAATTCTATTTGCATTTGTTTTAAAACCATGCTTTGCATCCAAAGGCATTTGGGAAAAAAAACCTGTTTTTCATTTTCAGGATCTGTGGGTTACTGGATAGGATGGATAGACCAAGGCCATGACCACTGTTCTTGGCATTTCAAAGTCAGTTAAGCCAAAAATTAAATTACTTCTGATCCTCGAAAGAAAAAGGGATTGTAGCTAGTAATCAAACATAACATTTGGGGGAACCCATTCCCTCCCTGGACTACATGCATTTCTATGGAAGATGATAAAGAGGATCTCCAATAAATGTCATGGTTTTCTAATCTATTAGCAACTGATTAAAACTAATGGTTTACCATGAGAAATGCTACAACAAAGAATCTCCATTTTCTTTTTTTTATCCTACCTCACTTTTCTTCTTTAATTTGTCCTCCCATTGTCTCTTACTGTTTTTCCACTTCTTTGGTTCAGATTCCCTTTCCAACCTCTTGATCTTTACTGATTTATTTTACTCCATGATCTGCCCACTGCTCTTCTCTTATTTTCCTTTGTATTCTTGTGCAGCCCCTCCTCATATGCTGTATTTTATCCATTTCCTGTGTCACTTCTTACCACATGTATTGAGGATAGTGCCATTTTATGCCCAGGCTGCTGGCAGGGTGTAAGGTCTGGCTTCACGCTACAGGATAGCCTCTTGAAGACTGTAGGAGTGTAATAAAGCTAGTAGGTATCAGTAAAATCTTCATTATGCACTTGGAGAACTTGGAGACTGAAATACTTCTTTTGGCATGGAAGTAGGTGCAGAGTGTTCCCCTGACTCACTCAAAACATATGCACCCTCAATCCCTTAACCAATTCAGAAACAGTCTTATATAATCCTGGGTTGTAATATTCTAGTTTTAAATTAGTATCTAACATATTAAGCCCAGATGTCAAAAAGTGGTATTTCATTGGGACAGCAAGGGTCCAGGCTCCAACCTCAGAACAGCAATGTAAAATGAGGAGCAACACCATTGATGTTACTAGAATTGCACCGCATTTACATTGACGTGACAAAGTTAACATATGCCTCTACATGATGAAAAGAAATGATAGCTGAAAATATTGAACCTGATTCACTTGAGTTACTCCAGTTTTATGTATCTCCATTGATTTCAGTGGATTATGCCAGTTATGCTGTAGTAAACTAGAGTAATGGGTGAATCTAACTGATTTTCTTCAAGTAGATTTTATTGTACCTGCACAAGTACTTGTAGTACCTTGTAGTGTTAAAGATGGCAACTCCAGGACCCACTTCAAAAACCGGAAAGAAAAATAAAGCTTATGTTCCCTGGAGAAAATATTCCTTGTTGCTTTCTGTTCTTTAAGAAAAACTGACAGATCTTGTCTTATCATTTCAGGTCTTAGTTCATGATGCTGTCTGCCTTCTGAAACATCTCAATTATTTTCTATTAACAGATGTTTTTATTAGAATTATAATCCCATGCCTCATATCCCTACAACATCCTCAGTGTTCTACCATTGCTAAACAATTATCAAGATGTTACATTTTCTCCCTTATGGATTTCAAACTTTTCTTCCAAAAACTAGATTTTATTGCAGATTTTATAACAGGACAACAGAGGCTCATTGTTTCCTTTTAATTGTTCCCAATAGAAGTCAGAACTATAAATCTAGGGAGGGGGAGGAGGGAGGAGGAGTGGGGAGAAAGCAATAAACCAGGTAAAAGAGAAAAAAATTATGATGTCCAACATCCACATAAAAATTCATTGCATGCCTCAGATGACCTGCTTTTTGTTGATTCATGACAGATAAACAGAACACCTTTTTCCATTTTTTCTCCCCTGTGATTTTGTAGCAGGGAGGCCAGAGTCAGCCCTCTCACTGTGCTTTTTACTGTAGATTATGGATGCTGAGGAAAAGCAGAATAAGTTCTATGTCTTTTAATTTTAGACCATTTTTCTCTGCTTTCATTAACTTATCCCATTCATGTAGTGTAAACCTTCATCCAGAGGTGTTATTCTATTTCACTAATCAAAATCTCACCAAAACATATGCTGACATTCTCCCCTCCAAAAAAATTGAAGGCTGTCCACATAGCCTTTCTGCAATACTCCCAGCATTCTATAGCTAATACAGCAGAATTTCCAGGAGCACAAAATCAGATTACCTGCTTGCAAATAGTCACTGCACATGAATCTGTAGCTAGTGTTGAGTTTACACTTCCATTCTAGCCCTTATTTTCTATTCTTTTGCAACTCTGTTTTGCATGAATGCCACATGCCCCTGGAGGCTGGGAGGGCACAGTGAGCTCCCACAGGTGGTGGTAGTGGTGTTGGTGGCAGGAGCGTGGTGGTAGCAAGCGGGGAGCTACCACAGGCAACCACAGTGTTGTGGGTGGCAGGGGAGGCAAGCACCGACTGGCAGTTGGCAACCACCTGCTTAGATGCCATGAGCAGCATCAGTGGTGGCCAGCAGTGATTGTGGACCGCCTGCAGATGCCACCAGCAGTGTCGGTGGAAAAGGGAGGGGAGTAGTGAGTGGCAACCACCGGCAGTGTTGGCAGCACCTTTTCTCAGGGGGTACACTGCCATGTTCAGGGGTGCACATGCACCCACATGCACCCACTATACGTTGCCAATGCTGGTTTTGAATAAAACATGTATTTTGAAAAGAAGATACTACAAATATGACCGAAACAGATTCCCCTCTTCCATTCCCCACCCATTTCAATAGGTTTTTAAATATATCTTTTTTTAAGTCCCATAAGCTTTACACTTATTTCTTTTTTCCTGGTGGCAGAATTTGTGGATGTAACAGAAGAATGCCTGTAGCCCTGTTCCAAAGGGAAGAAAAGCAAAAAAAGAAAGGAAATGTACTTACCAGGAACTTGTCCTCCTGCTCATTGCAAATGATTATGATATCATTGGGATAATGAAACCTGGTGGGACTCCACCCATGACTGGACCATAGATATAGATGGTTATACCTTGTACAGGAGAGATTGAGTACATAAAAGGGGTGGGGGTGTAGCTCTCTATGTTAAGGAAAGCTATGTGTCCCTGCAAGCTGATGTTGGTGACCAAGGTGGACAACTGGAGACCCTCTGGGTTAAAATCCATGGGGAACACAGCACAGGGGACACAACGGTGGGAGTCTACTACAGACCTCCCACCCAAAGTCAAGGGCTTGACCAGGAGTTTGCCCGGGAACTGGCTGAGGCCGCATGCTCCAGGACCATGGTTGTCATGGGTGACTTCAATTACCCGGACATCTCGTGGGAGGATCATTCAGCAAAATCTGAGCAGCTGCAAAGCTTCCTATCATGCGTGGATGACCTCTACCTGACTCAAGAAGTCTATGGGTCAATGAGAGGCAAAGTGCTGCTCAACCTGGTACTGGCTACTGGGGATGACCTAATCAGTGACCTAGTGATTGATGGGAAGCTGGGTGACAGCAACCATGAGCTGATCACCTTCACAGTCCTCCGTAAAGCTGGCAAGTCAGTCAGCAACATGGAAGTCCTTGACGTTAGGAAAGCCAACTTGGACAAGCTCAGAAGGCTTGTCAGTGAGGACCTAAGGGACCATGACCCCAGGGGAGAGGAGTCCAGGAAGAGTGGTTGCTCCTCAAGGGAGCAATCCTCAATGCACAAGGTAATTTGATTCCATCTCGGAGGAAAGGCAGCATGAGGGCACAGCAGCCCCGCTGGCTCTCTAGGGACCTAGCAGACCTCCTGAGGCTAAAAAGAAAGGTCTACAAAGGATGGAGGATGGGATACACCTCCAAGGAAGAATATTCTGCAGGGAGCAAACCAGGAAGCCAAGGCTGCAACTGAACTCCAACTAGCTTTGAGCATCAAGGACAATGTCCCAGGGAAAGAAGTAACAAGGAGTACTCACCGGCAACAGGAGATGCAGCACAGCAGGGGCAGAAAGAAGAGCCCGCATGGCTCGTCAGCTGCCTCTTTATCCAGTTAAGGCCGGCCAGTGACATCACCCCCAAACGTTGGCCAGCGGAGATAAAAATGGCGGCTGATGTTGTGGAGGAGAGAGGAGAGAGCAGTGAGAAAGGGGAGCTTCCCACCTCTGGGAGGGAAGAGGATCTTTCCCATGGGACCTGCAGAGCCCAATGAGCTGGGGGCAGACACAGACAGTGTGGGGCAGAGCACTCTATCAGGAGCACGGATGGGAAGACGAATGAGTGACAGGCACTCTGGACTCAGAGACAGAGTCAGAGCCACACCCGACATTCAAGCAGACCCCAAGTGGGAGCACTGGGACGACCAGGGAGAGGAGGGAGCCCCCCCAGAGGGAAAAGACCTCCAGAGAGACCCAAGGGGGTTACAATTGGGGAGGGCACTGCCACCGGTCCTGGCCGGGTCGATGGGAGAATGGGAGTGAATCCCAGAGGCGACAGGCAATGAGAAGAACATCCCCAAGCTGGAGCAAGGGGGAAGGATAGTAAGGGGACAGGGCGTAGCCACGTCAGGAGGTGGCTCATCACTTTAGTGTTTTGTTGACACGTTTTGTTTGGTTGCCCTGTGCGAAGGGGGAGAGTAGAAAGTGCTGGGGTATCCCCGAGGAACGGGCCTGAGGAAGAGCCTCAGAAGTTTTTTTGTGTTTCCCCAAAGAAGGGGTGGAGGCAGGGAAGGCAGAGGGGCAGGCCTGTACAGGCGAACTTTGCCATAGGTGATGAGCATACAGATGTCAAGCCATGAGACGCGACTTCACAAGAGGGGACAAGACTGACGGAGGGACAACACACACAAGGGGGCATGAGGCCAGGCTGTAGGGGTGGCGGAGCCCCGTGAATGACCTCCGGGTGAACCACGGGCCGCCGAGCACACCTGACGACCAATCCCATCTACTGAAGAACAACAAGTTGTGGCAGGCAAGGACAGGGGAGGTGACTTGAGGAGAAGACACCTGCTTGGTCAATGACATGAGCTTGTAGGACGCCTTATGTTTACCACCAGGTTGAAGGTCGCATGAGAACGAATATTCAAAGCCCAGTGGCCACAGAAAATAAAAAGTCCTTTTTGAGGTATGAGGGGAGTCAGAGGAAAAGCAAGGGCAACGTTGGACTCCTGCTGAACCAGATGGAACAACTGACAACTGACGCCCAGGAAAAAGCCAACCTATTAAATGGGTACTTTGCAACCTATTAAATCAGTCTTTCATCAGTCCCATGGGATGACCGTGCCCACTATGGGATCGGGAGGTCCAGGTGAGGGACATCCCCTGCCCTCCATCAATGCTGACCTCATAAAGGAACACCTTGAGAGGTTGGACCTTCAAGTCACCTGGCTCTGACAATCTACAACCCAGGGTACTCAAGGAGCTGCTGAGCATCATAGCCCAGCCTCTGGCATGGATCTTTGAGAACTCCTGGTGCTCTGGTGTAGAGCCCAAAGACTGGAAGAAGGCCAATGTGGTGCCTATCTTCAAGAAAG
>NW_017728931.1:75059605-75071355 GCF_001723895.1 Crocodylus porosus | reverse complement strand
GTCCGAGCCCCCAAGGTCTGGAACAGTCTGCCAGCGGAGGTGGTTCAAGCGCCTACATTGAACACCTTCAAGAGTAAATTGGATGCTTATCTTGCTGGGATCCTATGACTCCAGCTGACTACCTGCCCTTCGAGCGAGGGGCTGGACTCAATGATCTTCTGAGGTCCCTTCCAGCCCAAATGTCTATGAAATCTGTGAAATTACCAGGACAATGAGTTCTCCCGTGCATTACAGGAGACACTGCTAGAAAAGCAGATGGGTTTTCCTGGCTGTGGCAGCAAAGATCATGCTTCCAGCACTGAGGATGGTCTGGGGCCTGGGAGAAAGGGCCTTGCAGACTGCAAAGATGGCCAGAGAGTTTGCTCTGGGTATAAGTACTTACCTTGTCAGGAGCAAGAGGCAAAAGCACAGGATGCACCAGAACTGCAGAAGACAGAATTTATCAGTTCCTGCTCGTTCCAGTTGGCTGGGTGTTTGATGAATGATATAGAATAGCGCACGCAGCAATGGGTGCAGGGAGAGAGGAGAGACATGGAGATAGGAGAAGTTATTGAAGGAGCAGATGCTTGGACTGTGCCCTAGCAGGGGCAAAGGAGTAGAGTAGGAAACTCTCCTTTTGAGGATCAGAGGACTCTACTCATCTGAGTTCAGGAATGAGAAGACGTAGAAGCACCCGTGCCTATCGTTTGAAGCATGCCTCAACTTTTCCATCAGATCTCTCTCAGTCTCAGTGGCCTTATGAGCAGACAGATTGCGCTTAACCTTGTATAACTGGGACTGGGGTAAAACCAACCACTCTTTCCTGCCGCAACTTGTTCTTCAGTATAAATTGGGAGGAAGTTCTTAGTCCTCACGTGTATTGTCTTTAATCCAGCTCTGGCACTGTCTTCTGGGGCTCTGCCTCTGCTACACCCCACCTTACGCCAACCTCTGAGATCTTAAATAGATGTTCAAGGGTATGAAGACTAGACTCTCCTATGTTGCCTTCTGAGGTAGGTAACGTATAAAGCAAAACAATACACAACTCAAAGATTACTCCGGGGCTTAGTCCCTTCTTACAGTCCTTTAGCCCAGAGTCATTTGGCTCCTTTGAGCTGCCTCAGTGGGCTTGCTGCTGACAGGCTGCTTTCCACCTGTCGCTCCTCCTGGGGATTCTGGACCTCACTTCCAGTCTACCCATCTCCTCAAACTGGGCTGCTTTTAACCCAGGTGCAGGGTTCTTCCTGTTCATGCAGCAGCAGCACGTGCTTACAAAGCATGACCATGCTGGTGCTGGGGTTACCCCAGCGCTCATCTTTTACTCTGAGCTGTTTCTTGTTGGTGTTCCGCCACTCCCTGCTGACTCTGCAGGCAATCTTCTTGTATTTCCTCTACATTTTCACAGAAGAAGATGGGCCAGCATTTGGAGGGATGCAGTCTGTCCTGTTTGGGGGTACCTACAGGAGCAGAGAAGATGACTAACTGTGAATGGTGACATTTCAGGGCCCTGAACCAGCGGGACATGCCACAACCAGAGGTCTCACAGCTGTGGGTGATTAAGTTGTGCTAGCTCATGAATGTGGACTATGTTGCTATAGAGAGATAACAGTCGGTCCCTGTGGATAGAGTCAGGGTCAAGTCTGTAGACACGTTGTTGTTGCTTGCCTGTGACCCAAAAGCAGGTCATATTGTGCATGTGTGGCCTCCGTTACTTCACGGGCGAATGCTAGATCAAGTTCCTCCCGTTGGTTAGGCAGCCTGTAGTCAGGTCTCTCTCGCTGTACCTCCCCCGGAGCTTGACCCAGAGGGTTTCATGCTATTCTTCTCTGGGGCCAACATGGGCCTGTAGGAAGGTATACTGCTCCTTACCATGGAGGGCAACACCCCCACCTCTCTTCCCTACCTGATCCCTTCTGTGAAGAATGTAGCCCTTTATGGCTATGCTCCAGTTGTGAGAGGAGTCCCACCAGGTCTCTATGATCTTTACTAGATCATAGTGCCCAGCAGAAAGCAGGAGGACTAGTTCTTAAAGTGGGTGCTGAGGTTATAGAAGCTGAAGCCTTCTTGATGGCACCACTGTCAGAGACGCCGGTTCACCTCATCGATGCATTCTTGCCTCCTTGGACCGTGTTCTGCAACAGGGAGCATAGAGGAAAAAATTACCTGAGCCCCTGATCCTTTAAGGCCAGCTCCCAGAGCCTTATAGTCACTCATGACATGGTCTGGATTCCTCCTGGCCTACGTTATTATTTCCCACATGGATAAGTAGCACGGAGTAGTAATCTGTGGGACGGACAAGCCTGGGGATCCTTTCTGTGACATCATGGATCCATGCCCCAGGCACACCTCCCATGCTGTGGGGTCTGGGCAACAGATGTCTCCCTTCATTCCTCTCAGCAGGGTATCACCTACTACAATTACTTGATGTCTTCTCCTCCAGGCAGTAGCTTTGCTGTTAGAGAGAGAGACAAAGCTTTGCTGTCAAGGTAAAGCAGGGCTGGAAGTTCAGGGAGACGCATAGGATGAATGTTAAGACCCAGAAGAGATTGTGGGCACTTCACAGCTCTGATGGAGAGAGAGAGAGATGGATAGTGAGAGATCTACATATGGGCTTGAGAGGACAGACTCACAGGACTGTTATCTCTCTATAGCAACATAGTCCACATTCATGTCCAGACGAGCACAGATGTTTGGTTCCCCAGGGACAAGTAACCTTGCGCCACAGCTACTTGTCCCCAGGGAATGCCTGTGCGATGTGCACTTTGGCACACAGCAAGTTACCCTAGGGGTGGTAGGAGAGGCTGAGGCCAGCACTGTGCTGGCCCCAGCAGTCTTACCTGGGGTCCTGGGGGCCTCCCAGTGCTGCAGCCGCGGTGCTACTTCTGGGTGGAGCCTAGCTGGCATCCGCAGCGTGGCTCCAGGAAGTCTGATATCCAGGGGTCAAAAAACCTGTGGAAAAAAAACCACAGTAGCACACACACAGGCATCATACCTTTGCAATGAGGAGAACATGGGACTGTGTGGTATGTGGTGCTGTAATGTGTTTGCAGCGCCACATACCACGTAATGATGCTCATCTGGGCATACCCACAGAGTCCAGAGAGGGACTGAGAGAGGGGGCCAAAGAGCAGGGCGCAACCAAAGGTCATGAAAAGCTAGGGACTCACAGCCTGAAAGGTATGTGAAGCCAAGTCAGTGACTTGTAGCCCAGGAAGGGCTCGAAGAGAGTGGGACGAGATGGGTCCAGAGGCTTAAGATGGAGCTGAGGACAAGAGAGTCCTAATGAGAGGTCTGTCAGCCCAAAAGGGGCTCAGTATCAGCGAGGCTAGAGAGCCAGAGGTCTGCAGCCCAGGAGAGGCAAGTGTTAGCAGGGTCAGGTGCCAAACGTTCACTGGCCCAGGAGATGGGCCAAGACCCAGGGAGCACTCATAGTTCAGGGAACACAGTATTGTGGAAGTATTACTGGTAACACTGAAAACTCAGTTCTAATACACATCTCTCAGTGTCACTAGATGGTGCACCAGAGCAGTATTGCATTAGGCAAAATAGAAAGTTTGCAATGGTGGGAGTGGAGAGAGAAGGGGTGGAATATTGCAAAATGTTAAGATAACTTAAGCGTAATAGAATAAGGGAATGTATCCCATGCAAGTTGAAGATTAAAAGCAGAACATGAATTGAGAAGAGAATTTTAAAGCAGACCCTCCACAGTTATATTTGCCAGCACCTATCTGTCTATTTGCCTACAAACATAAAGCATCAAGAGTATGCTGCTAAGAAGAGGTATCAGCTTCAAAAGCTGAAATATTAAACATGGACTGAGACTGAAGGGAAATGAAGAAACTTCTAAGAAGCTAAGAATTTGAACAACTTAGGTTTCATTGCATCCTGGTTTGTTCTTCCCTGAGACTGATATTGGGATTGTTAGTAGTACTGTGTAAGTAGCATGCAGGGGAATTTAATCTGCACAAGATTTGGTAAATTTGAAGTAAGCTCTGTTGATCTTCAAGTTTTTCATTATTGGTATAGACAGAAGTAACAATTGCATTGCTATCAAAGAGTACTGCTGTAAGCTGTTACAAAGCAGCTATATATCTGCATGATTTATGTTAAGTGCAGCAAAACTGTTCTGACTTTTAACCCTGCTTCATTCAGGGTCAAAGTTAGAACAATTTTTCTAACTTGTATTGCTACAGGATCACGTCTAACAATTACAGAGAAACATTTGATGAATTCTCTGAGCTGAAATGTGTTTTGTCCATTTCTTGTAACTGATTGTTTTGGTGTCAACCCTCTTTCATTATTTAAATCCAGTTTTATGGCACAAGCTTCGTTTTTATGAAAGCATATGCATATGCTACCAAAAATCCTAAACCCAAAATGAAACAATTAAAAATGAACTGTAGTAGGTTGCAATGTGGTAAAATACCAGTACAGTTCTGTTACTATCAAACATGACCATTTATAACAGCTCAAAATGTAATTATTCTGTTATCTTTTAAATGCTATTCAGCATGCCAAGCCTTTCAGTTACACTATATTAAAGTGTCAATGAAAGAAAAAAATATGATGAGAGATTAAAAGAGTAACTGGAGTGCAAAGCATTGGGGGGGACTTAAATATGTCTCCCATACCTTTCATTTTAAATGCTGTTCGTGATGTTTTTATTTAGCTCCTGGTGTATTCTAGCAAAAAAGGGTAGATATGCTACTGCCCAGTTTTTTGCTGAAGCACAGACCAGTTTGCTTGTGCTGGGGCCTGTGCATACCATTCTTGCCTGCTTGTAAATACTGATACTATTAAACAATTAATTGAGTAAGCTGAGTACCCATGGATTGCTTTGCATTCTGTACTTGAAAGAATATTGTGATTAACATCAGTTTGTGTTCTCTGTCTTCTCTAACAATTTGAAGAACTCAGATTTTATTCTAAGATGAATGCTGAATGCTCCACATAGCCAGCCTATCACATTCTCCAGTGTTTTTAGAAAAGGTGACAGAGAACATCTGCATGAGGGTAACACAGAAAATGTCCTGAAAAATCACTAAGCTAAACAGCTTCTTTCTTTCTTTCATTCTTACCACATTAATATTTTATTTTTCATATATTTTTTCTTTTTATTATGTCCTTTGTCTCCTTCTCAGCAAGAGCACAGGAAACATTATAGCATTGCGCAGATATACCCGCAGATAGACTGCAGATACAAGCAGACTTAGACAGGCTGGCACGTTGGGCAGAATGGAACCAGATGAGGTTCAACGGAAAGAAATGCAAAGTACTGCATCTGGGAAGGAAGAACCCCCAGCATACCTACAGGCTATGCAACACTAACCTGACCTGCACTACAAATGAAAGGGATCTGGGTGTAACAATAGACCCCAGCATGAATGAACCAGCAATGCAATGCAGTAGCCACTAGGGGCAATCTTTTCCAGTGTATCCTGCCTATTAGGGGTGTGTGAAATGGGCCATATTCGAACTGGATTCAGATTCGGCCCAAATCAGGGGACAGTGATTCGATTCGTTGATTCAGATCACTGTCCCAATTTGATTCAACTGAATCCGAATCTGAAGATTCAATGCTGATTCAGAGAATCAGTGATTCGGCCATAGACAGGTTTAAATGTTTTTTCTACATACTTCAAGGTACCAGGTGTGGCTCGTGAATGGTGAGATGGTGGGGCAGAAGGACTGTCCCACAGGGGCACAAGGGGGCCCCCAGCATGCTCGACGGTGGACCTGGAAGTGGACTGGAAGTAGTTCTGGTTCACATCCGGGTCCAACTCCGAGTGTGCAGGGGACTCACCCCCCCACGCTGTTCTGGCTCAGCGATCAGCCATGGGGGGATCCCAGGTGCCCCCCCAGACTCAGGAGACACAAGTTGCTGAGCTGGGAGGTTGTGGGGGGATCCCCTCTGGCCAAGTGCTTCTGATCCACTTCTGGGTCTGCCAGCAAACATGCTGGGGACCACCCCCACACTCCTGTGGGATGCTCCATCCACCCCAGCATCATGAGCTGCCTGGTAACTTGAGGTATGTAGAAAAAACATTTAAAGCTGTGTCTACACCCGAATCATTGAATCTCTCCGAATTGATTTTGGAGGGTTCTGAATCAATTTGGAGAGATTAAAGGGTCTTCTGATTCAGTTTGGATTCAGAGATTCAGCCATCAAATCAGGTGGAATCTCCACCGAATCAAATCAGTAACCAAAACTTTGAGCGACCCTACTGCCCAGTGGTGATGCGTAGGAGGTGCACAAGGGGTTCATGTGCACCCTCTGAAAGAGCTGGTGCACCCCCTGGCAGACAGCATTCCCCACTTAGGCGATGGGCAGGGAGACCAGGCAGGAGCACCGGTGTCCCCCGCCCTGTGAGCACTGGCTGGGGAGTGGGGGTGTGCTAGATGAGGCGCTACTGGCACTTCTGGGAACACTGCTGGCACTTCCAGGAGCATTGCTCACACTTCCCAGTTGGCGCAATTGGCCACAGGGGACTCCCCACCCGGCGGTGAGATTGGCCATGGGGGGACTCCCCCGGTCACTGACTGGTCGCTTGGGGGGCATGTGCCTCCCCTGACTCAGGTGGCACCAGTTTCCCATGCTGCTGCCTATCACAGCAGCCAGTACTAGATACTTCACAGTACCAGCTCCCAAGCTATAATCCATGGATCATAGGTGGTCCATGAAGCTGCAGTAAGACCTACAGCTGATCCATAGACTGCACCTCTATAGGGTTTTCAAATTAAAAGTTTGATGATTAGGGTACATGACAGGTGTTCCTGAGAAATGTTGAGAGTTGTCACTGGTGTGTTGGTCCCAAACACTGGGGAACTGTGCTTCAGAGGAAGGTGAAACCCTTACTATAAAGCCGGGGTGTCAAACGTACAGCCTGCAGCTGGATCCAGCCCATGGAGTGCTATGGTATGGTCCACATGTCTAGAACTGACCTGCGCAGAGCTAAGCTGGTGCACAGGCTGAACCAAACCGATACTGCACACAGCATGGGGGGAGGGTTGCAGTCCATGGTGTATGCTGCACATGGTGCCTATGCTGGTTCAACTCTAAGTGCTGGCTCCAGGGCCAGTCCAGATCAGGCTGTGCCACAGCTGGCACACAGGGCAGTTCTGATTGTGTGCCATGGTGTATGCCTCATGCTGGCCTCATGTGCCCTGTGTTGGCCCCATTGTGCCCCATGCCAACCCCCTGTGCCATGTGCTAGCTCTGGTGCCTGGTTCTGATCCAGCCCACAGACCAGCTTAGTGGTATTGATGAGGGCCTAATAATAGGTTACTAGTACTAGTGTCCATAGTTTGTAGCGAGTGATGGCTATTGAGGTTAAAATTGTTGTGATTGAGGATAAAATGGAAGGGTTGTGCAGTATGCTGTATCTAGAAATTCAAGTGTTGTCCATGGTCATGTAGATTCTTCTGCCAAGGTGTGATGCCTTTGTGATGTGTGATGTTGATGGGTAGGCTGGCAAAATCTGTGGTGTCAAGGATGGCACTCTCAGGGAAGCATTTATAGATTTTATTGAGGAAATCTATTGTGTCTTATAGAAAATTCATTTTTTGAATGAGAAATGGCTTGAGGATGGTTTCTGTGAATCTTGATTATTCTTTGGAGATGGGTACTGACGTTGTCTATGATATATCTGCCAGGATTCCCTTCTGAGTGTATTGTAACAGGGAACCCTATCCCTGTTACAAAAAGGAGAGTGCCAAGTGAGAAAAAGCAGCAAGCTCACTTTAAGCCAAGGACTTTTGTAGCCCAAGGGAGAGGGTTGACATCTTGCAGTTGGTGATTGGCAGCACCTGGGCCAAGCAGGTAGAAGGCTAGCCTGCTGACTGTGTGGGAGAGGATAACTGGGATATAAACCTTCCTCAAGGCAGTGGCAGCAGAGAAGGATGGAGCCCTCAAGGGAGGCAAGAATGAATACAAGACCAGAGAGATAAACTGAGGCCTGAGAAGAGGAGATACTGAAGATAGGAAGGGAATGATAGGGAGTGGGGGTTCCTGAGGAATGGGTGCACCCAGAGGATTGGGGATTACTTATGTTGGCCCAGAAGGGGACCAAGGGATTGGGAGCCCTCCAAGGACTGTTATATTGACCCAAGAGCGGTTTGCTTTGCTTTTCTTGTTTTGTGCTGATTTCTTGGTAACACCTGGTAGATGGGGCAGCTGTGAGGGGAGGTATGGAGGCCGTGGAGCAGAATGCCCAGCACCTGCAATTTTTTCCCTATGAGTTTTTTTAAAGTTTACTCATTCCTTCTTTTTTCTTGTTAGTCTCAGAGAGTAAGGTAGGCAGCTGCCTCTGAGAGGCAGATGCACAGGAGGTGGTCAAATCCCCAGAGCAGCTAGAGGCCGTGAATCATGTTAGGTGGGTTGGGAGGTCAACAGAGTTGGAGCCCCAATGAACACTATAAGGAGAGAACAGTGGGGGAGAAAAGGGCATCTGCACACTACCCAGGTAGGTCAGTAGCCAAAGAAGGAGGAGAAGAGGCAAGGCACCCTCAGCTAGAGTCTAGCCACCTAGAGAAAGCCTCCTATATACCATTTTAACCATAACATCAGGGCATGGCAGACAGAGAGAGGAGTCAGATAAGAAGGCTAGGTAGGCAGATGGGTGCCATAAAGCCACCAGGAGGCAACATGGCCACCCCTGGAGGTGCACCCTGTTACAGCATCCAAGAGCAAGATTTAAGATCTCTCTTTAGTACACCTGCTCCCATTTGCTCATTCTAGCAGCTCTTTGGTCAATATGTTAGTTGTTTTAAATTCCCTTCCAAGGTACACAGATCTCCACATGCAATGGATGGATGCAATGGATCAGGGTTCTGGATTTTGCACTGTGGGCCAGTGTAAAAAACATTTCAGTGCTGATCATTTTGGTACAAAGTTCTTTTGCAGATCTGTGGCAGGGCACTATTTGTGCCTGACACGTTAAGATCATAGTCAAACAGCCAGCAGGTGCTTGATTGCGGCAGCCATTTTAGATCCCTGGCTGCCTATATAAACAGTTTAGTTGCCTGCTGGCAGGCCAGGCAGCAACAGTGTCTGGCTGGGAGGCTTCTTGGAGCATCCTGGAGGTAAGGGAGGAGTTGTAGGGGATGGCTAGGAGGTTCCTGGTCCTGGGCATGACCGAGGCATGGTCTTGGGCATGACCTAAAACTGCACCCTGCTGAGAGTGGGTGGCCCGGACCAGACCGGTCAAAAGGGCCAGGGGGATGCCCAGAGGTAGGAGGGCCTGGGGTTTCTGACTGGCTTTGGAGGTGAGGCCTGTATGGCCAAAGGTCCGGGGGGGACCACACCTGAGAGGGGAAGTAGTTTCAGGGAGCTAGATAGCCTAAATGAAGGTGTGGTAGGCCTCCTGAATGGAAGGATCTTAGAGGGATCCTGACTGGAGACATCTGGGACACACTGTGAAAACTATGGATGCCATCTGTGAGGTATAGGCTGTAGTGTAGGGGATATATGGAGCCCCAGATAGTGCCCCCTGGCATCGGGGCAAGAAAATGGTCATCCTCCTGCATAATTAAGATAATGAATTAATTAACAATAAGGCATGGCAGGAAAGAAGGTGGGCGGTTGGCCCAGAAACAGGTGGGCGGGCCAAAGGTAAAATCGGCCCCGAGAAAGCCCCCAGCTACAAGAGCTTATAAATCTTAGAAGTAATCTTATAAAATGAATAAGCAAGGAGCACTACTTCCATTTTGTGGCTGAGATATCTGTAAATTCCATATTTTATTTTGCAATATATCTGTAGATTTTACAGAAACTGGTATTATCCTGGTGATGCATATCAGCATGGTTTCTGAATGTAATTGTAATACAGAACAAGTTTATGTAAAAGTTGAATTGTTCTACAATACTAATTTTTGAATATGGTTTCTACTTTTAGTAAGTTCAAATTTAGAAAAAGCCATCATATTTGCTTAGTACTTAATCACGTGCATTGATGTTGCTTTATTTGACTTGTCACTGCATTTACCATAATTGCTCATAAACTGGTTATTTATCAACCTTCATAAAAAATTATACAGGTCTTTATACTGTACCTGCCTGTCTTGTTTTATGTATACTCTGCTTTGGGATTTGTAGGATAAAATGCATATAATTGGGTCTGTAAGTGAATCTGGTCCTTTTATGACTGCATTTCCAGCTGTAAGGCATACATTGAGTGTCATGCATTTAATCTGTTCTATTGCTCAGTAGCATTGCTGATTTTTTGTGTTTGACAAACAGTTTGTACTTTATTGTGTCCTTCAACCAAGTAGGTTGTTGCAAAGGCACGTTCTACATATTCTTCAGGTGCACTTGGAAAACTCATCCATATATATGCAAAAGGAGGTCTCTGGGTGAGTAAATGGACAGTGAAAAGAAGAATGACAGGACAAAGTTGCTGAATTGCAATACATGATTCATAGCTTCCTTTTAAAGTCTGTTCAATTTCCACTTACAAATACAAATTTATGTCTAGTATCACTAGTGATGCAGGATGAATTTTAGTTTTACATCATGGTCTGTCTTCCATATTAAAAAAAGAGCAAAATTATAGGTTTGGCATATAGAACAAATATAGGTTCTCAACCTTGATAGACTCAAGGACCTCCTTGTTAGACTTAAAGCACAC
This sequence comes from Crocodylus porosus, assembly GCF_001723895.1. Taxonomy (NCBI): domain Eukaryota; kingdom Metazoa; phylum Chordata; order Crocodylia; family Crocodylidae; genus Crocodylus; species Crocodylus porosus. Next base: position 75,060,751 of record NW_017728931.1, on the reverse strand, counting down.
CTCATTAGACTTAAGGCACCCCTCAGAAAAGGGCAGCTCTTAGCTTTCACTTCTTTTGTGACTGAAAAAATAATAGCACCAGTCTTTTATTGCAAAGCACTCAGACCACAACAGATGAGAGTATTTTTGACACTGGATTCCTATTTGAAATCTCTGGTTTATCTTGTGAATCATGTGTAAGTGTTGGCACACCTAACAGTGCTAATATCATGTGGCACTGTGTGGCACCCTTAATAGGAACTTACAGCACCCTAATTGAGAATCACTGTGTTAGATGATACCAAATGCAGAGGATATTTTGGGGAGCAATGGTCTCAACTTGCAGCAAGGGAAGTTTAGGTTATATATTAGGGAAAACTTTCTCACTGGAGGGGTAATAAGACACTGAAACAAACTACCCGGAGAGGTTGTGGAATCTCATCCTTGGAGGTTTTTAAGACCCAGCTAGACAAAGCCTTAGCTGGGATGATATAGGTGGGGGTGGTCCTGCTTTGAGCAAAGGGTTGGATTAGATCATAGTTTCTCAACCTGTGGTATGTGTACCCGTGTGGGTATTCAAGACACAGACGGGGTACACGGGTACCCCAACACACTCTCTCGCTTGCCCTCTTTTCCTTTCAAACCTGTGGCAAAAAATGTGGTGTGCCACACATTGTGCAGCACTTTAAATTCCCCAGTAATAGTCTGGTACCCCTCCTAGCTTTGGCCAACATTACCTGTAGCCCAGGTACCTACTTGAGTTGTAAAAGGTGGCAACTCTACTCACACCAGATCAGACATCTCTCATATCATGGCCTTATATACATTGCCCTTCTTCCAACATACGGCACACAGTAGTCTGCAAATATAAAATCCCCTGGAAAATTGAGTTTTGGGGTACTTAATATAATGTTCAGAAGTTAGTGAGTACTTACTACTTAAAAGGTTGAGAAACACTGGATTAGATGACCTTCTGAGGTCCCTTTTAACCCTCATTGTCTATGATTCTGTGTTCAAAGAAAGCTGACTGGCAAACAGATTTTTATTATCATAGATTTTTTAAAACGTGCGCTAGGAAGTTCATAGATTCATAGATTCATAGATGCTAGGGTCGGAAGGGACCTCAATAGATCATCGAGTCCGACCCCCTGCATAAGCAGGAAAGAG
>NW_017728931.1:75057157-75059594 GCF_001723895.1 Crocodylus porosus | reverse complement strand
TGGTGTTGAAGTGGTTTGCCCTGGGCCCTGTAATGTCTTGGCCCTCGTCTTTACTGCTCCCCACTGCCCCATCTCGCTCTGGGGCTCCCCGCTGCCCCCCCCCTCGCTTGGGACTGGGGCCAATGCACCCTGCAAATGCTGCGCCCTCTCTGGTGCCAGGAACCCCCATGCTACTGGGGAGTCCCTATGAGGCCTCCTCCAACCCCTAATAGCCTCACCCGGTCCTCCAGTTAAATCGTAAACACAAAGCACAAAGCCCCTGGGCTATAACGTAAAACTAAACCGTCCAGTTGAACAACATTTGATCCCTACCGGGAAAAATACTCCAGCCCCTGGCAGCGAACCAGTGGATACTCGTGCAGTCAAACCTTGCCCCTCTCCCCGCACTGGCCAAGCTCCCCCCTCCTTGGCTGCCAGAGGGGAACTGCCAACCTGGCCTCCTGCCTGGGTTTAAGAAGGGCTAAGCCCTGCCCCTTCCTGTCAGCAGGTTTTGCTGGTTGCCCCAGCAACCAGCACCTGTGTTGCCCCGGTGACTGGCAGCTGCGCCTCCCCCTTCTCACCACTAGGGGTCTCTCTTGAGTTGTTTCTGTTCCCAGGTGCAGGGCACCTAAGTGCTCTGAGACAGTAAGCATGTGTTCTCTTCTAGGTTGGCAGATCTCCTCTGGCGGGCTTTAAACTAGGCTCACTGGGGGAAGGGGAAGATGAGGGCGGAGGAAGCCTTGGACTGCTGAACCAAGCAGCACCCACAAGTACAGCCCAGCCTGGACTGATGAGCAGAACATATATCCAGGTAAGCAACAGGGACCAGGGCAATGATGAGATTAGAGGGCCAGTGCACACATCCTCAGGAGGCCTCAACTGCCTCTACACAAATGCTCGTAGTATGGGAAACAAGCAGGAGGAACTTACCCTCCTGCTAGCTGACACCAACTCAGACATAGTGGGGCTCACTGAAACATGGTGGGACCCAACGCATGACTCGGCAGTGAATATCAAGGGCTATAGGCTGTACAGGAGGAACAGGACAGGGAGGAAAGGTGGGGGCGTGGCGCTCTACATTAAGGAGGAACACATATCCTCATCAAGTAACACAGGGTCAGAAGAGGGGCAAACTGAAGTGCTCTGGGTTAGAATACAAGGCAGTCAAAGGGAAAAAGACTTAACGGTGGGGGTCTACTACAGACCACCCAACCAAGGGGAAGAGCTAGACCAGGAATTGTTAAGTCAGCTGATGGAGGTAGTTAGGTCAAAGGACGTGGTCATCATGGGTGACCTGAACTTTCCAGACATCTGCTGGAAAGAGCAGTCAGCCAAGTCCGAACACTCACGTAGGTTCCTAGCCAAAATGCAGGACCTCCATCTAACTCAGGAGGTGCACAGCCCCACCAGGGGAGATGCCTTGTTGGACCTGGTGCTGGCCACAGGCCATGACCTGGTGAGGAGGCTGCGGGTGCTCGACCACCTGGGAGACAGCTATCTTTGCCTGTAGAATTCACCATCCAGCGCACGGTGGCAAAGGCCTACAGCAAGGCAGCAGCCCTAGATTTCAGGAGGGTGGACTTCAATAAGATAAGGAGAATAGTCGGGGAGGCACTGAGGTCCCGGAGGGGAGGGGAGTCAGGTGTCCAAGAAGAGTGGTCTCTCCTTAAGGAGACTATCCTCCAAGCCCAAAGGGAGGTAACCCCAATATGGATCAAAGGGAGCAAGAGGGCGCAAAAGCCCCCATGACTCACCAAAAGTATCCGAGATTGTCTTCTAGCTAAAAGGGAGGCGTATACCCAAAGGAAGGGAGGGGCCATCACCAGGGAAGATTATACTGTGGTTGCTTGGGGATGCAGGAAGGCAGTCAGGAAGGCCAAGGCGGTGATGGAACTGGGACTAGCTACCTGGATCAAGGACAACAAGAAGTCCTTTTCTAAATACATAGGGGGCAAAAAGAAGGTACCAGATAACGTGGGGCCCCTGCAAGACACACTGGGAAATCTGGTCGTCATACCAGACAACAAAGCTAACCTACTTAACAACGTCTTTGCCTCCATTTTCCTGAGCAGGGACCAGATCAGCCCCCACACTGGGCCCTCTTGGGCCCAAGGGGAGGCACACCCAGACCAAGGGTCAGTGAGGATCTAGTCAGGGAACTTCTGGAGGGACTGGATGTATTTAAATCAGGTGGTCTGGATGATCTTCACCCCAGAGCGCTGAGAGAATTAGCAGAGGTCATTGCGGGACCCCTGGCATGGCTTTACGAGCATTCGTGGTGCTCTGGTGTAGTGCCAGAGGACTGGAAGGGGGCAACGTGGTTCCCATTTTCAAAGAAGGGAGGAAGAAGGACCCAGGAAACTATAGGCCAGTTAGTCTTACCTCAATCCTGGGTAAGCTTTTTGAGAGAATTATCCTGGCACATGTCCACGAGGGGCCAGCAGGGGAGGTTATGCTT
>NW_017728931.1:75047135-75056282 GCF_001723895.1 Crocodylus porosus | reverse complement strand
ACCGCACTTCAAGAGGGATGTGGACAACATGGAGAGGGTCCAGAGGAGGGCCACTTGCATGATCAGGGGGCAGCAGGGCAGGCCCTACGAGGAAAGGCTCAGGGACCTGAATCTGTTCAGCCTCCACAAGAGAAGGCTGAGAGGGGAACTAGTGGCCTGTTACAAACTAGTCAGAGGGGACCAGCAGGCATTGGGGGAGTCCCTGTTCCCCCGAGCACCACCAGGAATGACAGAGATTAAATTCAGATTAGACATCAGGAGGTGCTATTTCAGTGTTAGGATCTGCAACCAACTTCCAAGAGAAGTGGTGCTGGCCCCTACCCTGGGGGCTTTAAGACAAGGCTAGACAATCGTCTTGCTGGGGTCGTTTGACCTCAGTACTCTTTCCTGCCATGACAGGGGGTCAGACTTGATGATCTGCTCAGGTCTCCTCCAACTCTAGAAACTATGAAACTATGAAACATGTCAGCCTAGATAAGTCCCAAAATTGTGGCTGGGCCAAAACCCATGACTAGCAGGTTTTAGATGTAGGAGGAGAGTATTCTTCCCACCTCAGTGAGTAGGACACTCACCCAGGGAGTTAGAGTCCCAAGTTCTACCCCCCTCATCCAGAGGGACTCTGAATCTGCAGGCTCCTATATATGTGCAGGAAGCCTACTCTGACATGCTATAATTCCAGTGTGTCAGAGTAGGCTTGATTAGTTGTGTCTGCTGGAGCAGGGAAATTAACGTGCTCCACCAGTCTCCAGCATCACATGTATCAGCATCCCCATGCTGAAAAATGGTGGCAGGGCGCTGTAAGTTAAAGCTCAAGCTTTAGTTCAAAGCACCCCACTACCATTTTTCAGCATAGCGATGCTGATACACATGATCTTCTGGGTGATTTTAATTAGCACGGCTCTCAGAACTGTGCTAATTAAAGCTTCCCCAATGCCTTTTGGAGCATGTGTATAAACGTTCCCTATGTCCTGTTTCTTAGTGAAGTGTTCTAAACCACCAGGCCACAAGTGAGACATTATACCACCCTCTCTTTCACCCTTCACTTGAAATCGAGTCCCTGGGCAGTCCAAGGAAGGCAACGTATGGGGCCTCAAGCAAGCCAGAGGGAGTGTTCCTTAATAACATGGATGCTGCCTTTAGTGGCAGGAGGCAGTGGGTTCTAGCCTTGGCGTTTAATATCAATAGGACAGATTTCCCCACTGTTCCCTAACCAATACATATTAAAAGTAAGAACAGTTGGTTAGCTTCAAGAAGTGTTTGGACAGTGCCTAACCTGTGGGCTGGTGACTGGAGCAATTTGCTAGGAAGCAGGAGACTGAAGGCCTTTGCTGGAGGATGGGGGCTCAAGAGTTGGATAAGTGTCTTAACTACCAGACTAGTGATTCTCAGCCATAACCTAGTAATTCAGAACCTTATGGTGCCTTGAGATCCTTTCAAGGGTGCTGTGGGGTGCCCTGCACTGTTAGGTGTGCAAACATGATTCACAAGATAAATCCAGATAATTCAAATAGAAATCCATAGCGTTAAAAACATTCTGACTTATTGTAGTCTTTCTGAAGTTTTTGCAACAGAAAAATTGGTCTAGTGTTTTTCTGTAGTCAAAAACCCACTATTAAGAGCTGCTGCCTTGAGTCTAACAAGGGGAGTCTGGCATCTGAAAAGATAGAACCACTGCACTGGTCTATTGGGCATAAGCATTAGAGGGTCTTCCTTCTCCACTTTGCTTCTAGCAGCTATGCACATGGGGCAGTTCAGTTTTACCACAGAACAAAATGGAATCCAAAACTGTAAAGAAGTGCTGAAAATTGTAGTGACATGAAAGAAGCAGGACCCTAGGATTCTGTCCAAAGACCCTAATATTTTTTGGAAAAGAAAAAATTTTGAGGATTTCAGTCAAGCAACATATAAACCTCTCTAGTGTTTATTTCACTTGGCTTGCACCACTCTTATGGTGAAAAGGGTCAAGAAGGCTGCCCTAAAGAACTTAATCACTTCCAAGCAAAGTGGTTTTATGGCTGCTTCATGTTGATACTAGTATGTAAAGTAGCCAGAGCATACTGGTAAATTTGCCACATGCCATTTAACTTGAGTTACATTACTTGAAGTTATGCCTGAAAAATGAGAGAAGAAACCCAGTGGCTTCTGAATATTATATTTACTCTCATATACTCTGTTTACTTTTGGGTGAAGCTGTATGTTATACCTAGACCACACTAAACCTGTGAAATGTTAAGCAGTGTTAAAGTTAGAACATGTTGTGACCAATTGTATGTTAATGGTTAATACCATTCCTTGCTTGCAGAGTTCTGACTTGCCACTGGAGAGCTGGTGAGCATGAGTGTGGCTAGAATCTAGGATACATGGGCTCTATATCCCTGATCTATGTGGTGCATCCTGGGAGCAGTCCATCCTGGGATGCTAGAGGACTGAAAATTGTTGGGTTTATTTCTATAGAGCAGACTGAAGTTACCCTAACATGAACTAGGTAGCATTAGCCAGCGTTAACCATTGCTGGAAGTGGTATAACTTTGAGATGTTCACAGAACACATAGCATAAGTTTAGCATGTGGACGCTCACATTTTAAGTACCCTTAGTATGGTCCAGCTTGGCAAGCATTTTCATCCAGCCCACGGCACACACTAACAAACTGTACCCTGCCCAGCCCTTCCGCCCACAAAGGTGGGAGCAAGGTGCCCAGGTATACACTGCCCCCACACATACCCTATTCCACCTCACTCCCACCGTCGTGGGCAGAAGTGCCTGGCCTGGCCAGAAGCTTCTGGGCAGCACTGCTCCTGCTGCCCCCAGGGACCTGCTCCACTTCTGTGATCTCCTGCTGTCTCCGAGCAACAGGTAGGAAAGCAGCAGGGCAGAGCTGCAGCTGGGTGGGAGTGTGGCACTTGGGGCTGGGGCTGGCAGCAGCATGGAGCCTGTGCTCAAGGGGGCAGCAACAGTTCAGAGCTCAGGTGGGCAACATGTAGGTGTGAGGGAGGGTGGTGGGGTGTGGGGACCTCCTCACACTTCCCCCCATGGCATGCATCCCTGGCAGGTGGTGACAGTAGCAACAGCAGGAGGTGGGGGCACTCAGGGTGCTTGTGCCTGCTGCAGGCACCCAGAGAGGCAAGGCTCTGACTAGCGCTGCATATTGCAGTGAGAGGCACAGCCTCCACCAGGCTGTCTGTATTGCTAGCACTTCCTCTGACACATGCACAGCCCCTGGACTCACTGGGCATAGGGGGGAAACCCCATGTGCTGTAATTGGCTGCCTTCCCCGCCAGGGCTGTGATGCATGTGAGGGAAGCTCCAGGTGCCTTCCCTTGTGGGTCAGAGAAGGCAGCCAGGTCCAGTGCCTGGGACTTCCCTCCCATGCCCAGCAAGTGCAGGAGCTGTGCATGAGTGGCAGGTTGTGCCGGCAATACAGACTGCCCAGTGGAGGTTGTGCTCTGAGCGCCCTGCCTGCTGCTGCTGTGCCATGAGGGAGTGGGGGGAGGGATCCCCATGCCCCCCACCCTCCCTCACACCCTGCACTCCCACACCCTGCCCCCAGAACCCCCCCACATATACACCCCACCCAACAAACCTTATGCCCCCGAACACATAGCCATGTCCCTCTACAAGACCCCCTTACACACCCCCCCACCATACCAAATACACATACACCCACCCTCCCATACCCGATCATACACACATACACTCACCCCTACCCCATCATACACACACACACTCACTCTGCCCTCACCATGCACCCCCCCACACAATATACAAGACTAAGAATTTATTTTGAGTTATTATACAATCCTCTCTATATACAGTACGCAACACACATGATGATAAAAATATTTTTCATAATAAAATTAAAATATGTTATAGTAGGTGTTTGACTTTTAGTATATGATTTGGTTTTTTTTCTAGTCTGAGGATGGCAAACCCCTCCCCCCTGCAAAAGTATTTCCAGAGTGTAGGAGGAGAGACTCCTGGTGGCCAAGTTCAGGGATTAGGGATGGGACTTCCAGTCCCAAGGTGGTGACAAGGGGGCGGGGCAGCAGTCATGGTGCAGGGCTACCCATGCAACCCTCATTAAGTGGCCCTCCCCTCAAAATAATTGCCTGCCCCTGGTCTAAGCATAATGTGTAACTTCACCCATTGTTTATCTTAGCCCCTCTTTTTATTTGTTTGCACTTAAATTTCAATACATTGCCACTTTCAAATTCTTGCCTGATTATAGCTGAGTACAGACACAGCTTTAATTGGGTAACCCGCTGAAATGCTTTCTTAATTGTTTTAAATAGCTATATACTGATAAAATTATTACCATTGGATTATATATGTTTTATGTGTGGTCAGCAGAACATGGACATGTTTTTAATTTCAGTGTTACATTCACAACTCAGAAAGAGTTAGAATTACCAAAGGGACATCATTTATAGAATACTCTATGCTTTGTTGTGTCCCCTGTAAATAAATAAGATCTCATTACTTCTGCAAAGTCTTATTTCTCTTAACAATTTGTTTAGAAAGGATGGAGACCTTATTGTACAAAAGGCTAGCAAGTGCTGCTGAACCATTTTCATCTTGATCAAGTTTTGTTTGGATATCGGAAATAAATGATGCATGGATCTCGTCTGTCCTCCTGCACAGGGATGCTTTTAATCTAAAACTAAAAGGAAGACAAAATGAAAGTTCCTGATATTAGTGAATATTATTATTGTTTTTATCAGCCTGGAAGCTAACATAATTTTACTGTGAATGTCATGATTTGCCAATATTATAGACTTGCCCTACTTCACCCCCACTGCACACATAGCAAATAGCATTAGATAAAAATCTCTTTGTTCAATATGGTAAACTTTTCACACATCAAATATTGATAATCCATGGTGACCACATACAAAAGAATGTTCTGGGATCAATTAAAAATGATTTCTTGCTCTTACAAGGCACCTTTAATCTGAGTACCTTAAATAATTTTGCAACCTTAATAAATTAATTCAAGTAATACATTTTCAAAACAGCCTTGTGAACTAGATTTGCAGCTGAGTAAACTAAGGCATAGAGAAGCAGAATAATTTGTCCAAGGTCACAGAGCCAATCACTGGCAGAGCCAAGAATAAAATTAAGGGTTCTTGGCTTTTGGGCAATCATTTAGATTTGTGTAAAATGGATGTGAAGTGCTACTGAAACAGAATATTGGCTTTTTATTGACTGTGTATTTGCTCTGCATAGATATAATTGACAACCGACTATGAAAAGCAGGGAAGTATAAATTTTCCAAGGGATTGTACCTGTGCATGGGAGGGTTTTAGGGAACACTGAGTAAGGCAGGTGGACTAATGGGAATATACTTCCCCACACCTGGTTTAATTTGATGTAATTGTCCAAATTGAACGCGGAGAAATGTTAGGGCATTGTAACCTAATGCTGAAGATAATGTAGACTGGTGGAGGAAGGAACACTCAGGCTTAGGGAGGCAGAAGTATTCACTGGAAGAGATGACAACATGTCCCCTCAGCTCATGTAACTATAGGAGGATTGGGCTCCAAGACAAATTTTCTGCACTGGTGCAACTGAGAACAGAATTTTTCCCAATATGTACATTATGGAGATACATGTGAAGAGCACCTGTAATGAGTGGAATATAAATACTGAGATAAATGACAGCGTGGACATTTATGAGCCATTTAAAAATAGACATTGACTGTGGTGAGGGATGAAATACCATTCCTTTGGCCCTTAAAGATGAAGAAATAGCCTAATAAAATATATAAAAAGATGGGTTTTTGCAATTTTACTTCTATTAGTTTTATTACAAATATGTGTGAAGTGCCATAATGATCTACATGCTTTATATTTCTGAAGTATGCAGTTAACAGGGTTGAGCTACAATCAAATTGTAGCTTACATCAGAGCTGTGTTACATTTTATATTATACATAGCTAAAAATAGTTCCTCTTCTCCACTCTGTGCATCTTGTACTGCTCTTATAACATTTCCATGTCTCTAGCCTTCAAGCCTCATTTTTTTGTCCTGTACTTTACCTTTCTATTCCTCCTCCTCCTTCTGCTTGCCAGTTCTAAATTTAAATATATTTATATAGCAGAAGATTTTTATAGCTTTAATATTCTAATAATGTACTAAATTTTATTGATGCGTTTCCATCACATTTTATATGAGCTAGTACAAAATAGTGAAGAGGTGTGTCATCTGCATTTTTAGCTCGTGAGTTTAATATATAAAGAGATAATACATCTTATTATTTAAATACCCCTTCACACAAGGGAAATGAGAGCACTGTATATATAACAATCTAACAGCATTGACATGTTGTATTAAAAAAATAACTGTATTAACACATGCTCCTATTTGTGGGTCAAGATGGTGGTTAGATGATTTTGGAATACCAACTTGGTCTTCAAAATCTAAAACGGGTGGATAGTCAAAATAACAGAAAATATGAGAAACCAAAAAGCTGTTTCCCACAAGATCTAATCTGACCCCTGACACCTGCAACCTACAGCTTCGCCATCTGGACAGGATATATAACAGGATGTAAAAAAATCATCAGTTTAGTTAAATATAAAAGATCAAAAAGAACCCTTTGTGTACCTTCCTGTTGTAAATATAGGGTTGTAAAAATATTAGTAATCAAGTTGACAAGGAACTGTATTTTTAAACTCTTTCCTCACACTCTCATTTGTATATCAGCATCCATCAAGAGAAGACTAAGAAAAAAAGTTATAAAAGGCCAGGAGCTAATTAAACCTCAGGATTTCCAGTTACCATAAAATTTCTAAGTTTGGCTTCAGTTCAATTTGGAACAGAAATAGTTTTGGTTCTACATTTCCCATGAAATAGGAATGCTATAAAATTTCATCTCAGGGCCCTTCTAGGTATTCAGGTAAATGTGTGATAGGATCTGATGTGTAATCACACCTTTTGACATGCCACTCATGCATGACAGGAGGTGTGATTGAGGAATCCAGCATCAGATCCAATCGTGTCTTATTGTGTGTGCAGGGGGAGGCTGGGATCACTTCCCTGGGATCCCCCTTCTCCTTCAAGTAGTAAGCTCCCATGGCTATGAACCCTGCAGTTGACGAGGTGCATAGGCAAGGCAGTGGGTGGTGCACCCTTGTGGCTGGGAGCATCAGCTGATGGGGCTCCCAGCCACAGGGGAACACCTGACCACATGGTTAATTACTGGCATGATAAGAACAAGCTGCCATTTTTTTGCAGAATAACTTTGTGGCATATTCCTTGTTTCATCAAGCCATTAATTGATTGAACATGTAGGTAGGTTACAATTTAAGATATGACTGGATAACCCCACCTTAAGTGTAAGGTGTAGATGGGGCCTTAGAAACATACTGACAAAAGAAAAGGTGCTTTTCAGGACCTCTGTGACTGCTGACTGAAAGGGATCTGTTTCTTCTCAGGCTCCCTGCACTGACCAGCAGCTGTGACTCAGACCAGCCATGGGGAGAGCTGGGGTAGGGAGTCCAGACCTTCTGGATGTTCGCAATTTGGAGGCCATTTGTGTGGTAACAGCACTGCAGAACCGCATGCTTGGTGAAGTGGGGAGGCCAATACCTGGCAGGGTCATAAAATGAAACTAGTAGGTAGCAAGTTTAAAATGAACACAAGGATGTTTTTTCACACAGTGTGTGGTAAAGTGTGGCCTTTTTATGACCCTGCCTAGTCTTTGCCTCCCCACAAAGTTTACAACACCTTCACCACACAATAGACTCCAAACTGGGGCTGTTGGTTGTAGCCATGTTGGTCTAAGGACATCAGCAGACAAGGGTCTTTGGGTGGATGTGATATCTTTCATTAGACCAACTGAGCGTTCTCCAAATTGGGAATACCTAATGGACTGGACTCCAAGCCCCTCTGGTTCCCCCACACGGCTGGTCTGAGTCACATCCCCCCCCCCTTTTTTTTTTTTAAAGAAAATTTTTGTATTCCAAGCCAAATCAGCCAAATGAAGTCAAAATCCATGAGTCAGTCCAGAACCAAAAGTGGCCCTACAACCGGAAAACATCTTCTACCCCTGCCAGGGGCTTCAGATATTTCCAAAGTCTTTTGGTGGGCATCCTACATGCAGGCCCAAGCCCGGAGGTGTGGGGTTTGAATGACTCTGAGTTTCTCCTGCCCTCAGCCCTATGGCCACAGGAGCAAGCTAGGGAGGAGCCTTCCATTTCCATCAAGTGGGCTTTAAGCCCTGACACCTCGGCAGGTACTAAGCCACACCAGAAGAACAGTTGTCCCCTGGGGGCTTAAGGAAAACTGCCTTCATGGACCCAGATACATGGTGTTTCCCCAACCCCTGTGGGCGCTACTTGCAGGGAGTCTGGCAAGAACTGGGTCCCTTTCTGTCCTCAGCCGCAGAGGTGCTGAGGGACCTGTGTCCTTCCAGGGAGGGTGCCGGGGTGTTCCCAAGGCCCCGTCTGCACTCCACCCTTAAGACGGGATCGACCAGCCCCCCACGTCTATAGCCACATGTCTGTAGCTACACTTCAGTCAGCGACGGCTGATGAAACCAGGAACAAGCCACAAAGTCGTTTCGCCAACGATGTGGAAGCTCCTCTCCCCAGCGCTGTGGAGGCGGCGGGGCAGGGGCGGGGCGGGGCAGCCGCAGGTCCCAGAGCCCGGGAGAGGAGCGGCGGGGCGGCGCGGCCGGTTCATCCGCGCTCTCCGCCCCGCGCCACGCGGCCCGGCCGCCGCCCTTCAGCACCTTGGAAAGGGCCGGCGGGGGGGCGGGGCCTGGGGCCCGACTCGACCCCGCCCCCGGGAGCTGGGCCCCGCTCCCCTGCGGGACCGAGGCTCCCAGCGGCCGAAGAGAACAAGCCCCGCCCACCCCACGGCCCGGGCCGGCGCCCCTTAGCGGGAAGGGGGCGGGGGCGGGGCGAGCGGCCGTCCCGGCATGCAGCGAGCGGCGGGTTCGCACCAAGATGGCGGCGCCTCTGGATGAGTACGAGAAGGAGGCGGGCTGCGTCCCCATCCTGCACCCCGAGGTGAGGCCCAGCCCGCTCCACTTCTCTTCGCTCGCGTGCGGCTCGGTCCGGCACGGGCGGGCGGCGTCGCCGTCGCACTTGCTCCCCTCCATCCCTGGCTGGGGCGGCCGCGGCTCGGCCTGGCGGGGCCGGGCG
>NW_017728931.1:75027853-75047035 GCF_001723895.1 Crocodylus porosus | reverse complement strand
CCCGCGCGGGCCCGTGGAGGTGGGCCGCCTTCCCTTCTTGCCCAGCCGCCGCAGCAAGCTGCGGCCCACGGCAGTCGCAGGCGCTGGTCCCGCGCTGGCAGGTCGTGCCGCGGCCTCCGCCCGGGTCCCGCTGTCTCGGGGCAGGGCCTCGTGTGCCGGCGGTGGGCAGCTGTCACAGGCAGGAGGGGTTTTGGCACTGTCTTCATGCATTTTAGGGCTGGCAGGTTTGTTTTCTTTATGGGGCATCAGTGCAGAATCGCAGGGTGGAGGGTGCCCAAGCTGGCCAGCAAATGTTTCCTGCCTGAACTTTCTCCCCGCTTTGTGCCAGGGTTCATCAGCTCTGGTTTGCAGGTGGGGAAAAGCTGGAAGTCTCAGTTGTTGAACAGACAGCGTTCCCTTTACTCAGTCGGTCCTGTCAGGATGCTTTCAGGTGCCTTTAGGTTAAGCTGAGGCTCTAGTCTGAATGGGACTGTTCATTCTTCCTGCTCACCTGCCTTTCCTGGCTGCACTTAGTTAGATCTGGAAAACGCTGGTTGTATTACCAGTACCAAGCAAAGCAGAACCAGTGGCTCTGCAGGTTAAATGTTAGACCGTGCCCTATGAACAAAAGGTCCTTGACGGCACCTTAAGGTGTTTAAGTAACCATGCTGTATGTTTCCTCTTGGGGCCCAGAGCACTTACCCAAGTCATGGCTTTGAAAGGATCCTCTTGATATGGGAAGTTCCTCATGTCACTTCTGAAAGTTTTTTCCCTAATTGTCCTGCATCAGTCTTCTCACATTTTTCATGCAGCTGATGGTTACGCCTTTGGATAGACTTTAAGAAAAATGCTATCTTGGGCAATTAGTCTCAAACAAGTCCACTCCTACAGTGTTACCCATGCAGGTATACCTGGCTTCCTGACTTCATTGGATCCTCACATAAAGGCAGATGTTTGTCTGCCAAGTTCTCAATGTGGGATCATAACCTTAGTTTTTAGATGGGTAATCTGAATCGCGAGAGAACAAAAAATAAAGCGTGCACAAACTCTCCAGAAAGCCACTGAACTCTAGTGCTGAAAACTAGGTTGTCAGTGTCACTTTGGAACAGTTCCTTTATTTACAAAAGTCTATAACAAACAGAAATATGATGTCACTATAAATTGCTTGAAGAAGGTTTTGGTGTTGTAAAGCAGAATATTGTAATTCACGATCTAAAAGATTTACAGAGTAATAACAGAACAAATAGATGCACTTTTCCTTTTACTTTCTTATCAAACCAAGTGTTGTCACAGTGTTTAAAGGACAGTTCTGTTCAATAAACAAAACATTGCCAATTTGATACAGCTTCTGTATAGAGTCCATTTGCAGGGTTGAGGTTTGAACTCTTGTTTTACACTCCATATAAACTTCATATAAATTTCATTGGACAGAGGATCAGAGGTTTAATTCCCCGAGGCAGGCTCTTTGAAATGGAATGGATTTTGTTAATATTTATGATGTTGGAGATGGAAAAAAGCAAATCCAGAATGGCCTTTTAAGAGCAAGGGTCCCATGCATACCCATGCATATCATTGCTCATGTGAAGAAGCCTGTTGAAAATAATGGGGACTGGTTCCAGACAAAACTGTGCACTTGAGTTCATTGTTTGAAGGTTGGTGGCTTACATAACAGTTTTATCCCTTTGTGTTTTGAACATAAATACTGCAGGTATACACTGAACCCTCTAATTAGCATGTCTGTCTCTCATCGTATTTTTTTCATCTGGCCATACCGGTTTGTGTGGTTCTGTAGAGTTGTTTTCAATGTCATATACTCAGTATAAAAGAGGATTTTGGAAACTACTACAATTGTTCAAAATTAATAATGTTGTTAAAAGGCACCAAACCTCTCCAGATGCTAAAAGATTGATTTAATTTTATTTTCTCAAGAGGTTCAACTGTAAAACACAAGATCAATAATGAACTGGTGTTATGTCTTGTGGTTGTGTCAAGGTTGACTGTGTAGTTCTGCTAATAGGTCAGGTCAGTGGCATGGGCCTGACTGGACCCACACATGGAGCATCCATTTTCGATCTGGAGTGAGCCCTGTGTGTGTGGCATGATCCTGCCCCAGTGGCTACAGAACTGTGCAGCATGGCTCTGGAGTCCCAAAGTGGCCACTTCAAGGCTGTGCTGCTTGCTGCAGCTGCTCCAGGAAGCAAGCTGCAATGAACGCTCTGCACCCATAGGTAGTACCCAGGGTAGATGCTATGGGCCAGATGTGACTGATGACCTCTGGAGATCCCTTCCATCTGATTCTATGGCCCTCTAAACTTTGGAGAGCAAAGTTGAAAATCAGAGTCCTTTACTTAGTTTGTAAACTTTTGTGGGCAGGGAGTGTCTTTCTGTTCTTGATTTGCAGTGTCTCACCTAAAGATATACTGGTCCATAACTGGGGGGCCTGAGGCAGTGTGATATCTTTACCACAGTACCAGCCTGCCCCAAAAAGGAGTGCAGTCTAGGTCAAGGGATTTGATAGGAGAAGGTTTCATTTTACTTTGAGTAAACAATATTTAGCATTAGATAAAATCAAAGTATATCTTTTATAGATGAAGGAGTAGCTACATAACAGATTTCAGAAAATAACAATAGGGAATCCTTGATGACTTACGTTTTTAGTGGAGTTGTTGCATCTCCAACATTTTCATTAATGTTTTGGAAATAAATATGAAATGCCTACAATTTTAGATTTTGCAGATGACACAAAGATGGATGATGTGGTACATAGGGATGAAGCTAGGATGGTCATACATGGCAGGGGTTGCTAGGTACACTATTCAATAAAATATATTTTTAATACAGCCAAATGCGAAGTAATATATTGAGCAGCATGGAATGTGGGGTATACCTATAGAATGAAAAACTTTATGGTGAAAAGCAGTCACTTTGGTGCAGCTGGGGTCACCATGGAGACCTAGCCAAGACATGAGGGCAGTGGCTGCTGGGAAATGGAGTCTGGCTGCCAGCCAGATGAGCCATTTTGTCCACCCCTGGGGTAGGGGCTGATCTTGGTGGGCAGGGGCATCGCCATGCCATTCACGTGGCCTGCAGGGCCAAAGCTGAGCATTACTGCTGTAGGTGATTTAATGATCCCATTGACCTTAGATCCATAGAGGTGATTAAACTATTGTTTCATAGATTTCATAGACGTTAGGGCTGGAAGGAACCTCAGAAGATTATCGAGTCCAGCCTCCTGCCCAAGGGGCAGGAAGTCAGCTGAAGTCATAGGATCCCAGCAAGATAAGCATCCAAATTTCTCTTGAAGGTGTTCAGTGTAAGTGCTTGAACCACTTCCGATGGCAGGCTGTTCCAGACCTTGGGGGCTCGGACGGTAAACACATTCTTCTTTATGTCCAGCCAGAAATGATCTTGCAGGAGTTTATAACTGTTCAACCTTGTCATCCCTTGGGGGACTCTGAATAGTCATTCCCCCAGATTCTGGTGGTCACCCCAGTTACACTTATAGGTAGCCATCAGATCACCCCTGAGCCTGCGCTTTTCCAGGCTAAAGAGTCCCATAGCTCTCAGTGTGTCATTGTAAGGTCTGCTTTGGACTAATCTCATTCATAATAGGTACAAAAATGTGCTGCTTAAAAGTGTGCTTAGGGAGTATTTGTGCTAAAACTTCACAGCCATTTCAAAAAAGGTAAAATGTAGGGCTGTGTGAAGCTTCAGTCGGTGATTCAGTTTGGCAGACATCTGGTCCAAGTTTTAGAGGCCAAAACTCCCACTCAAACTGGGACCTCTTTAACCTCTCCAAATCAAATCAGAACCCTCCAAATCGATTTGGAGAGATTCGATGATTTGGACACAGATGCAGCCCCAAATGTTTCCTCTACATACTAGTCTCTCACGCTTAATTTGGGCTATGCTGGTAGTTGGATTGGGATGCTACATTTTCTTAGGAAATGTATTTTACACTGCCTATAATTTGTCTTGCATGCAGATATTTTTAACATTACCTGAAATGCAGAAAAAACTTAACTCTTCCAAACTCCAAAAATATACTATCGGAGAGAATATTTTTTAAGTTGTTAATGAAATTTAATTTTTTTCAGTCTTATAAAGATAGAGTTGAGCCTACTAAGCTATTATGGAAACATGGCAGTTATCAGCTATTATAAATCTCTTTTCTGGCCCCCTTTGTAAATGTTTTGACGTAAAAATGACCAACCTGTATAAAGACAAAGGAGAAAAGTTCCTGAAAGGTGAAAGAGGACTTGTCTAAGGTGGTGTTTATTAGAAACATTACTCCGATCAGAAGCATTTCTCTTTATTTTTGCTTTGTTGCTCAGTAACTTACTACTCCTCAGACTCTGTCTGTAGTTATACCTCATTGAGTGTATGTACCATGTGACTATTTTTGAGGGCAACTCTCTTGTTCGTTTGAGGCCATTCCTCCTTCTGTTAAGCTACTGAGAGTAGAACTGGCTGTTGTAGTCCCAGTCTTTCAGCCTGGTTTTCATGTAGTAAAGCATTCTGTTGAAGTCATTGGGTCTGGATGTAGGTACTAATGGGCCGTAGTTTTAATTTAGTCTGTACATTTAGTCTGGTTATGTATCATGGAGAGACTGGAGTCACTGCAGCAGCTAGCATTCAAGACTCCATTTTAATGCTGATTGTCATTTCCTTTGTGATTTAAAAGAAAAGAAAGTCTGTCACTGCTTTGAATTTTTAAGGTTAAGTACCACTGACAATAAGAGCTTAGCTTGTCTTGTCATTAGATTGTGAGGCGAGAGGGGGCCATTGTGATTATCTTCTCTGATCCCTTGTCTAACACTGGCCACAGGATATTTCTGAGTTATGATCTAGTTTAGGACTGTCCAGCTTCAAGCACCCAGGGGTGTATGACCCAGGGGTTGCACCAGAGGTGGGGGAAGGTCCTATGTTGCAGGTGGCTATGGGCCCCCCAGACTACGTGTCACATGCATGTAGGTGCTTACCCCCTTGCTGCACCATACTGCATTGGTGCTCAGGGCCACTGGCTTCCCTAACTGTGGACTGCTTTGCCCTGCTCTGCCACCCCTTATTGTTAGGGACACGCAGCAGAAGCTGAAAGAGGGAGGGGGATCCTGGAGATCATTAGCAACTGCTGCAGCTAGAGTGGAACAGCAGTGGCAGCTGGATAGGAACCTGAGGGCTTCATGTTGACTCTTTATGGGCTGCCCGTTGCACAGCAGTGATATAGTTCAAAAAAGAATTTTCTGTCAATATTTATACAGCTGTGATATAAAAGAAATTCAGTGTTGGGGAATAGTCTTTGAACTTTGGCAAGTTATTCCATGGTTAATTATCCTTGCTTGTGGGTGTATATGTATAATGCTTTATTTCTGAAGTTAACTTCCATTTCCCATTGTCAGATTTTTTTATACTTCAGTCTGCTAGATAGAAATATCCATCGCTACCAAATTTCCATTCCCCCCCATAAGTACTTATGCCTTGCAGCCATATTCACCCTTAACCTTGCTAAGTTAAACCAGTTGAGCTCCTTCAAGCTTTCTAAACCTTTAGTCATTTTCATGGCTCTTCTCTGAATTTCCTCCTATATCCTCCCTGAGTTGTGGATATGAGAATTAATCAGTATTTCAGTAACATTTTGAATTAACATCTGAACAGAGGTGAGAGAACCTCCTTATTCTGACTCTGTATTCTTTTCTCTATGCATCCAAGGATCCCACAGGCCTTTTTGGTTACAGTGTTGTACTGGAAGATGGCTGTCTCCAGTAAAAAAAACCCAAACAAACAAAAACAAAAAACCCCCCAGAAAAACAGAAAAAGCCCCTCAAAACCAAAATATAAATTTTGAGTCACTGCTTGCTAGTATAGTGTCCCGTCCTCCCGGTATGCCTTGTATTCTTTGCAAAGAACACATTATCTGGAAGTATTTGGTCCTTTAAAAATGTATTTGTGTCCAGTTAACTCAAGTGATTCAGGTTGTTTTTTATTGTTGATCTGTTCCCCTCACAATTTATTACTGCTTCAGTCTGTCTATTAAGTTCAGCCTTTATCATTTATGACTTTGTTTTTTCACTAATGACTTGGATTCTCCCCTCCCCCCACCTCTGCGGAGAGGAAAGAGGACATAGGTCTTTTCCAGATTAAATCTTTGTAGAAATGAATAAAGTGATTTTTTCCCCCCAGGGCCTCAACCCCCCTCCCCAAAATGTTTATAGCAGAGGCAGGCAACAGAGTGTTGATGTCTAATGTGCAGGAAACATGATTTAGAAATTAAACTACACAGCTTCTCTTGTAACTGTAGAACAGGGTTGGGCAAAATATGGCCTGCAGGCTGCATCCAGCCCACTGGGCAATTCCATCAGGCCCACAGGGCCCCTCCATGAGCCCCGTGTAAGCCCTGGCCTTCACTGCCCCTCTGCAACCCACAGTGTCCCTGCAGGAGGTATGGCTCTGGTTGTTAAGCAATGCCCCCCCCCCCACCCTGAGACAGGGGGTATTAGAGGCAAGACGTGTATGCTTGGCAGAGGCTTTTGCTGGTGATCCCATGGCTGTTTCCAGCACTCCCTGCCTGTAAGAGTGGGAATTCAGGTAAGGGCCACACCAGGCTGGGGCCAGGGACTCCCACTGGGGGAAAGGGGAAGAAGTGCTTGGAGCTGTGCGCTATTGGACTGGGTCAGGCTGGCCCTGCACACTGCCACCAGTTGTGGCTGGAGATTGGGGTGGGAGCTGCGGCTGTGGGGCTGAGTTGCTTTGTCCCCACACCCTGCCATCACATGCAGCTAGGGACTTAGGTGGGCTAGTCTGGCCCCACATGCTGCTGCCACTTGCAGCTCCCGCCTGAGTCCATGGCTGCATGTTATGGGGCTGGGTGAAGCTGGTACTGCACCCTGCCATTATGGGTGTCTGGGGACCTGGGCAGGAGTGCTATGGGGCTGGTCTCATATGCTGCCACCACTTATGGCTGCAGACTGGGGTGGGAGCATGAGAACTATGCGCTGTGGGGCCCAGCGGGGCTAATCCCGCTTGCTGCCATCCCATGCAGATTCAGGGACTGGCATACTCTGGGGACTTCTAGGGCCCCCCCACATGCACACCCCACCCTTACCATATCCCCAAACATTCCCACACCCCCTCACCATAGGTCTTCACACACCCACACTCTCCCACAGCTCCCATTCCAATCACATACCCCATGCCCCTATGCATCCTCCCACCCACTGTCTCCCACACACCCTAACCACCATGCACACACACACCCCCACTCCCCAACTATACCCCCCATATACACTTCCTTAGCCCTGCCCCACAAGATACAAGAGTGAGACTGTATTTTGAGCTGTTATGCAGTCACCTCTACATACACTATGCAAACACACTTGGATCAGGACAAAAATATTTAAATATTAAAAAATAAAATGAAATAAGTTATAATAGATGTTTGGGTTGTGGGTTTTTTTGGGGGTGGGGAGGGGGTTAGTATATGATTTGGGTTTTTTTTTTCCCCCCCTGGTTTCAAGAAGGTGGCACCCTCCCTCCCAAAAGGAGTACTTTCAGGGCAAGGGGAGGGATTTTCGGTGGCAAAGGTCAGGGGCTACGGGGTAGGACTTCTGGGTCCAAGATTGTGACCAGGCGATGAGGCACTCATCAAGGGGTGGGACTTCCTCTTGCAGCCCTTGACAACTTGCCAAAACTACTTAAGCAGTCCTCCAACTGAAATAATTGCCCATCTCTGCTCTAGAAGCAAATTGATAATGTGCACCCACAATTGTAAAGTGCCCTGAAATCTTCAGGTGCAAGAACATGCATGTGCAGAGCATTGCTAACCAGGCATTTTAAAACAACTATCTGGTTTTAAAGAGAAGTCATTTGGTTCTACAGCCTGTCCTAATCTGAGGCAACAGTATCTCGCTGTCAGAACAGGCCTGTGTTGTAGCTTTTGTTTGACCTCTTCATCCCTGCTCTGTTGTATCTGTCTCTGCAGGCAGAGGTGACCAACCTGCAGAATAAGTGCATGCAGCAGATGCAGCATGAAGAATAGCAATAGATAGGGCATGGACGAGAGAGCACGGCAGTGGTTTGGTAAGGGGCTAGGGGTTGGAGTAGCACTTGGAGGGGTGCGACTTACTTTGAGCCATGTCTGCCAGAAAGGTTGATGCTCAGTGGTTCAGATGGATAAATGAACCGTGTATTTCCATAAAAGTATGTATTGTATGATGCAGGACTCTGGAGGCATGGTTAGTTTAACAAGCACCCTTCAGTTTAACCTGGCATCCTTGCTCATGCAGTTATGGAAGACAAAATATCTACATTTATCTACAAAAAAGGATGCTTTTAAACCCCCAAATTAGGGGATTCCAAAAAATCCCAACTAACAGGGGAGGAGTTTGAGGAGGGAAAAACACGAAACAGAATGTGTCAGAACAAGGAAAAGACTAATTAATTTTGAGCTTCCTTTTATGATGGTGTGATTTCATCATTCTAGTTGCCTCGCTATTCCGGCTACCAAATGAGAGATGCATAGGCCCCTGCCTTTGACACTTGTCATTTCTGTAAATGTGTACTTATTTTTTATCAAGTATGAAGAAATGCATTTCTTCTTCCCAGAATAATAGCCTTAAACTGATCCAAAATGCGTGTTAATACACAAAGGTTACAGGACTACAAGATGACACAACCTTTTTGGAAAAGAAATCAAAATTGTATAAAGAAAAATATGGTTGGAAGAGACCTTAGAGCATCTGCTGTACCCGCCTACTGGATTGTCCCTGTCTAAACCGTTTCATCCAGCTGTTGGATCCAGCCCATAGAGCCAAGGGCGTCAGCGGTGTCTGGCAGTGAGGGGTTTTCACTGTGGCTGAGCAGAATTGTGGAAAAAGCAGCACTGCTTGCCAGCTTCTGGCAGTGAACCTCAGATGTAAACTGGGTCATTCTGGCCTGCTGCCCAAAAACACTGCTGACAGCTGCTCTAGCCTGGTCCTAAAAAAAATTCTGATGGTGGGATCTCCATAACCTCTCTAGGTAATCTGTTGCAGTGCTTAACCACCCTCTTAGTTAAAAAAGTTCTTTGTAATACCAGATTTAAAATTTCATTTTTCCAGTATAAGATGTACAGGTAACTTTTTTTTGTTGGGTCAGAAAGAAAAATCATGTGCATATATGCAACTAGTTATTTTTGAGCAACTTTTTATATGTTGGTCTCAAGAAATATACTGTATTTACTTGAGTAGAAGATGACCTGGATTATAAGGTGACCCCCAAATAATTAGGTTCTATATATGGAAAATTTATACATTTGCTATATTATTATTGGAGGTTTGCCCTGAATTTGTCCCTCTCCCAGTGCTACAGCAGGGAAAATTAAATTTGAGGGGTGGGATCAGGTAGCCCTTTTGATCTCTGCTTCCACCTAACTTTTTGCCTGGGGAGCCCCTTCTCCCTCCTTACTTTCAGACCCTGCTCTCCCAGAGTACATTGAAGTGAGGAACAAATTTGAAAACAACAGCCTTGAAATGAAACATGGCTATAACAATTTGCATATAGCATCCATACACTTGATTGATGTATGTTATCTTTTTTTTTTTTTTTTTTGAGTTTTAGTATAGATGCTGTATAAACTCTGTTTTGAATAGCACTTTGGCACCTACTTATATAGTACAAATTATTTGTGATATTAGTCAGAAGCCAGAGGCTTGTGATTTATCGTTTAATTCATTGGGCTGCGCCCCATCAGAGTCAACAGTGTTTCAAGCCCTGGTGACCCCACAGCTTTGTACTGCTGTGTGTGTGTGTGCACGCCTTTCCCCCAACCAAGATTCATTTGCTAATTAGCCACCACTCATAACTGGAACTCAAGGTTCTTGTCTCAAGTCCTGTGATACTCCAAAAATTTATATGCAGGTGAGATGTAGGGCAACCTTGTTTTGATTCATCTCATAAAGGGTGGAGTCATATTAATTGTATATGCTAGGCTGAGAGATGGGGGGTGACAGAGGGTTTCTAGGGAAACTGTTTTGTGATGTCTGCTAGGCATTTAAGGCTATTAAAGGAACAGGAATCAATGGGAATGGGTAAGAGGTACACCTAGCTGTGGGAGTGAAGAGGAAGTAAAAATGTGTGTAGTGCAGTGGCTCACTATGACTTGAAAAAGAGTTGGCGATGAGGGGGACTGCTCTTAATGGGCACTACTATATGTCTTATTCAAATGGGTTGTGCTAACCTTGTGGTAGGTTCCCATCAGCATGTTTGCTTAGTGTGAGCCTTGTGTTTTTATAGTCATGCTCAGTATTGGCTGGATTTATTTACCTTCATAGTTGGTTTTCATTGCTGAACACATGCTGCTTTTGGCAGTAGTTTAATGATATATAGTGTATTTAATGAAATTTTCTTGTATGCGGTTATCAGATGAGGGGCTTTTCTCCATGCTCATTGCAGGGGGTGGAACCTTGTATTGTATTTGAGTAAATATGCCAAATAAAAATTGTACTGTTATTTGTTATATCAGTTGCAATTTTTCCCCATGTAAAATCATATCTGAATATTTTAAGGTAATAAAACACCGAAGTAACAAAAGTATGTGTAAAAAAACAAAACAAAACAAAAAAAACAAAACAAAAAAACCCCCCAAAAAACAAAAACCAGAGCTCACAGGTAGAGTAGTTGTATTGTAATTAATACCCCCCCCCACACACACACACATTTTGTTCACTACTTTTTACCAAAATGAACTTCTAATGTCCTTAACTATTCATCCTTTGCTTTAAGTGCTTCTGTTTTGTAAATAAGTAGCTGTTATCACTTGTCTAATCTCAACTGTCTTTAGAAACCAGTATGCATCTGTTTGTGTGTGTAAATAAATAAATATATATTGCATATGTACAATATACCCCAAGGATCCATGGAAAAGTTTATACTCTGTATGCTAAGGATTTCAGTTCCCTGATAAAAACATATAGAGAATTTGCACTGGTTTGGGTATCTCTGATTTCTTGAAAATTAGAAAAAGTGTCTTTAGTTGTAGATGTTTTAAGAAAAATGCTTCCTTAAAGTGTAACATAATAGTTCATGTGATATTTATTATTTAGCATATGACACCTGCCAGTTGCATAATTTAGCCACATTCCCAACATACTGTACATGATGTTTGTAGCAAGGGAATTCTTAATTTCAGACTGTCAAACCAGAAAAGTTAACAGTAAAAATTCAGTGGCGAAACCAATGCTAATGCATTGATCACTATATCATTATTGACTCCAAGATGGACATGAGCCACCAATGCCAGACTGCAGCCAACAAGGCCAGCCATACCTTGTCTTGCATCCAAAGGTGCATCTCAAGGCAGTCCAGAGAGGTGATACTCCCTCTCTATGCAACTTTGGTCAGGCTGCAGTTGGAGTACTGCGTCCAACACTGGGTGCCACACTTCAAAAAGGATGTGGCCAGCCTGGAGAGGGTTCAGAGGAGGGCCACCTGCTTGGTGAAAGGGAAGCAGGACAGGCCCTATGAGGAGAGACTGAGGACCTGAACCTGTTCAGTCTCAGCAAGAGGAGGCTGAGGAGGAACCTGGTGGCTGCCTACAAACTCATCAGGGGAGATCAGCAGCAAATAGGTAGAGCCCTTTTCTCTCCACCACCACCTGGGGTGACAAGGAACAATGGTAATAAGCTGATGGAGAATAGGTTTAGGTTAGAGATCAGAAGGCAATATTTTATAGTTTGGGTGGCCAAAATCTGGAACCAGCTTCCCAGGGGAGTGGTCCTTGCCCTTACCTTGAGCAAATTCAAGAGGAGGTTGGATGATCACCTATCTGGGGTCTTGTGGACCCAGCATTCATTCCTGCCTGTGTCAGGGGGTCAGGCTAGATGATCTGTTCAGGTCCCTTAGGACCCTAGCTACTATGAAACTGTATCTGTATCTTATTTAAAGAGGTTTTTAATTTTAAATGACAGTAGTCAGATTTTAGGACTTACTAGTTTGTACCAAATATTTATGTAGCAGGGCACTGAGGTGCCTGCTACTTGTGGAGCTGTAAGTGAGGACCCTAGCTGTGGGTTGCCAGGGTAACCACTGGGAGTCAGCTGACCAGAAGGGGTAGGGCCTGACTACGATATAACTCCCAGGCTGAAGCCAGGCAGGCAGTTGCCTGCCAGCAGCCATAGGGGTAGGAACTCTGCCGGAGTGAGGAAAAGGAAGAGGCTAGAATGCTTGGGTGAGAGATGGAGAAATCCAGTGACAGACGTGAAGGTGATTATGTCCAGATGGCTTAGGTTTATGTTATATCCAAAGGGCTTGAGTTTGTGTTGACGGTTTACAACTGGAGGACCGGGTGAGGCTATAAGGGGATGGAGGAGGCCTCATAGGGGAGCCATGGCTGTGTGGAGACCCCCAAGAATCCCCAGGGGGGGCAGTGAGAAGCCCCAAAAAGGGGTCTGTAGAAAGCCGTAGCACCTGTGGAGAGTGATTCTGAGACAAGGTTGTGGAAAGCCAGAGTGCCTGTGAGGCGCGTTTCTGAGACAAGCCTACAGAAGCTGTAGCACCTGTGGGGCGCGGCTGAGAGACAAGGGCTGCGAAGTGCCCAGGAACCAGAGAGGGTGCAACGTCCGGTACATCTGCGAGGCTTGGGGCATGGTGCAGGGGTGGTTGGAGCCATGCATAGTCTATAAGGCTGGGTGTTCGGAACCCTGTTGTATAAACAAGGATTGGGGTAGTAGGAACCGTGACCAGGAAGACGACAGGCAACCTCCCTTTAACTTTCATAAGATCAAGACGTGGCAGGCGAGAATGAGGGTGCATTAACGCAAACTTGGCATGGTAGCACTAGGGGAGAGCACTAACACTAGGACTTTCCCCCCTCCTGGTACAATATAGAAAGCACATAATTTTAACAAATTAATTTTGTGTGATATTTTAATATGAAGCATTGCTGTTCCTTAAAAACCTGGTAAAAGATTGCTTTTCTTTCTTTTTTAGCAGGGGGTTGTACAATATTACCTTATGAGATCTTTTCCAGCCATATTTTTTATGATTCTGTGAATCTGCTAAATAATGATACAAGTAGGAAATTGCTGTTAAGTCAGGATTCATGCATTGTTAAAATGATTTGAATGAAATACCAGTAGCTGACAATACAGATCTATTAGTAATTGATCTATTAGTAATAGATCAATACAGATCTATTAGTAATTGATATCTGTGTCTTAAAGCATCTGGAGCCGATTAGAAATGGGTATTGTAACATACCACTTTAAATGTTCAGTAGTTAAGTCTTTAAAACTAGCTTATTTTTATACTTTAAGCTTTAGGCTTAATGTATTAGTGTGCTTTCTGAATATTATAGCTTAAGCTATGCATTTAAGCTTTTTTAACTGGAAGTTTTATGAACTCAGGCAATGTATCTGGCCAGATACTCCCAATACTTGTGTGCTGTATCATTTTTGATAGTTGGGAAATTCTTATTTAACATATCAGTATTGATATCTGTTAACATTTCATACTATCCTTCAGTCTAGAAGTGTTCATAAAGTTACTGAATGATGATAAGTCAGTGAATTAGGTTTGGACAGTTGCTTTTCAGCAAGCAGTACTTATTCTTCGTCAGCTGTATGTGAAATCACATAATTTTTCTGACTTAAATACAGTGGCTATTTTGTCTGCCTCTTTCTTATGGTAGTTTTTTTTTTAAAGTGCCCATTTGGGGATGTGCAGGAACATTTGCTCGGTTTGATGGATACTTTGCTGAGAAAATGCCTCCTGTAAACAGTTTCTTAATGTAAGGATTATTTTAGAAATCTTAAATCAGAGTATGTCTATTTAGTTTCCTTTTCTTTTGTGTAAGAGTGTGCTACAGACTTGAAACTGATTTCAGTTCCATGTAATGTGTGTTACTTTGTTTGCGGTATTACATTTCCTCTGCATCTTTTTGGCTTTACAGTCCTATTTTCACACTTCTCACAAAGCTTGATGTCCCTATTGTTGGTGTGTGAAGGATCCATGCTAATAAGAGGGGACTGTAAAAGGGAAGCAATGAGATGGACCGTATTCAAAGCACTAAATGCACAAAAAATAAAGCAACTGAAAATGACAGAACCAGAATTATTATTAGCAGTATTATTTTTATAATGTTATACTTCCCTTTTAACAACTTTGTCTCTTTCTAAATCAGGCTTTTAGCTTTTAAGTTACAGGCTAGGCCAAAAAATATCCATCCATGGCAAATAAGAAATCCACAATTTATGGATTCTTAGCTCTCATTTTATCACTTAAAAACTTAATCCCTTTCTCCTTTCTGCCTCCCCTTCCCTTTCTAATAAAACCACTGCCTTGTTTGTTTACCTGTCCCTCAGTGATCACTTAAATTTGAGGAGTTCTTTTTTCATATGTAGGAAGGGGATGTTAGGTATTAACCTTTGGAGGTACAGTAAAATCCCTGTTATCCAGCCTGAGTGGGGAAGGCTGGGGGCTGGTTATGTGAAAATTCCCCCCTCCATGTTACCTGAGAAAGCTGCCCAGTTGGGGGTGGGGAGGATGGCCGCACATGGAGCGATACCAGCTCGGGGGAGGCGGGGTGGTGACAGTGGCTGCCACGTGCGAGCATTCCCTGCTTCCCTTGTGTCTGGCCAGTTGGCCGGAAATTCTGGTTAATAGTGTATTCTGGCTTGTAGAATGCTGGATAACAGGGATTTTACTGTATTATTTGCCATACTTTGTGCTATGTTCTTTAATCTTTTGATGTAACATTTTTATAAAGAGTGGTTTGACTTTTCCACCCTAAACAACACTCTATAATTGCCAGTTTCACAATTTTCGTTAATATTTTTTGCTTGAATCAAGACACCCATGGAAGAATTCAGTTGCTTGTGTAAATCAGCTGTCTATATTTTTTTCACACTCTCCGTTGCTTTCTTAGCTATCTTTTTAGATTGACAATTTAGTATGCTATGCTTATAGATATAATTTTATGTGATAATAGAAACTTTTAGTATCTTATTGGAGTTTTTTGGTAGGACTTCGTTTAACTCCATAGGAACATGAAATTTGTACAACTTTGATTACAGTCATTATCCCCTTACTGCACTATTACATAACATTTTAAAGGGTAAGGAATTCCAGCCATCTGTTCTGTCCTCCTGAGCTCCATGTAACAGCTGTAAGCCACAGTATTTCCCTCCCTTCCTTATGTCCAGGGAGGTGGACTGACCTGCTTGTTGTCTTTTGCTGTATATAAATTGAAAGTAAGAGTTGCTAACACAGTAACACCATTTTTTTTCCATTCTTAGTCTGTGTTTTCATGCACTATATTTCTTTAGAAAAATTTCTGTGGATCGTCTCCCTGGAGTTTTTG
This sequence comes from Crocodylus porosus, assembly GCF_001723895.1. NCBI lineage: Eukaryota > Metazoa > Chordata > Crocodylia > Crocodylidae > Crocodylus > Crocodylus porosus. The sequence continues at coordinate 75,031,722 of NW_017728931.1, read as the reverse complement.
TTTAAATTAATACCCCCTCTTTGTTCATTTGTTGAAGAAGTTGGAGGGATGTGTGTTTGTTGTTGGGTAGAAGATTGGGATTTGGTATATTGGAGGAGTTGGATTGGGGAGTGGGAATGTGAAAGGTTAATATTGAAAGTACCAATGATTCATTTGTTTTTCAGAAAGGGGAAAAAAAGATGTCTTTTAGAGAATTCTAACTAAATAAAGATGAGATTGAAAACTTAAGCCCTGATACATTTCTGGTCAAGTTGTTCCCACCCAGTAAGAACTTAATTTTCTTCGCTTTTTTTAAGTCACTCAAAGATTTGGATCACGCACAAAATACAGCCAATGGGCTGTATTTGGCTACTGAGTGATCCTGTTTGGCCCACTGCGTGCCTTCAAGAGCCTGAGGAGGGAGGGCTGTGTCCTGCACTGCTCTGCTTTGCCACAGCTTGGGCTGGGCCATGAGCAGACTCCACCATGACCCCCATTCCCACCCCTCCCTGTTCCCTGCCACCTGGCATGGTTTTCTGTTGGCTGGGCGCCAGGACTGCACAGTGCTGCCAGTGTCTGGGCCCGCACAGGACATTGTGTGATGCAGCATGCCAAGTAGCCATCCTGCCTGCCTGCTTGCTGTGACGAGCCCCTACAGTGCCACTAGTCTGTGCTGGCCCTGGTGGGGCTTGGCCTGTGGTTGCCACCTCAGACTTTCCTGATGTGGCTGGGCAGCTGTCGCTTGTTGCAGTAGGCGGGTGAGATGGCTGCTTCTTAAGCTTGTGTAGGTCAGTTATTACGAAATTCTTCCTAATTCTTTGGATGGCTAAATAGTGGAGGTAGGTTACCAAGACAGAATCTCTCTCAGGAGGTTCTTTCTTGCAGATTAGACTAACGTTTGTCAGGGATGATTTAGATGCATGTACTTCTGTACTGAGCAAGGGTTTGGGTTGCGGGGGACCTCAGGTGGTCTTCTAATTCCCTTTTTTTCTGCATTCTTTCTGCCCCACTGTGCATCTCTTTATATCCTGTATTACTTTTCTCTAGTTTATTCCCCCCAAAATAGTACTTATTCTCTTCCCCTCAACCTTTGCAAATTTTACCGGAAAACAGACGGTGGAGTAATAATAGCTGCAGATGGACATAAGTGGAGCATTGTAGAAGCATAATTTCATGTGAAAAACCATCCCCCGCATGTCCACCCCACCACTGTTCTGATTTTCCATGAACAGAGCTGTGCAACCCATGTTTCATATTTGCTTGCAGCTAAGTGTCTGAAGTGGATGACCCTGTGTTCTCCTTCCCCATCCCAATAACCAACAGATTTTCTGTGGAAAGGATCAGCAGTAGTTTCCTTTCTCCGTTTCAGTCCATAGATTCCTGGCTTCACACATTTAACTGAGGTGTTGTACGTACAGAAATATGTTTAGCGTATCGCTTTGTTTTGGTTGGAAACATTTTTGGACCCTCCAAGTGAGGAGAATATTAAGGTTCAAATATGACTCTAGTGATGCCCTACCACCAATCAAAAACACCTATAAAAGTTGTTCCAAAAGCTTGCTTGCTCACTCTGTATCTGTATATGTATGTGTGTGTGTCCCTGACAGTTTGGGAAATCGTTTTTTAAAATCCCCTATTTTCTCTCTCTCTCTCTCTCTCTCTCTCTCTCTCTCTCTCTTTCCCCTTTCCTGTGGTATTTGAGCACCCACATAAACCAGATGGATGGTGGTGATAGCAGAACTGAATAGAGGCAGTTTGTTGCCCAATGCACAAAGTGAATTAAAACAAGATGATTTTTTCATCCATTCTTGTTGCTTTGATAATGGTAGGTGAAATATTTGGTGCCAGAATAGTCGTTCTCTTTCTTAAGCTAATGTTGTCCTTTTAATTCCCCAAAGCAGAAAATAATTTGTATTATCACATTTTAATTTTCCTTTTTGTTCAGAAAATAAAAACAATTGACCATATCCACAATTGCCCAGAACTTTTATGACTCCCTTCTCCGGATTCAGCATCAGCAGCTGATTAATGTTGAGCAAACTCATCCCTGGTTTTATTACAGTCTGGATGAATTTGTCTCATTATTCCCAGGTCAGAGTGACATAGGTTGCTTTTTGTGGTAGCCTCCTATTAACTTCACTGGGACTCCATATGGGCTCTGGGGTTTCTCTACATAGAGTAGCATATTTAGCCAAGGCTGCAGTCCTTAATGATGCGCAAAAAGATATCGTGACTTGACATCCATTGCTTTTAAATTGAAGTCTGTTAAATTGCCATATTGAATCAACCCTCTCAAAGTGTTTGGAGAATGGAAAATGGCTAGATTGCTTGAACAATATATTTTTTGACTTTTTAAAGTGTACTACAAAATAACAGTTTAGAAGCACAAGAACTCTTGCTTCTACTTTAGTTTTTAGTTTCTAATACTACTTGGGCTTTTTATTAGTTTATTTTGAGGGAACAAGTCCCGTTATATGAAGATGATGTAGTTACGGTTGACTTTTAAAAATTTTTATTGGTCTGTGCAAAGTTCTTTTTCCTTTCAGAGTCTCAGTCTAAATGGTATCAGTGAGATCTTTCTTCTACACACTTTTTTTGTACTTTTGCTAAATGGCAGATCTACTATTGAAGTATCACACCCATGCAGTCGAGCCCACAAGTTTGGACACAGAATGTCAATAGATTACCTGTATCATTTGAATCTTTGAATAAAGATTCAAATATAAAGAGAGAAATATAAAACCACCTGCAAATAAAATGTGGTTTTAATGTAGTGGCTTCATAAGTTATTTTCTGTTATTTTGCACCTATACTACATTAGCAGCAGGACTCCAGATATGGAAGTGGCTGCACAAGTAGGGTTATCTTGGTATTATTGACACCAGGCTTAGGGTTGAACTATATGTAAAATCTCTTCTGTGTTATTTTATCTGCAAGTCAGGATTAATGAGTGAATGTGTGTATTTGTTTACTATTTTAGCTTTAAAAGTTTTGTTAAAATGGTCACTTATTTTTCTCAGTATGTCTTTCACTGAAACTACTAAAGTTCCAGATATAGGTAATGGGTAACTAGATTTTCAGCTATGTAATTATTAGGGTTTTTTTAAGGCACAGTGTTCAACAGCATCACATTTCTTTCCTCTTACATTTGAGTTCTTAAGTCACGTTTGGTGGTAGGAGGAATATTTTAGAGTAATAGTTTGAGCTTTTTAAACGTGTTAACAACTAAACCAACTAGCAAGAGATGAATATAAATGAGGGCGTGAGAGAGCTTGTGGGATCTTCTTGGAATCCCTTGTGATAAAAAAGGTCTTTATAAATGATCATATGGCTTTACATCCTTGACCATGTGAAATATTGGAGTTTTTATGCTATGCCTTTTGTCTTATTGGTGACATTAATTTTAAATGTCTGTCTATTAATCACCTTTGAATACTTGCTGCCAACTCTGTAGTAAATTTTTCTTGTTATAGTCTTTGACATTTGAATGAGGATAAAACCCTTTGTTAATTAGGATTGTGATAATCCAGTATATTCAGGTTTTAAATGTGAGTTTTACTTCCCTTCTGAATCACAGTATGCTGAAGCAGAATTTGCTTGCTTAAGTATTTACTGTAGAAGGAAATAAGTTTCAAGTTATGTTTTAACATGTTATACACTAGAAAAGAGGTAGTTAGAATCATAGAATCAATGAGTGGGAAGGGACCTAGACAGATCATCTAGTCCAACCCCCTGGCATGGGCAGGAAGGAGCACTGGGGGTGGCAGCGGTCATAAGACCCCAGCCAGGTGCCTGTCCAGTCTCCTCTTGAAGATTTCCAGGGAAGGTGAGAGCACCACCTCTCTGGGAAGCCTATTCCAGGCTCTGGCCACCCTTACCGTGAAGTAGTT
>NW_017728931.1:74972741-75027753 GCF_001723895.1 Crocodylus porosus | reverse complement strand
AACCTAAACCTCAGCTTGTGGCCATTGTTCCTGGTGACTCAATGGGAGGCCCTGGTGAACAGACTTTCCCCTGCTGGTGGCCCCTGATAAGGTTGTAGGCAGCCACAAGATCCCCCCTCAGTCTCCTCTTGCGGAGACTGAATAGATTCAGGTCCCTCAGCCTCTCCTCATAGGGCTGGCTACGGAGGCCCCCAACCATACGAGTGGCCTCCTCTGGACCACAGTTGTGTTGCCTGTTTCTAGTTGGAGAGCAGTTTTTTCAAAAAGCATTTTTAATGTGCTTCTATATTGCAGTATGTTGCAGTATGTAGTTTTGGATTATGGGATATGAGAGACATAATTAAATTTTATCTAAGAGCTGGCTCCAACAATGCGCATGCTGTTTTGTTGGGGATTACTATGCGTTACACTTCAAGCAGGTTGGAAGAACTCTTTCTAACCTGGCTTGACAGTGACTGCAGTCAATGAGGCCAAATTCATATTGGGCATAAACAAGCATGATTCTGTTTCTAAAGGCAACCTAGAGCTGATTTTTTTTTTTTTCATTAGTGACTGTACAGACTTCCGCCAAACCTCCTTTTCTGAGATAAGGCTTCCAGCAGTGTAAGGCTTGGATGTACTCCATTTTAGCTGTCACTTGGTCATGAAACATTCAGTTTTCTTACTTAAATAGTGTTTAAAGACAGAAGGGACTATTAGATTATCTGATGTGACCTTTTGTATGTCACAAGCTTTTAAATGTGTCCTAGAAAAATCATGTCATGTTGCATCTAGTAATTTTAGTTGAAATACTTCATTCCTCAGGAAACAAACTTTTTACATGGCAAAGGTGAACAGGAGAAGTTGAGGTTCCTGCCAATATCTAAGATCCCTGCAATAGCAGGGATTGAATTAGGTAAGGGATGCCCAGATTATCTTAGTAGGTGATCCTCACGATACACTGCTGAGAAAAGCCAGGAGAATTCCAAGCCCCCTGCTGAATTTACCTGAGGAAATATGTCTTTCCAACCTCAAATGTGTTGATCAGTTTGAAAATATGAGCAAGACTTAATAGTCAGGTATATGGTATATCTTCAGCTGTGATTTCAAAAAGAATGCATGTGGTCAATTGTGCATTGGGGAAATAAATTCCTTATTTGTTTCCTGATGTCTGGTTATTTAGTGAGTATAGAGATGGTCATTATTTTTATGAGCATATTGGGAGTGAGTCAGATGACGCTATTCCTAATTTCATCTGCGAAGGAAAGGAATGGAAATGGAGACACTAACAAATTTCAAACCCAGAATTCCAAAACCATGATGACCATCCATGTGTTGGCCTGGTTTAAATATATCTTTTAGAACAGGGGTGTCAAAGATTTTCGTTATGGACTGGATTCATCCTGTGGAGTCCTATTGTCCAGTTTGCAGTGCTTTCTGTAGATTTTATCAGACTGGCCTAGATGCCACATGGAACATGCATTGGTGTTAACTCTGGCTCCATCTCAGAGCCCATCTGGTGCAAGCTGCACACGGTGTGGGGGCTGGACCAGGGCTTTATGCTGTACAAGGTTTGTAGGATTGTTCCTGGGTACATGCTGTATTTGGTGCCTGTACTGGACCAGCCCTGTGTCACATCTCTAGGACTAATCCAGATCAGGCTTCCAGACTGGTTTTCTGTGCTGGATCCTTGTGCAGGGTTGGGGCCAGTGTGTGCTACATGTCGTGTGTGGGACAGGAGCTGGTGCATGTGCTGCATGCAGCACATGAGGCTGGTCCAGGCATGTGCTGTATGTAGCACTGGCATTGAACTGATCCAATGCACTGGATGTGGTGCATAGGCCTGTCTGTGGGCCTGTTCTGGACCAGAAACTTGCCCTGCACCCCTCCATTTGCCGCATAGGAATGAATGAGCTTGACACACCTGTTTCAGAAGAATTCAAGTCAGTGTTCTCCCCCACATTTAACTTTGAGGGGAGATATCCAACTTTGAGAAGTGGGTTCATCTTGGAGTAGAGTATGAGGTAGTGTAGGGGAGGCTGGCAGCTTGTGCAGCCCAGCTGGAGCTCCCATGCCACCCTCACTGCCACCAAGCCAAGCAGGGGGCCATGCTTTGTGCCCCAGGCTAGAGTGTGAGTGGAGTGAGGCTAAGCTGGGACCAGGGGGTAGAGGCTGTGGGGCCTGGAGGGTGCCGAGTCTGTGGGGGGCAGGCACAAGGGAGGCAAGTGGTGAGGGAAGCAGGCAGCAAGGGGCAAGGTATTGGGCAGGGTTCAAGTTGCTTGACTGCCCCCACCTGCCTCCCCTACTGTCTCCCCTACCACCTGCCCCTCCCAGCACTGCTTGCCCCACTGCAGCAGTGGGAGGTAGACATTTAAGATGGCCTTCCAGTAATTAGATTCTGTACATGGAAAATTACAATGAATTATATATTCTCCAGGTATAGAATCAAATTACTGGCTGGTCACCTTAAATTCAAGGTTCTCTTGGATTTGTGTAAATATGGTCATTTCATTTAAAGGACCCCCTCAAAATACTGGTGTCTCAGCCACCCTGATGAGTCTCTTACCACTTCTATTATTTGTTTAAAGCCCTCCTGACTACCTTATTCAGTCTGTTGCCCAGGAGACTAGTAGGCTTACTACCAAGATACATGCCATAAAGAAAGTTTGCTTTCCCTGTAAGGAGAAAGCCAAACATAGGAGATTGTTGCCAATGGGGAAGTTGTGACGTAACAACTATAAACAGAGAGGGGGTAGTTAGATGAGTTAGGCTGAAGCCGGGCAGAAAGCAGTGTAACAATATACCTTACAGACTGACGAAATCAGAGGTGGCTGTTTAATTACCATAATTTCTAGGAAGCTGTAGTTTTTATTTCAAAATGGAATTTGTTTAATTCCAGTTTCCAGGTACTGAGTGATTTATGCAAATTTAAGAAGCATCCGCCCTCCCCCCCTCAGCTTTCTGCATGTGTAAGTACTTGTATGTAAGGGCCTAGTTAAATTGCAGTTTCATAATTTTGTGGAAACCATGATAAACAATGATCTCTGTGGAAATTGGCTGCGATTTCCTGCAGCATCAACCCCACAAAATGCTTACAGGAATACAAAGATTTGGTTTTAAGTTTAATTATTACACTTATAATAATATGATAATTTATATGATATTTCTGAGTCTTTTCCGAGCCTCCAGAGTCTGGAATAGACTCCCCCCAGAAGTGGTGCAAGCACTACTCTGGATGTGTTCAAGCAGCATTTGGATGATTATTTTGCAGGGGTCATCTGACCCAATTGAATTCCTGCCCTTTGCAGGGGGCTGGACCTGATGACCTCGCAAGGTCCCTTTCAGCCCTGTTGGCTGAGTCTGGAGAATTTGCTATTTATGAGGTTTTAGCCTCTTGGCCGATCAGCAAGAATGGACAGAGCTGCTTCTTTCCCTCTCTCTGCCAATCAGCGGTGAGGGTTGGACCATCCAACATGCTCATGAAATCAGCTGAGCTTTCCATGAGTGGGCCATGAAAAACCCTTTGTCTTGTCACCATTTAAGTAGGTCCCTACTCGTATGTAGACATCCCTTTTCAAGTCACTGTTCAGTAAGCTTAAGTTCAGTTTCTTGCACCATATGTCATTTAAGGCTTGTTTTTCTAGACCCTAGATAGTTTTGGGGCCATAGTATTCTTTGCAACATTGAAATACCTTCCTCTACAATGGATTTCCAAACTGGATACAGTATTCTTGTAGTGGTCATAAGTGCTACATGCAGAGACAAGATCATTTTTCATCTTCTTAACAAGAGAGTTGTTTAGCCCTTTTTGCCACAGCATTGTACTGAGCACTTTTGTTGATAGTTATTCTCAGTGCCCTTAAGTGTTTCTGTGTATCATTGCTTTCTAAGTTAGACTAACATCCTTCTGGCATAGTTCGTTGTCTTGGTTCCCCACTGTGTACCCCATGTTTTTGGCTTCATTAAAATTCATTATACCAATTAATTTAAGATCTGTTCTGCGGTGGTGATGTGCTGTTCTCATTATTTGTTAGCTGCTGGGATCTGGTGGTCTGCAACACTTGCTTGCTCATACCCATCTTAATTAGGACTTCATAAGCATTTAAGATCCTGTAATTTTGTATTGTCTGTGTCTCTGCAAGGTGAGATGATGCCTTATGTAAAGTGCTTCCCCTTCTTCCCATTTGGATGTTGTCTTATGAATGAATTTTAACTATAGTTGTTAATGAAGCACCTTTATAGACCAACTGAATTGGAGATACAAAAACCTTAGTTCACCTCTGATTTAGTTTATTTTTGAGGTATATGTCTACACTGCTTTCTTCCTGACTTCAGACTAATGCATCTAACTACCCCTCTCTGTTTATAGTTGTTAATGTTACATCTCAAGTTTCCCTTTGGCAACAATCTCTTGTGTTTGGTTTTCTCCTCCTAGGGAGAGAAAACTATGATCTGGGACAGAAGTTCCATAAACCGGTTTGAGCCAAATCAGTTAATTCTGATGCTACATTGAACAGAATTTATCTTAAACCAGTTTTGGCCATTTTGAAACTGGTTTATGTGCACTGAACTTATGTTCTATTACAGGTTTAAAGCAGTTCCTGATTACTTAAACTGGTTTATGTGTAGCTTCTGTCCCTAGCATATATGACATGCTTCTTGGTAGTAAGCCTTCTGGTCTCTTGGGCAATACAGTAAGGTAGTCAGGAGGGCTTAGAACCAGTAATAAAAGTGGGAAACCTGAAGCTGCAGTAATACCAACTATGTTGCTATATTCTACTACTTGTTTATTATCTAGGCTCCTACCACTGGTGTATAGGCAATTAAATATGTTCCTTATGTCTTTGAATTTTACTCATGTTTGATGATATGTGGAAGCTGGTTTACAGATTTGGATGTTTGTATCCTTTTTACCCTTATCCCCTCTTATTGCTGCTTTTAATGTCCTCTTGACTTACCATATCTAGTATATTGGCTGGGAAAGTAGTATTATTACAACTGAAATGCATTGCGCATGGAGCATGTGGAAAGAGGCATCAGCTATCTTTAGTCATTGAGGGGAAACTGTCTATAAAACAGTGGCCCTAAACTCCCACAGAAATTTTAGTATTTGTTGTTCCTTGTTAACAGCTCTATATTTTATAAATTAAGGTTTCATATCAATATCTTCCTATTTCTGGTTGAACTAGCAGCAGATGCCTCTGGGCAAGATGAGTGCTACAGTCCAATTTTTTTGCATCTTGCATTACAGCTGGTAATGTAGAGATCTTAATTGGAAAGAGAGATACAACTGGTTTCCTGAGTTCTGTGCCGTGGTTTCCTGAATCCTGTGTTGGGGTGTAGTGTCTCTGCCCTTCACATCTCAGTTCCTCTTCAGCCAGCTATAGTTGAGAAAGGGCAGGATAACTTGACTTGCTTTCTTTCCTGTTTATAGTGTTTCAGCATATGAGTAAACTACAGAAAGGACATCTTGGTTAGCAGAGCTGAAGATTTTAGCATAGTGACTGGATTTTTTCCCCTTTTATTTTTCCTACTTTAAGTGTACAAAATCAATTTTTAAGAGTATTTGGGAGAAGTGATTTAGTTAGCTTAACTGTATGGAGCTATAAGATATGCTTAGGAATACTGTGTTTTATTTGGACTGCAGCATTCTGTCATTCATAGTGTATTATACACTCTTCGTATTTAATGTAGCTCTCATGCTGTATTTCATAAAACAACATGTCAATACAATGACACTATTATACACACCCCTCTTCTCACTCTTCAACACACTGCATTATTTCTCCCAATAGTTAAGGTCTTGCTTTTTTCTTCCTCTAAATTCTACCAGAAAGTGGAGGTGCAAGTTCTGTAGTATGTATTTGTTAGATTTCTGCTTAGAGACTAGATGGAGAAGTTGGCCAACATAGTTTTGTGGTATACAGGAAAGAGTGTTCATAACCTGTTGCGGGGTTTGGTCTTTTGCTACTGGGTAAAATTTGAGCAAGAAGGGGCAGAGAGAAATATTTGCCTGCAGTTAACACTAATAATATCCTAGGAGTAAGAAGTCCAATTTGGATGAAAATTAGAGGATAAAAGAACAAATTGGACTTCACTACAGATAAGAACCTCTATCATCCTGTGGCTGAAAGAGGTATTGTTTCTAGAAAGCCACTGCCTCGGTCTTAAACAAAATATGGCTTCATTCCCAGATTTTAAGAGCATCAGCTGTAGCATGACTGTCCCTCATTTTGTCTTCACAGCAGATGCCCCGATGTTGCTCTTAGCTCACGTCTCTTGCTTGGATGACCGTATTAAACAGCCAGGCCATTGGACTATGGATATTTTTAATCAGTTAATCTGTTTAGCTTTCAGGCTTCACAGAATGGTGAAAGGACTGAATAGTGTATGAAACAGTGTCGCTGGGAAGTCACCCTCCATTTGTTGATTGTTTGGCTCCAGATGTTTTCTCATGAATATTGTCTTGCAGACATATAAAGAGAAGTTTATTTGTAAATTCTTTATAGGTTTATATATAGTTAGAGTAATCACTTATGTGGAAAATGGCAGTCAGGAAGCTATTATCCTTATTTTCAGGCTGATTGGTCTGAAGAAGTTTGGCAAACAATAGTGAGTGGCTACCATAATACTGTGTGCTTACTCCTTCCTTTTGCCTTTATTTATTTATTCATTTATTTATTATATCTGGAAAGCTTTGTGGGCCTTACTCACTCTGGAATAAAAGTTCTTTTGAAATCCAGATTTGGACCTGGCATTGCTTGCTTTCTCTCAATCTAATTATGTGTACACGGTCCTCTTGAGTAAAAGACTATACTTCCTTTCTTCTTGACTACTGATTTTACTTAGTGTTGTCTCTTAGGGACATTTCTGTTGCTTAGTTTTAAAGTACCAAACAATAAATGAGAGTCCATATGTAGCTAGTGTTTTGCATTTTTGCCAGGATTGTGTATTTTATGAATGTAGCCAACCCTATCAATTCCAAACTCTTGTTAAATAGCATCTAAGTGTGTTTAGTAAGTACTTAATGGAATAAACAGTGCTTTGTAACGTCATACCTTGATTTGCCTCTTTATTGATTTAAGAGGGAAAAAACCTCTAAAATGTATCCATACAGACTAATCTGTACTGCCCAGTCGTACAGAAATAGTTTCAGGATGAAATGAAGAAGTTCTGAAAAACTTTAAATCTTGAGGTTGTATGGATACAGTAATGACTTGCAACCAGCAAGAAAGTGGGTTAAAACAGATTTGAATGTTACATTTTTGTACCCTGTTTAGGCCTACATTTCTTTTCAGAAAGAGAGCCAAAGCACAGTTTGTTTTAGAGAGACCATTTAGACCAGTGACTTCCAACTAGGGAACCCTTCCAACTGAGGGCCATGAGATCCTTTTAAGAGTGCTATAGGCTTCTCGTCCTCTTGGAGGCCCTAATGTGCATGTGCCTGTCCACAACTTAAGGGTTGATGCCTGTGTCTGGCTCTGTGCAGTGGGGAGGTGGTGCAGAATCCTTCTTCCTTCTGCTCCACACTGAGGTCACTACCTAGAGATCAGTGTGCTGCTGCTCAGCCCAGCATGCTGCAGGCCCTGAAGGACATGGATGGCCAAAAGGCTTTGCATCGGCTCCTTCGGGACCACCATGGCTTCTGGTGAGTTGGGGACCACCAGGCTCAGAGTTCAGTGCCTGCCCTCATGCAGTTTAAGTCTCAGCTTGCTACAGCTCCCCAGTATAACCTGCCCTCCCCCAAGACTCTGCCCCAGCAGATGTCCCCTGGCCTACCCTTTCCCCTTCAGGCATCCTGCCCTGTTCCATGCACCTTTTTGCCCCTCTGACCTCCTTGTTGCCCCCCATGTACTAATGTGCTTCCATGTATTCAGCCTGGCGCCTTGTCTCCTCTTATGGTCCCAGGACCAGAGTTCGGAGGGAAGTTTCCCGAGGAAACTAAGAGTAGAAACTGACCTGCCAGTTCTCAGTCCTCGGTAGTGGTCTGTCTATTTGTAGCCTTCAAGTACCATGGCCCCTAAGGCCCACCTGGCTAACTAATAGCCTGGGTGAAAGATGCACCAGAATACTTGGGACAACAAAGGCAAAAAGCAGGACAGGAGTGACATGAAGGTCAAAACGTGAAACTGAGTGTGCCTGAGGGGGACACCGACCAGAGCCCCCCAGGCCACACTCGCTGGTCCTCAAAGGCATCCAAGGAACTGGTGGATGCCGCCCACTGGTGTTCTGCCCAGAAACGTGCACAGACAAGTGAGAGGAAAGCGGCCCCGCAGTCTCTGGGAAGCTACCTTCCTGGCCAGAACCCTCTTCCTGGTCAAGGGCAGGGCCAGAAGGAGGTTGACCAGGAGGTCAGGACTTGGTGGAGCTGTGGATGGGGTGATCAAAAACAAAAAGATGGGGGTGAAATTCAACCAGAACCTCAGGAGGAGGTTCTGGAGTTGGAGGTGGAGGGGCTGTAGCCTGGTGCACTTGAATGTCATGTGCACCAGGGTCTCCCTCTTCTTGCAGAAGGGGCAAGAGACTGGGGTGTATGTGAAGCTTGCCATATACATTCCCGTGGCCCTCAGTAGTAACCTGGAGTCGCATGTGGAAAATCCATGTGCCACTCTTGAAGCTAAAGTGTGCAAGGCCTGGCCAAGCCAGGAGAACAGTTCCTGCTGGTAGCCTGAAGGAGTCCATATTATATTTATGTTATATTTCCATGCTGTAATATATAATGTGATTTAATATGTTAATAGTAATATTACACTATTTATATTATGCTATTTATACAGGTTTATGTTGGGTTTTGCTCATTCTGTATATGTGAATTCGCTCTTATGCAATGACCCTTTTTATACTGAAAATTCATTATATGTGAGGTGTGTTGGAAGCCTGCAGTCAGCTGCTTTGTACAGTGCGTTCTGGGAGTGATGCGCACCAATATATAGTCTCCTGTGCGGATCTGTGCTCCTCACTTGTTGTCTGCAACGCATGTTTCTGCAGTTGCCACCCCCTTTATGGTAGCATTTACCACCACCCTGTGCTTGTGTGTGCCGTCTGCTGTTGGTGAGTACCAAAACTGTCTTGTAAAAGTGGTAGAAATGCCTCTGGGAGTCAGTAGAGTCAAGGTCTTGGAACATATCCCATTCGTTACATTGTAAAGTGAGATCCCTTTATGCAAATTTGAGTTATGCGCCGTTTTCCAGGAACACTTGTACAGCATAAAGCAAGGGAAACCTGTACTGTATTTAAAATTATTGTATTTATACTATATTTATATTATTTTTTGAAATGGTGTGCCACTAACTTCTGAGAAGTTACAGAAGGATACTTTGAATCTAAAATGGTTGAGAATGACTGGTTTGGGCACTAAACAGTTTTCACTCTTGAATGTTGATATTTGCTACTTAATACTTAGTTGTTTGCATTTGTTTTCTGATGCTACGTGACGTTGCTCCAATAAGATATAACTTTTCTTTTTAATAGTGTCACCTCTCTATGCACAATCTGAAGAATTCTCTTTGGAGTCCTATGTGTTTATTCTATGAAATCACAATAAAACATTTATCTAGTGTAATTTGGGCCCATGCATTAACAGAGTACTTAACTTGTGTTATGTAACTGGCTCAGTCTGTTTCTGATTTTTTTTTTTTCCCCTCCCGTCTAAAATTAAGCAAAAATAATACTGTTGTGAACTTTTTTTACTGTTAGTGAGTAATTGGAAAAGAAGGGATAGAGTGGGGTGAAGATATGTAGTGGCTGAATTGCTTCAAATATATTGTGTTTGAGCTTATTTTTATAATGGCAATCAAACTTTCCTGGACAGCATTTTACTACATGTTTAAAATTGCTTTTTCTGATTGATATCCAACAAATCTAGAACTCTGCTGAAATGAGTCTCAGGATGATGAATTCTAGAGAGATAAATTCAAAATTCTGTTTTCAAGCTTTATGGAAATCTGGGCTATATCTCTTTAACAATTTTTCTCTCTGAGTATAATTACTTGAAAAGACTAGGAAAAAAGTGATTATATTGTGTTGTGAAATATGAGAGGCTTGATCACTTACGTATATACAAACTGAAGACTTACTGTGTAGCCATTGCATTCCTTCATCAAATGTCTCACATGCTGCTTTAAGGCAAACATTATTATTGAGAGATGGTTAGGCTTGGCTGAATTCAATTTTTATTTTCTAATAATTAAGATGGATATCAATGTTTGTTTGTTTGTTTATTTTTAAGCTTTTATTTTGATTTTTATCAATTTTAAATTTTCAGGATTGCGTGAAATTAGTGGTGTGGGGTGTAGAGACTTGCCAGCTGAGTGGCAGACCTGCCATCAGTCCTGGCACTGCCCACCAGTAGCGCTGTTGTCTACTTTGTTGCTTCCTTTTCCTCTGTTTCCAGTGCTTAGGGTTTCTGATACTTGCAGTCCAAACTACAGTCAACACAGTTCTGTAGGACTGCTCACCCTGTCATCACACACTCCTTCAGCCATCATTTTTCTCAGTCTCCTTCCTGTAAATTTCATTTATTAACGATGGAAATTTATATCTAGCTATATATATATCTATATAGTTGCCCTGCAAGTTTGCTGTGAAATCTATGTTTATCAGTGTTTACTAATTAAAATCGAATCCTACCAAGACTAGAGATGGTGTTTAGTCTCGTTATGATGTAACTCTTCAGAACTGCCAGTTCATTTTCTAGGGTATATTTCTGTTCTTGACAGAGTGAAAACTGAGACTGACTTCTCATGCCTGTAAAATCTGTTATCCTGGACAAACTGTATCTGTGGTCTGTTAGCTTAAGTGCTTCTTCCATTTTTAATACTGGGATATAGGTCATTGATCACCGAATCAGATTTTTCCAAAGAATGACCGATTACATCATGCCTAACAGTCTTTTTGTGAAGGAGCATCATTTTTGTCTTTTGCTGGTGTGATCCATGGAGGGAAATGCCTTTTAATAAATAGTGTTTTCTAGGGTGCTGGAAACATTTCCATGCACAGCTGAGGAAACATAATTTTTACCTATTTAAAAAAAAAAAATGCCTTGTTACTTATTTGGGGGAAAATACTGTCTTTGAAAGTGTTTTTAAGTTGAACATAATTTAATAAAAAGACAATTTAATTAAATGTATGGAACTGCTACTGTAGAAAGCTCTTTCTTAAATGCATTCCATCTGATGCAGTATGCAAACTCTTAAGCTCTTTGGTTTTTATGCAGATTTATTTAATTATATGACTGTACAAAGACACTAAATTAGAGTATTTTCCATAGCTGGAAAATACTGTTCTAGCACATTACAGTGGAATAATGAACTCATTAGTCTTACTGACACTTTTTTTTTTTTTTTTTAAATCTTCCACATGCAGATCATAAATTGTACTTTTGCTAGGTTACTGCCATAAGACTCTGGTGTTTTGTGAAGAGAGATAAGAAAGTGTATATTCTATTTCAGGAAAGATGAAGCATTAAAAACTATGTTCTACAATAGAAAACTTAATAGCAGTTAGCAAAAATGACTGTGTAGTCCATCTAAATACAAGCTGCCACGGTCCTTTTGCACATTTGTGCTGAAAAGTTTATGGCAAAATCCAGTTGCTCCTCCTGCTCCAAGGGAACCTTTATTTCTTTTACTTCACACAAGTTTCTAATAGTTGCCCGGTAGTTGACTAGCTCTAGTCAACTTCAGTGTTCCTAGTAGCAGCCTTTTGGTATTTATTTCCCATTCACTGTTTCTGTACAATTAACCAGAGCACCATTATGTTTCAGAGTAGATCATGGGGCTTAAAGGTGCTATGCATCAGAGTGGCTTATGCACTGAACCAACATGCAGGTAACAGGAGTTTGTTGTAATGTAGGCAAAAAATGTTGGATTGGCATTTTGGAAGTACATAATTTGCTTAGCTGCATAATTGGCACACATGTAAATAGAGTGTAGTGTTTGTAGGAATATTGTGCAGTTTAGAATCTGCTTTTGTATGCTTCAACCTTTGTAGTAGCTCTGCCTTAAAGTCTATGGGTAGACCAGTGAGTCTCAAGTAGGGTGCCATGGTACCCTGGGCTTCCTTGAGATCCTTTCACGGGTGCTATGAGGGACCACATAAATTAAGCACTGTTAGGTGTGCAGACGGGACTTGCAAGATAAACTCACAGAGATTTAAAATGGGAATCCATAGTGCTGAAAACGTTATGATCTGCTGTGGTCTTTCTTAGTTCTTTGCAACAGAAAATTGCTCTGTTATTCTGGAGTCAAAAAATGAGTGAAAACTAAGAGCTGGCATTTTCTGAGGATCACCTTGAGTCCAGAAAGTTTGAGAATCACTGCTGTAGACTATAAGAATTTATCCCTTGGTGGGTAATTTTAAGGTTTTTGTCTCTATCAAGGAAGAGAAGCATTAAGAATTTTTGGAGTGGAGAAACTCCATTAAATTGATAGAACGTTATTGAAAATGGATCTAATCCAAAAATAGGTTGAATCATATTCAAGTCTCTTGGGCTGTTCTCTGTATGCATTCATATATGACCATTTATATGCTGTGTTTTTTTTATGTTGCTGGGTTTTTGGTTATAGCCATATTGGTGTAAGGACATAGGCAGGCAAGATTCTTTGGGTAGATGTTATACCTTTTATTAGACCAACTCAGTTATCACTTCTACCCAAAGAACCCTGCCTGCATGTGTGTTTTTTTCGGGAGGCTGTCAAAAAAGGCATTTTTTAAAAATGTGGAACGATAGTAAAAATGCTGTGTATCATTACTATGTCCTGAAAACTTTGGGCAGTTTTTTCCATATTTAATCTTACTGCATTTACTGGCTGAAGCCTGCCCTCCCTACCCAGTCAGTCCTTCAGAATTGGGGTTCATGTCTTACATGTGTAGGTTGAGTAATAGTAGCAGTATTTTGAAATCTGTGACTTGAAAATGAACAGAAGGCGAGACTCTGATCAGCTCTACGTTCAAGTACAATCACATTCTTTTGCTGGCTCCCCACATTCCTTTTTCTTCCCTTTAATATATTCATGGCATATACCCTCCAAGTGCTCCATCACCTGTATGGAGTTTTCCAAGGGTACATGATTTATGCTGAGGGGAAGGATGAATAAATGGTTTTTGGGGACTGGGGTTTAAATGGATATTAATAAGCACCCTAACATTTGGGTCCTGCAGAGGTTCTGAGGAAATTACTGTACAAATTGAGCTGTACTTCTCTCTTTCCCCATTGATCTCTTGCTTATATATTTTTATTTTTCTGGTGGGTGGCTTAATACTTAGCGAGGCTGTTCATTAAATAGATTAAGGACTATGTGACATGTACATTTTCTTACTATGCTAACATGGGTGGTGAAAAACCTAGCTTAACGTTGTACATTATGTAGAGGAGAACTGGAAGATAAAGTTGTTCAGCAGTGGCTTTTTAAAATGATAGTAATAGGTAAAACTGCATTTATTTATCCCAACAGTTTGAAAAGTTGCAAGTTAAGAATCCCTGGAAAAGTTGTGGGGTATGCTGTGTCTTCTAAAAATGTTGAAGAGTGAAGTGGTATTATTAATCCTGCTGGGAGGGATAGCCATTCTGCTGAAAAGTGGCATTAGCATGTGTCCGAGAAACTTGGTATAAAATGGGTTGGCAACCCATAGCACGCAGAACCATTGGACCTGGCAGGTAGACCAAGAATGCATCAGTAGCATTCTGGGAATGGGGACTTTGCTTGTGCCATACCACAGCCTTGTCATTCCATTCCACGATGGCAAAAAAGTTGACCTGTGATGTAAGAGTTGAGTCCTTCCCTTTCCACTTGTTAAATCAGTATCCAATATAAAAATTAGAAATATTTCAATATTCTTGATGTGGTGTAAAATTAAGGACAAATTTTAAGTGTTTAAATTAAAAAATGTTTGCTAAAGAATACCTTGGTACATTGTGCAAACTATAGGGGATTGTGATCTTGTATATTGACTGTGGTCATATTTTTAAGTAACTTTTATTTGACATTCAGTTGGATACTGTAAGGAGTCTTTTGTTTGCATGTGGAATTTTTTCCCAAATAAATTACAATTTTAAAATGACAATTCCAGCAGTGATTCTGAACCTAATTTCTGAACATTGTTTCTCTCTCAGGAAATCAAGCCCCAAAGTCATTATAGCCATGGATACAGTGAAACTCTGGGCCGGAAAATCCACAATGATGATTATAGCACTTGGGACATTGTCAAAGCAACACAGTAAGTTTAGTTTTTGGGTTTTTTTTGCAGTTTTAACTTTGTATTAGTGGGAAGACATGAAAATATACTATATTTACTCAACTACAAAGGGAGGTTCGCCCTCCCCATTCAGCATGGGGGGGAAGCCCTTTGTCTTATGATTGCACACAAAGAAACCTCCTTAAATACATTGTCTATCATAGTGGTTCCTGAACTCTGACAGATTGCGCACCACCAATTTAAAGCACTACACCCTTAAATAGCACCAACATATGTTTCAGTTCAATTTTAAGTACCACCCGCACATTTTTTTTCATATAAAGAAATTATAATAAAACTGTTAATGCATACCACTGACAGGTTGTCTTTGTACCCCTGGTGGTACCTGTACCACAGGTTGGGAACCGCTGGATCATTTAGCTGCTGCCAAAAGGAGCATGTGCTCAGTAATGGAAACCAACTATGCAATCAGTTAAATGCAACGAACACTCAGCATGACTATAAAACGCACAGCTTATATTGCGCAGACATACTGATAGGAACACACTGATGGTGTGTGTGTGTCCCTTTAAAAAAACAACAAAAAGTCCCCCCCAAAAGTTGCTTCTTCAGGAGGGAATGAGCACCCGGCCTGGAGATGCTGCAGTACCAGGCTGGCAGTGGGAGAGGCTGGAGCAAGCTCTTACACCCCCCCTGGTGCCAGGAATCCTGTTTGTTTGCTTTCATGTTTGTTTTTTGTTGTTTTGCAAGGAATGTATCAACTACCTAGCTAAGCTTAGCTAGCGATCAGCCTGCCTTGTGTCCTCTGTGGTTCAACACACTCTTACAGTTGTACCATTTTCAGTCCTGTTACCAAAACTGCCACACACACCCTCATTACCATCGGAATTATGTAAAGGACTACTTCAGTGACCTCCCATCTCTCTTCTGATCCCCTCCCCCACCCTCCTTCCCAAGTCCTTCGCCTGTTTGCCCAGTTTTTTCACTTGTCACTGTATTTATCATAGTCTCTATCATCATCATCATCATTGCTTTCTTTGGAAGGCTTGTCTCTGAATGTTTTATGCCAGTCCTTTCTCTTCTACGTGATGTCAGCCATCTTTTGCCCATGGTCTTCCATTGTCTTCCTGTAGTACCAGTACACCTCACCCAGTCGCACTTTAATATAGCCCTTGACTGGGAGGTCCTCTGTTTGTTTATGAGCAAGTTCCTAGCGTTTCTGAAGCAGGAGATGAATTGTTCTAAAGCAGGCTGTTAGGGTCCCTTGCTGCTTAGCCAAGTGCCTGTACAGAACTGCCTTGTTGGTCATTGTTATGAACCCTGTCACCATCAGGAGGAGTATGCATCTCTTTTCCACATCTCTCTGGCTTATAGGCAGTCCCAGAGGGGGTGGTTGATTTTTGTTTCTGCCTCCCACCAGCAGGATTACTTGGGGCAGTCTGGGCCTCTCTGCCCCACACTGCTTCTCCATGACTGCATGAGGAGTGTCTAGTGGGCTATTGACAGTTCAAGTTCAACACCTTCTCTGGGTCCTTGTGAAAGATTTGCTTCCACACAGGGGCAGTATGATGTCTCTTGCCCTTATCACTGTCTGCATCTTACAGTGATTTGCCAGGGTCACTGGGGCCTTGTTGTGCAGTTTGTGTTTGTGCAGTGGGAAGGGAACAAATTCAAGGCAAACCTCCAATAATTAGATTCTACACCTGGGATATTATAACACATTTATAAATTTTTCCATGTGTAGAATCTAATTATTGGAGGGTCATCTTATATTTGACTACATACGGTACTCTTACACGTTTATGTAATTAAATACCTTGCACCTGCAGAATGAACCATCGAGGCTTAATGGATTATACTCTTGATTCCGAATTTTGAGTTTCAAAAAACACTACTGTTGTTGGAAACCACATCTTTTTTGTAAGGGTGTGTTTAAACAAAATGTCAATACCCGGGCTGTTGTTGCAGGGGCAGGCAAATAAATATTTTTCTTTCCATTTAGGGTGTTCCTTGTTCTCTGGTGATTTTTAAATAATTTATTATGTAGGGTGGACCACATACAATTTGGATGTGTGTGATTTGAGGTATCAGATTTGGAGTAAAGCTAGCATGGTTAAGTGTTTTTTGGGTTTTTTTAAATTATTTTTTCACTGCTGCTCTGAAGTTGTAGTGCATATAAATCATTGTGACATTTCTAAATAAGTATTGAAATAAGTATCTCTTTCTTATGGGTACTGTTTTACCTTTATTGTAAAGCTCATCCTAGATATGGAGTTCCTTAATTTATACTTATAAAAAATATTTGTGGGATCTGGGTCAGGGAGTGAAGAGGTGGCTGGTTGTCTTACTGACTGTTTGGCTGCTTATATGAAGCTGTAAGGTTTTTTTTGATGTCTCCATGGCATAATAGTCCTGCAGAGTTCTCTGAGCTTGCTTGGGTGTCATAGTAAATAAGTATTGGCTTGTTATGTAGCAGTCTGTCCAGGCTAACTTATCCCTTTCACTACTTCGTCATATAGATGCCTGAAAAGCCTTTAACATAAAATCAATAGTGAAGATCCCTCTGGACTTCAGGGATACTCTCTTCTCTTTCAGGGTCTAAACTGCACTTGGAGTTTTATATTTTCTTACATAAGAAAATCCTACTCCAAGTGGAGTTACAGATATCTATATATTATTGTGTGTGAATCTGTGTGAGAGAGCACAGAAGTTGCGGCCTCTGGTGGTGGTGGTGTTTGTCTTTTGGTTTTTTTGCTGGTGTTCAAGGTTAGATGGTCAATGTTGAGTGAATACTAACTTGAGCATCTTTGTGTTCGATGTGCCTTCAGATACCAGAAAATTGGGTAACAGTTTAAAACTCAGAAATAGTTGGACGGGGTCAGCTGTATAGATTTTATTTTAATTGACCCTGAGAAAGGATGCCTTCAGGGTCGCTAGGTGGTGGTAGAAAATGACAGCATGATGATGATGCACTTGGGGGAGAGACTGTTTTTTTCCAGGAGAAACCTAGAAACAAGTACCATTGGATGTTTGAGGAGGAAATAGCATTTAGTACTAAAATCTAATGCCCTTTCTGAGGAAGGCAAGCGAAACTAGGGGCTCAGACAGAAATTACATTTTTTGTGCGATCAGTCCCCTGAAAGCACTCTATGGCTGTGCCATGACACACATGCACAGCTGCAGAATGCTTTAAATGTGGCTGATTGTGCAAAAAATTAACCTCCTCAGATGGGGTATCAGACAAAGGTGCTGTACTTGAGATGCCTTAGGGAACTCGTGTTCCCTACAGTTCATTTTGTCGTGCAGTTGGGGCCGTCAGCAGGAAGGGAGGGAGAACCGGTTTCCCTGGCCAGTGCTGGAGTGGGGTGGATGGACTGGAGTCTCCTCCCTTTGTGCCCAGCCTCTACCTACCCCTCCAAGTTCAAGCTGGCCAAACCTGAGTTGGCAGTTGCTGACTTCTTGATCCCTTCCTGCTGGTAGCCTCAGAGTTGGGAGGGTGGACAGGGCTGGGGAGGGGGGCAACTCTTCAGCTGGCTGTCCTCCTGCAGGAGGGCTTGATCTCTCCCTCCTCCTACTCCCCCAACCCAACAGGCAAATGTCTGTCGGTTAAGGGGGGTGGGGTGCTCCAATACATGGTACTTTGTTAAACACCATGAGTTAGAGCAGGGATCTTCACATCTGTCAGTGCCATAAGTGATTTAGTGCTATTTTACACTAGAGGTATATAAGAAGTAGTCTTATCCGGAGGGTTTCCACTACCTTAGGATCATGTTTCATATAGTATAAACCAGATTCTGCTTATTAAATATAATTACATCCAGCCTTTTCTGTGAAGAGCTAAGTGTGTGGTATAGGGTGCTTTTTAAGATCCATCTTGTGCCAGAAGGTTGGAATAAGTATGTTAATGATAGGTAGTTGATCTAATAGTTGTTCTTCATTTAAATCCCATTTTCCCCCCTTCCTCTGTGTTTTTTTTTTTTTTTTTTCCCCTTGAAGTACTACATTTGTTATTGTGGACATTGTCATTAGTATTGGCAAATCATGGTGATGATACCAAATATACTAACTGGCACATTTGCTTGAAGATTGAGGAAAACAAGTTGTGATACTTATTGTAATGCATCAAAGTTCAAGGTCCATTTCCCAAACATAAGTGGCTCATCATCCCAGAATGGTTAAGTCATGCCAGTGCATGTAGCCAGGGTATACGTGTGCTATGGCCTGAATAATATTTAGCTATCCCTGGTTCCTCAAGCTGATCATCAGGGATCCTCATTTTTCCTGATTAAAAAATTGCAAATTCTCTGATTAAAACTCCCCAAATGTGCAATTAAAATGAAATGCCACTATACATAGGTGGCAATTAAACACACTGTTTTACTGATATATTTACAATTTTAAAGCGATTTGAAGCCTACCAGTGCCTTAATCACTACAGTAAAATAAATTCAAATTTTGGTATTTGATTGTGGGATTTTTTTATCATGGAAAATCGGCTCCCCCTGCCCCCTTAGCTCACCAGGGTACAGGTCCAAGCCCTTCACTCCCAAACCACAGCCCCATGTCCTGCCCCCCAGCTCTGCCAGAGGGGGCTACCAGTTGCCAGAGCTAGAGGGCCAGGGACCTGGGTTTGCAGACCCCTGTCCCCTGCAGAAATTCCTGAAACCCTAGCTGCCACCTATGGGAGGTGGCAGCTGCTGTGGCCTGAGCGGGGAGCCCAGCTTCCCCTCCCCTGTGGGCAGAACAGCCGAAGTGCAGCATGTTGGGGAGGGGGGAGAGGAGAAGTGCAGGGTTTGGATAGGGGATGGGGCTGACTCCCCTCTGCTGCATGGACTCCTGGGGAACAGGTGGAGCATGTGCCCCCCAGATCTGTGTGTGTGGTGGGAACAGGTATGGGTTGCCTCTTGCAGGTTCAGGCTCCCTGCCCTGCTTCCCTTCCCCGTGGGGCCTCCGCAGTCTGGTAGGGGGGACCTGGCAGGGCAGGGCAGGTCAGGGTAGAGCAGAGTGGGGCCACGTGGGGAAGCTCATTGTCATCGCTGTGAGCCCCTTGTAACCCTGGTGCCTGGGCCTGATGTAGTCAGCCTGCACCTGCCACCGCCCCATGCACAGATCTGTGGGACATGAGTTTTCCTTGTCCCTCCTCCTTGGCCCCCCCCCCCCCCCAACAAGCCACCCACAGTTCTGTCCCAGTTCCCACCGGGCCATGCTGCTGTGCTCTGCCTTGGCTCTGGACCACCCTGTTACCGCTGCAAGATCCCAGTCAGGCTCTGGAACAGCTCTGCACCCTGCCAGTGCTGCTGGGGCCGGTCTCCATGGAAACCCTGGCCTTGTGCTATCACAGTGTGGCTGCTGCTGGGGTTTCCATGGAAACCGGCCCCAGTCATGCAAGCAGGGGCTGCTGGGAAATGGAGTCCAGCCGCCAGCCAAATCTACCATTTTGCCTACCCTGATGTACATGCACGTGCCACCCCCTGCCGGACCACCCTCCTCCTGCTCCCCCCAGCCCCTTGCAGGCTGGAACTGTGCCAGCTGGCAGAGAGCTCTTTGCAAAAGAGCAAAGTCCACGTTTCTCTATTAAAATGAGTAACCCATGTTTTTCTCAGGCAAAAGGGAAAATCCACATTTTTTTTTGTGGGATCCCTGCTGATCATCTACCCATTCACAATTGAATTGATAAGGAGCTGCCTTTGGTAGAAGCCTGGAACAAGGGACAAACTCATATATCTGGACCTTGAGCAAAGCACCTGTGTTGTTCTGCCACCACACCTTCTTGTTCAACCTCCTATGTTGTGTTTTTCCACTTAAAGTGAAAAGACAACACATCTTTCAATCAAGAATATTGTCCAGCAAATAGAAATAGGGTGTTTTTTCCACCCCCCTGAAAAGTGTCATGCTCCACAGGAAGGGGTGAACTTGATGAGCTCTTTATTTTTCACCTGCAACATGGCACACTATTGGTTATGAGAGCAGCCTTCTGTCCTTGGGAGCAATGGAAGGTTACAGTACAGAGTTGAGATGAATTATTTTCTGTCGTTGTTGTTCTTGATGACAGGAATTGATTAAATTCGCAGTGTCTGAACTGGAAAGTAACAGGAGCACAGGAAAAATTTAGAAGCATTTGACAATATTCAATTTTTCATAAGAAAATATTGGCTGAAAAATTATAGATTTATTCAGTGATAAAATGTTGTGTGTATGAAGCCACACTGAAGATAACTAGAGGTATCTGCTTCATGCTGAAGCAGATTGTGTAGATTCTGGAAACCAGCAGAAAATTGTATTTTTACTGTTTAAGACCCTGATTTTGCATTTGTGAAAGCTGCATTTTAGTTCTGTAATCTTTTTTCACAAAGAAAAGTTATTCCAGGAGATTTTGAAATATGCGGCATGCTATGTGGCATAGTATTGAGTTAGTTAGCTGTGGGGTGTCATGAAGGAAGAGTGTTTAGGGAGTGGTCTTTATTCAGGCTTTCAAAAAACAGCAGGTGAGAGAGGAGATGAGTCAGCTTGCCAGAATCAGTGAGCACTATGAATGTCAAGAGATGACCAATGCAGTACGAGTTACAAAGAGATGATCATCAAGGAGGCTATGATTTGTGTGTTCACACTCGTGTTAGAGGGCAGGCAGACCTATCAGTCTTCTAGTCCGTGGCAGCAAGCAAAGTGGGGACCTGCCTCAAAATGTAGGTTCCTCTACTGCCTTAATGCAGGCAAGTTGGAGTATGTATCAGGCTGGCTTTATTTAGTAGTTTCACAGGAAATGAATGTTAATTTTTTTAATGTACCACATGTATGTGTGTATATGTGTACGTATGTATATGTATACAAGTTGAACACAATGTTTTATTTGTCGATATTTGGCTATTATTGGCACCATTAGAAACAAGCTGCAGATACCCAAAAGCCACTGTCTAATTTAAGGCAGGTGCTCCACCAATGATGACTGAAGAGTTTAATATTACTAAAATCAATGCTTCTATCAGTTGTAATAACCAAAATGATGATTTGACTTATTCCACTTACAAATGAAAAACTGAGACTTCATAGGTCATATCCTGCCTCCCCCTTTCCTTCCCCACAAAGCTAGTCTCTGGAGTATTCATTCAAAATCTTTATATTCCTGCTCAACCTATAGATTATCGGTGCCTTTTCCAACTCCATTTAAGC
Organism: Crocodylus porosus; assembly: GCF_001723895.1. NCBI lineage: Eukaryota > Metazoa > Chordata > Crocodylia > Crocodylidae > Crocodylus > Crocodylus porosus. The sequence continues at coordinate 75,006,411 of NW_017728931.1, read as the reverse complement.
CTTTATGTTAATTTTACTAATTTACAGTTCACTTCCATGGAAACAAATGGGAACCAAGACCTCAAGCTGATTCTCTCTTGCCTGAAAACTGTATGTGCCAGTGGTCAGAAAGTAACTGTGGGCTTGAGGCTTTTTGTGGCTCTAAGTGTGCAGTATCTTGTATAACTTGGCATCTTTTCATATTGCTTCGTAAGCATGATCTATATGTTTATCTTTAGAGTTATCTAACAATTTAAAATGCTTTAGTATTCTGAGTCACCAGTTAAAATCCAGATATTATACAAAGCAGTAAGTGTATTGTACTACAATATAAAAATTATTTATTATGCTAATCCAAGCAGGCAGTTTCGTAATAGTAGCAGCTAACCAGTCGTTTATAAAATTAACTTTTTTGATTGATGGTTATTCATATTTCATTTACATACACTGCATTGTTAATGATATTTCTCCTCTAATGTGAATCCATTACATTGCACATTGTTACAACATTTATCAAGGAAAACAAATTGCAGATGTGAAATGTAGCTCAATTTAATGTTAGGGTAGAACTCTTCATTCTTATAATGTATAGCCTTGTAAGTGCTTCATTAGAGGCAGAATTTGCATTCATGCAATTTTTTGTATTTAATTTGGTGTGCGTGCGCACATGGTTTGTTGTTTTTTTTTTGTTTGTTTGTTTTTTTTAAAGGAAAGTTGTTTACACTACACAATTTGCAAACTGTCTACTTTTTCTGGTAGAGCTTGTGAACTTCCTTCAGTACTTGTTGACCTAATATGATTTTACATTCCCAGTCTTTGTATTGGTAGTTTACTGAACTAATCCATTACATGCTTCAACATTGCTGAATTTTACAATTGCTGCCTGTTTTTGAGCTTGTAAACCTTTTCATGTATAAAACCGGTGTCCATTTTAAGTGTGTAGTTAAATGTTGCTGATTGTGCTCATTGTAATTGTATTAAAATGTTTTTGTAACACTTTAAAATTAACTTATCGCGTGTAGTAGGTTCTCACTGTTGTTTATTTCTGTAAAATCAGGTTTTTAACAGTGTAAAAATCTTTTTTGTTGTTGTTGTTTCTTTTAATGCCAAAGCGGGAGAGTATGCAGGGGCGAGAGAAACTTTCAGTAGGAAGTAAGCCTGGAAAAACTCAGCCTAACGTGCTCTGAAATTAGTAAACACATTTATGTGAACACAGGTATACTGTAAACTGTTTTAGGTCCATGGTAACATCCGGTAAATAAAATATTAAAAGAACTTAATAGGGAAGGTAGCTTACAAAAAAAAAATAGAAAGAATTGCTCTTTAGATAAGAGCTTGATGGAAAAATCAGTAATTAATAGAGGTGCACCAAAATATTGGTTGCATATTGGATTAGCATTGGTGAAAAGAAAATTAACAGCTCTTTTTGGCCGGTGTAGCCAATAATGTTCAACAATAAATATTCCTTCTGGACAGTGCCCCCAGACACCGTGTGCATGTGTGCAGCTGCACTCATGCACATGGCCAGGAATGCAGCTGGGCAGTGCGGAGAGCAGTGCCCTGAAGGTAAGTCTGCGCAGGGGAAGGAACACGGAGAAGGCAGATCAAGGCCCCCAGGGTGAGGGAGAGAGTGGGGCAAGGGCTGGGAGCACTGTCCAGCCACGGCAGTGAATGGGGCTGGGGCATGGAGCAGGATGGAGCCGTAGGGGCTCGTCCAGGGGACTGGTGTCCTGACACTTAAAATTGGCAGTGGGGGGATGTGAACTAAAGCATGTCAATGTTTGCCTTCCCTCCCATGCCCCTTTGCCTCCACAGATTTAGCTGCACGGAGCTGCTCTCCACGCTGCCTGGCTGCATTCCTGTAAATCGGTTATCACATCGGTATTGGTGATGTGGTTGGTTGTTAATCAGCTATCAGTATTGGCCAAGGAAATCTTTATTGGTGCGCACTTAGTAATTAACATGTGCATGGTTAATCTGGCAGGGAGAGAGGGGACCTTTTCTTTTCCTTTATTTGTGATGTTAATCTACGTCTGCATTAATGAGAGAAGAAAAACCTACTATACATTTTCTACTAGTTCTAGGCTTTCTTGTCTTATTTTTTATCACTGGCAATGTATTCTTAGATGTTTGCTTTCAGTTAGGTACTTTATGAAACCTGTGGGTGGGGGCTGGGGGGGGAGGAGATTCAGAAAATGTTCTGCTTTTCCTTTTTAATGCAAGGGCTGTGCTGTTTAGAAAAAAAATCACTTCCATGACGTATTTAAAGAACCAACTTTATTTAATGTAGAGCAAATGGAAGCTCTCTAGATTTTTCTTGTAGTGGACCCAGACAAAGCTCCATTCTTGATGACAAATATAACATGACCCTTTTGCACATAAGTGGGGGGACTTGGAATATTTGTACTGGCATCTGCATTACTTTCCAAAGAACTGATGGCATACTTAAATTAAGATCTGCACTGCAGAAACTTGTTTTTGGAGGTTTTTCTGTTTTTTTACTGTGCATTGATCTAGTCAGTCTAAGGAAAGCGCTGTAAAGCCATGAACAGATATTCATGTGTAGCACTGCAAGTATGAGGGGTATACATCCATTCACAGCTGCTTGGCTGGAGTGCTGGAAAGTTGCCACAAAGGTATGTTTTCTAGCCAGGGGATAGTAGTGGGCTACTGCTTTGATCCTGTGTGCCCAGTGGAGCCCTTCAGTATGCCCAGTGAGTAATAGTATGTTTTCTCCCTTGCTGTGGAAAGGCTGCTGGGTAGGCTCTCAGCATCTTGTGGGGGCTGGCATGCTGTCAAAGAGCATGCTCTTGCCCTGGTGTGTGCTGCAGCACCAATAAATAGCCTTACTCTCGCTGCACACCCCCCCCCCCCCAGAGGGCAATAAGCTATCAAGATGAAAGCAGCAGGCTCTGCAAGAGCTTGCCATAGCAAGCAGAGATGCAGCGTCCTATCCTGGCTGGGCTGTAGCTTTGCTTCTGGCAGGCTGTGAAGGACGCAGCTCTGCCTTGCAGGCCCCGACCCTCCCCCCAGCAAGTCGAGCGTCCAGGGGTGTTTAGATGTTTACACACATCTAAAATGTTGTGCTACAGAAAAGTTCTTGTTTTAAACTGGAATGCCTTTGTAGCACTTGTGCCATTTGGTAGCACTATGGGGGAATGTGCACGTGTCCCCTCAACTTTACAAACATATAACTTTTCTCAATGGCTTTTGGGGACACAAGACCACAGGCTGCTCACAACTAGAGTGGAAAAATACCTTTGCCCCTGTATGGGCAGCAGTGTTAAAGCTGTGTTTTGTTTTGTTTTTTATTCTTTGTTTAATTATAAGCAAACATAGCTTGCTCATGTACATGAAAGCAGAACTGACCCTTCATTTTATTCCCTCCCACCCCCCAGTCATGTTTATTTACTGGATCCCAGTGTTCAAATAACAAATTTAGCATTTGAAGATGGATCCTATTCTTCTAAGGTATGTATAAAGATGGATATTTATCTTCCATTAATGTGGCCTTTTTTTTTTTTTTTAAAACCCATAAAGTCACTGTCCACAGAGCAGTCTTGTATTCGGTTCTTTTCTTTTGGCCCTTGATTTTTAAATAAGTATAAAAGCATCCTTAAAATAATTGCTAAAAAACAAACCATACTTTTGTAAAGAGTGGAAATTTGAACTGGAGGTACACTGAACTTTCTCCAATAATCATTTAATTTATTTTACTAGTAATGTAGCAAGTCTTGTGATATGTCCTATCTTCTCAAAGCACACTTCTGGAACATATCATTTAAGTAATAGTAGGGTATTAAGATTCAGCTTTTCACAAGAAGTATCATGTTAAAATTTAAAGCACACTTCCTTTTTCTTTTTTGTTTTCTGTTTTGTTTTAAGGGCAGATATGTAAATGAAAAATATACCTTGTATTCACATGTATTGCAATATGTAATAGGATGTGTGTAGGAGGGAGAAACCAGGGACATTTTAATAGTGCCTGCTCTTCATGAATTGCAGTACTATGCAAATAAATCTCATTTAGCACACACTGTTCTCACTGGAGTTGAGCGTTTTCCCATTATGTTGTGAGGGTATTTTAAATAACAGTTATGAATATTAAAAATGAGTTCAAATGTCACGATGGCAAGTACTTTCATGTATCCTGGTTGTATAAGATTAATTTCTTAAGCATACTGTTATCGCTTTAGAATTAAAAGATCAATTTTTTTTATAGTGTCCCTATTTCCACATACCAAGTCCCTCAAAGACTCTTCACTTGCAAAGACTGGCAAATGGTGCAATGTATTGGCCACCTCCCTGTCATCTAGATACATACAGGAGACCCTCACTGTGGGAGCGCAGCAGCAGCAAGCGCAGAGCTCCTGAGGAGCTCCTTTAAGTGTATTTAAGATGTGGGTTTGGCATTTGTGAATATTTGAAACCACAAATGCCAAACCCATGAATAACGAGGGTTTCCTGTATTACTGTATCTCTTACTTTTTCACTTAGAATATTTTTTTTAAAAGTAGAGGGGGAGAGAAAGGTAGGGGTAGTACATGACTTGTTTAAAACATGCACACTTTTTCATATTTTCTCTTGTACAGATTAAAAAATAATTAACCTCCACAGATTGTAAAATCCTTTAAATGGCCAGACTAATCCCTCTTTCTCCCAGGTACCTTTGCATTCTTCAACCTAATAAGCCTTTTAGGCTCAATTCTCAGTTTCGCCCGAGTTGAGAATAAACTATCAGGAAACTAGTTATGGCCATTTGTCCCATGGTTTTGGAGCAATCAGACTATTTGTACACGTTAAAAAAACCAAAACCAACCCCCCTGGGCATGTGCTTTACTGGAAGGAAGCAGCATGTTACTTCGGCAGATCTTGCCCAATGTCTATATAGATAGGGTGCTTCAGTGGGGTACTTTGACCTAAATCTGATTTAATCACCTACTAGATAAAAGTGCCAAAAAAGCTCCACTAAAGCACCCAGTCTATACAGGTGTTAGGTGAGCCAGGTCCAACTAATGCATTGTCTCTTCTGGGCATGTGCTAGGCTCAAGGCAGGGGTGTGTGGAGTATGAAGTAAAGCACTGGGTTTTTTGGTTTTTAACATCTGCAAGCAGCCACAGTGATTAGCAGAGTAGAGCTCTGTCACATACGTAGATCCCAGTAATTTCTAGACTCACAGATGGTGAGAAAATAGCTGCCAGAGGTTCTGGCTCTGCCAGCTTCGTTTTGGTAAGTAGTTTCCTTTCAGTGGAGAAATTTTTTCATTGTGTAAGACCAGTTTTCATCTCCTCTGAACCAGCTTAGAAGTGTAGAGGAGCTAGGCACATAATGAAGAGCCAACCCCATAATTTTATACCAGTGTTTAAGCATACAGTTTATGATTAGACAGGATTTGATAATGCCTAAATTAAAAATACTGTTTGATATCCTAGATAGGCATAATTGACCATAATTGATCCCATTTTAGCAATACTATCTCATTTTGTTCTGCAACTGGTACTCTGCTTCGAAGCCTTTTGGTATTGAGATGAGACTTCTTCAATTCTAGGGTCTGGCTGCTATTTCAAATATTACTTGGCCTTTAGTACTTTTTTTTTTTTTTTTTTGGTGTTTTTGTTTCATGTTTCTGATTGTTGATTAATTATATCCCCAGCTTGTTTAACCATTAACTAGACTTTCTTCTGAATTATTTTGTGATTGTATAATTTTGGAAGTCTGAGAAGTGATACTTCTGGACTTCAGTATTCAAGGATATATTCTGAAGTTGCAAAATTACAGATCAGTAGAGATGGTCACTGTACCTTCACTTGTCAGAAGAGCTGCCAGTTAGTGGTAGTTGTACTTGCAAAAAAAAATCATCATCATCAACAGTAACTTTTATATCCATTGCTGGGTCATGCCTGCTTTTATGTAATTTTCAGTGATTTGTAGTTGCATGTTATAATTGCATATATTACCCTGGTCTCCAATGAGGATGGGGCATATTTTAGCTTCAACAGGTTGTGAATTACATGGGTCAGAAACCTAGCTCGCCTTGGGCGCATTTACATATGGGCTTTAATGCATATTAGACTAATTTAGTGCACAGTCTATGTGTGTCACCATATACATGTGGGCCATAGTTAGGGCGCAGTAGATTAATTTACTCCAGCTCAGGATAATCCTGTCAGACACTGGTACTATCTGACAGCAGAGTAAATTACTGCACTTAAAGACGCATGTAAACTGTGGCATTGGGAGTAGTTTATTCTGGCTCAAATTACACCAGAGTTTATTCAGTTGCATAATTGTATGTGCAGATGTGCCTCTTGTCAGACATACACTGTAGAACAAATGCTATTAAAAATGTTATAGCCCATGTACTCCTGGATTTTATAGCTGACTGCTTTTCTTCACCAAATAATCATGGAACCAACAAGAGATCATGCTATATTAAAGCTGGTTTTCGTGGGGCTTGTCAATTTAAAAACAACAATCCTTGGATTGCGTGAGGTAGTTAGCTGTGTTAGTCTAAGGCAGAAAACAGGGCAGGGTGGCACTTTCAGAAAGCTAACTTGTTCAGAGGCATGAGCCTTTACTAAAAAAAAAAAGGCCCTAAAAAAAGACCTACATAAAAGCTCCTGTTTTTCTGAATGAGTTAGGTCTCTAAGGTGCCACCCTGCCCTGCCTTCTGCTTGGAGTGAATGATTTTGAGTTGATTCGGGTTAAATTTTAAGTAGAAGATTAAGCAAACAGGTATTTTGATTGTGAAAAAGCAAAAAAATAAAATGGAGAAACTACTTAATAAAGTCAACTAGACTTTGAGAATAGGTATTTGAATGTGGAAGAGCGTTGTAATTCCTAAGTAAAAGGTATAAACATGTCTGGAATTTGGAAGACAAAGGTAAAACCTGTAGGAAAGGGTTCCAATCTAACCATGAAAATGTGCCTAAAAGGACAATTAGCGTAATCAAAAAACCTTCATGGAACAGAGGAGGGAGTGACTTAAGAAAAAAAAGCTACACCTTGGAAATCTGAAAATATTGGATGCAGAAGAAAATTGCCAGAGGTAGATCTTTTAAAACAGAGGTGTTGGAGATATGCCCTTAGGGTCCTTACCTGCCCCACAGGGCTGGGAATTCAGGCATAGAGTGAGCAGGAACTGGGCCTGCCCCAAAACTCTGGCATACAGCACCTCTTTGCGGATGTGTGTTGGCAAGTAATGGCTGTGCTAAATCCCTGCAGCTCAAGAACCAGTAGCAGCTAATCCTGCTGCCATTCACCCCACTCCATCCTGGAGTGGAGGCAGCCAAGGGAATTTAATGCTCTTATTTTAAAAGAAACTTATAGTAAAAGGTTGTTCACCATGTAAACAAAAGGAGAACAAAGGAAGAAGTATTGACTACTAGTAAGCATGGGGTCAAGATTAAAGATAATGTTTTGTGGTTCAAAAACTAGATTCTAGCTCCGTTTTCTGCAACAAAGATGTCTAGCAGAAAGAGCTAATAGAAATGAACAAAAGGAAATTTAAAGTTTTAAATTCCAAAGCGGTAGCAAACTTGAAATGGCAAGTATGCTTAAGTTGGGAGAACCAGCTAATTCCCATTCCATACATCTGGAAGAACTGCTGTGTAAAATTGCAAGTCCTGCAGCAAGCAGTTAAAATCAAGCCCATTCAGTTGTAAGTAGTATTATTTGACTGGAGAATAGTAAACATAGTGATTACAGGGAAGGAGAAAGTAATCTAGACTAGGGCTGTCCAACTGGAAGCCCACAGGTTACATGCAGACCTCCTAGGGATTAAACTATGGCCCCTAGGCATGTGGTCCAGGCACCATTCCTCCCTCCCCCCAATCACTCTCCTGCTGCTGGACTCCCCTTCTCCACCCCACTATTTCCCGCTTCTGAGGGGGTGGGGTGATATGGCACCATGGCATTGAGGGGTCCTGCAGCTGGGAGGTGGGGGATCTAAGGTGCCACCGCACTGGGAGGTGGGTGGCAGAGGTGGAGCTTGTGGCATAGCGTAGAAGGAGTCCCCACTGCATGGCTTGCACTGCATGGCATGGTGCTGGAGTGGCTTATGGCCCCTGGCTACTCAGATATTGGACAGTCCTGATTTAGATGTTTGATAGTATCTAAGGCTTTAGAGTATACTTAAAAGAAACACAAATTAAAGACATAGATGGCATTTTCTACATACTTCTGATTTTTACTAAGGTTAGACCATGCCAGACTATGCTTTTTACCTTTCTTTGATAGGATAGCTGACAAAGGAGATAAAGTAAATTGAATTGGTTTGGATTTAAAGATACTGTTTTAATGCAGGGTCACATGGGGAATCATTAAAATGGAGAAGATTGGGATTAATGCTAGAATTGTTGTTTGGGTAAGGAGTTGGTTGGAAGGGAAAGGATAGCAGGCTGTACTGAAAGGAAAACCACTGGCCTGGAGGAAAGCTACTAGTAAAATTTAGGCAAGGAACCATTTTGACTTTAATGCATTCAATAGTGACTTTCCCACAAAAGGTAAGAGTGTAACTGAAACTTGCTATTATTAAAAATTAGGAGTCCTTACATTTTACTGGGAGAAAGCAGGGCAGGATAACAGTTTAGGCCAGTGGTTTTCAACCTTTTTTTGATTTGTGGACCCCTAAAAAAATTCAAATGGAGGTGGAGACCCCTTTGGAAACATTGAATGGAAGTGCAGACCCCTTTGAATTGTAAGTATGGGTATTCACATGCTTTTGATCACGGTAATTTTTCATGGATCCCTTAGACATAGTGTGCAGACCCCCAGGGGTTTACGGACCACAGGTTGAAAACTACTGATTTAGACAAACTGGTTCAGAGAGGCTTGAGCTACCTCCTCCATCAGATGCTTTGTTAGATGTTAAGTCCCATTCTTAGCATCTGAGTTTCCTCAGAAAAGCACATGCCTCACTGAAACAGTTAGTTTGAAAGTTGCCATCGGCCTGGACTTCAGACCGACATGGCTTACTGTCTCTTAGGTTTTATTGGAAGTTACTAGCCCTGGTGTACAAAATCCAAGGATGGTGCTAATACTTAAGAAGGGACAGTAGAAGACATGTTACCCACAATCCTGTGACATACATTACAGGGTTGTTATCACTACTCTTTTATTTGCCACAACAAGTCCACATTGGTTCATGCTGTAAGGAATACTTTGATTAACATGCCACAGGCTGAGAGGACTGGTTGGTTTGTTTGATTTGGCTTTAGATACTTTAAAGACGGGATTATCCTGGAATCCAGGGAACTGACAACTGAACTGCAAAAGTGGGGTGTGGGAAATCCTTTAATCATTTTCTGCAAAACTGCTGCTTCACCAGTTTTCCTCCATTTTACATGGATGTGATTTGAATAGTTATATTCAAGTGTATTGCCTCATGCTTGTTCTTACTGAATCCATTTTATTTCAGACCATTTTTTCTACTTTGAGATCATTTTGAAGTCTAATTCTATCCTTCAGGAACTTGCTGCTCCTCCAAGCTGTCATCCACAAATTTTTAATATGTACACTTGCTGTTTCATCATCTTAGTCACTAATGAAAACAGAGTAGTATCCAATCCAAGAACAAATTAAAAAAAAAAATCAGACTGAGGGGGTGCAAAGAAAGACTCTGAAAGATTGAGGGAGTGGAGAGATTCTCTTATAAGAGGCATCTAGAGGAGTTTGACGTGTTGAACTTAAATAAAAAAGTGCCCAAAGCTCATGTGGCTGCTCTATATATAAATACGTAGCATGGGTATGCAGGGAGAACATTAGGAATGCCAGAATACAATTTGAGATGTGTCTTGCAAAGGGCATAAAGTAATAAAAAGGGGTCCTACAAATATGTCAAGAGTAAGAAGAGAGTGAGAGAAATCTTAACTCCTTTACAGAATGTGGAAGGCACTCTAGATATAGATGGTGCAGAGAACACTCAAGTATTTAATGTCCGTCTTTAATTGAGTCTTCACAAATAAATGCGCTACCAGGTGATGTGTGCAGTTGGCAGCAAAGATAAGGAAGGAGACAAAAAGCCTACGGTAGTAGAACAGGTTAGGGATTACTTAAAGAAGCTAGATGCTTTCAGGTTGGCAGAGCCACATGGGATGCATTCTAGGGTACTGATGGAATTGACTGAGGTAATTTCAAAGCCACCAGCTATCCTGTTTGCAAACTCATGGAGGTCATGTAAGTCCTGGTGACTGGAAAGGGATGCCCATTTAAGAAACTGATGAAGGAAGATCCTGGGAATTATAGATTAGTTGGTCTGACCTCCATACCTGGAAAGATCATGGAGCAGGTCCTCAAGGAATCCATTGTGAAATACCTAGAGTTGTACAAGATGATCAGGAACAGCCAGCTTGACATCACTAAGAACAAGCTATTCCTGACCAATCTCATTTCCTCATATGATGAAGTGACAGGCTCTGTGAATGAAGGAAGAGCAGTGGATGTAATGTACCTTGACTTTGTCAAGGCTTTTGACAATCTCCTTTGGTTCTCATTAACAAGCTACTGAAATACAGAGTAGATGAAAGTACACTAATGTGGATATATAACTTAGGTCATTGTACTCAACAAGTAGTCATCAATGGTTTGGTGTCTAGTTGGGAGTTGGTATCAAATGGAGTTTCCCTAGGGTCTGTCCTGGGTTGGTATTGTTTCATATCTTTATTAATGGTTTGGATGATGGAATTGAGAGAATGCTTAGCAAAAGTGAGGACTTTACCAAGTTGGTGGTGTTGTGGATGCTCTAGTGGGTAGGTCTAGGATCCCCAATGACTTGAATAGATTGGAAAAATGGTCCGCAATTGGAAACTGTCTAATACAAATGTCTGGAGCCTTCCTAATCTTCTCTTCACTGTTCCTGGATGTTTGGAGAGTGAGACTGTTGAAGTGTGGCAGTCCAGTCACCACAATTGTTTCTAGCCACCATAGGTTGAAAAAATCAAGAACTTATCAGGATCTTCAGTCCCACTTCTTAGCTTGGACAATGCCTCTTTACACTATTAGCAGATATTTTAGGTTCTAACAGCAAAGGTTATTTAGTGTTTAGTTTTCTTTTCTTTAAAATCTTAATAATTAGCTGTGAAGAAGTAGAGCTGAGCTTCCACTAATGAGATCCTTTGAGATGCTCAGGGATTGAAAGGTTGGCTTGGGAAGTTTTGCCTCATGTCTTTGTCTCTTTGGCACTAAATACTTGTAAGATACTTAGCCTACCTTGTGGATGGATGAAGTCTCTTGTGATGCTTAAACATGTTGTACATTCAGCCTTAGGGCTCAAAAGAATAACAGAACCAGATGCAAGTATTGCCTCTGCAGGGGGAAGCCAAGCTTGCCTGAATCTTTGTATCATAGGCATGTCTCAAAGTCCTGTTAGATTCCCTTTCTGACCGTGACTAGATAGGTTCAATATGTGATCTCTCTCCAGTGCTGGCTGGCCAAGAATTATAGTTCAGGCTTGGATTCCTGTAACAGAGGTGGTCATCCTGTGGCACATGTGCCACAAATTGCATGTACAACTACTTTCTGTGGCATGTGGCAGATCTGATAGGAAGCTGGGAGAGCAGCAGGAGATAAGGCAGGCAAGAAAAAACAGAGCAGTAGATCAGGCATGGAGAACAATGGCAGGTAGGACAGAGAAGAGATCAGAACAATAGATCAGACAGGGGAAAGGAATTGGAATGATACTCACAGAGTATGGGGCTTACCTTGTCTGCCAGGAAAGTTGACCCCTTGTAGTCTATCACATGGACTACAGCTATGTCAAAAAAACTATTGCTATGTTTCTTGTGTTAGTCAGTTTTTAACTGCTATGAAGGGGAGTGATTTTTGACACTTCAGCCCTATCAGTAACGATCACATCAGATCCTATCAACCAGGATAGGAGAGTACATTTTCACAAATTGATAGTTTGTAGTCCCTGGTATTTCCAGGACATGTTAGAGCTGAGAGCAGGCTTTCAAAGCTTTTCCTGCCTCATTACAGGCTGATAACCATTTACTATACAAAGAAGCAAGGACATTGTGGCTGTGTGAGAGGTGCGTTCAACCTGAGACTTACCCTATAGCTCCTATGTAGCAGGGAAAGAACACTTGCAGATTAGTTGAGCAAAAACACAACAGAATTTTACAAACAGCCATTAGAGTGGTTATTAATAGGAGACCTTCAACTTGCATGGCTTGTTTAGGTGAAAAATAGTTTTGCAGTCAGATATAGCATGATATATCCTACACCTTTTTCAGAAGTATAGGAAAAGAATCAGTGCATTTTGGGTTTATTGTTAACAAACTGAGAACATGGTGCTCTCTCTTTTTCCTTGTCAGAGTAATTACTAAGATGACATAGGCCAGAGCCCAAGTCATTCTAGTTTTCTCGCATGGTTGAAGCTACAGCAAATTTGGAAGCTCCTTTTACTATCTAAAAGGGTTTCCCGTCTTTTCTTTTTAGCCTACATCTGTAGATTACATAGTATGGAGAACGTTATTCAGAACTACCTTTATGCTGATGGCTTTACCTTTGTACGTGAAAGAATTAAACAATTTGTGCAAGTAATAATGTAGCCCCAGCCACATGTCCAATTCACATTATTTTGGAGCATCTTCAGTAGAAATTTTCCAGGTTTTCCTGTCATTGATCTAAGATCTATTTCGCACCTATTTTCTTGCTGAAGCCAATTTGTGTTCGCATGTTGCTCAAAGAAGAGATTTAGGCAACGGCTGACCAATATCCCTTTGCTGCTTAAGGTTTTTTTGCTCATAAGGTCCCATAACTGGTATATAGCTTCTGAAATCCTCCTTTGATGCAGTTGGAGAATGTTCTTTAATTAATATTTCAGTTATGATTAATATGGTATGCAATTAAGGAAAGACCATCAGCAAAAGCATCCATTTCTGTCCCCAGAGGAGTTGTGTTCCCATTTCATTAGAGCCAAGTTACCCTCAATACTATTCCGTAAGTACATTTGTTTCACAGATTTATTTGCAAAACCCTAGTCTTTGGATTTAGTGTTCAGTCAGATGTTGACTACTACAGTCCCTCTTAATTAGGTCACTTTTGTCCCAGTGTTCTTGAAGGGGAATTGACTACTTAAAGTGTTCAGTGAGTGGGAACGTGTGAAAATTGCTTTTGCGCAAAAAAAAAAAAGAAGTTTACTTATTTGTAACCTAGTTCTTGGATATACTGCCTATCTACCTTCCTCCCATCTTTGGAGATCTAATTATAAACTTGGATTTGAGAGAACTGCTGGAAGGAGCTGAGTGGGTTATGCCCTCTCCTGTATCTTCATCTTCTGAACATTGAGAGAGAGTGCACTGTTGGTAGTTGCCCTAAGTTAAAATATGAAGAGAAAATGTCTAAGAACTCTATTTACAACTGAGTAACTTGTTCTTTCTTGTTCCATTAATGATATGCTGACCTTTTAGGGAGAGTTGTGTTGTCGGCAATTCCTCAATTAAGGATCATCTCTAACAAGGCTTATTGATGGGCCTTGAAATGACTTAAAAGTCTAGTCCTTAAGTCACAGGCCCATCTGCACAAGCTGCAGGTTGTTCTGCAGGAGAGGGTTGGCCATAGGCCTGCTCTCTTTTCTGCTTCAAGGTCAAGGTGCTTTACCTCAAGACAAGCAGCCATTGGAGTTGGTCAGCAGCTAGCTCCTCCCAAGTCTTGACATCAGCATCCATTGTCTTGAGGTATGACTTCAGTGTGTCCTTGTAGCATTTCCTCCCGGCCACTGTGAGATCTCAGGCCATTACTAAATAGGGAGTAGAGTACTTATTTTGAGAGGCAAGCATCAGGCATCCTCACCATGTCTGGCCCAGTGAAGTTGAGGATCACTGACTTAATGCTGGTAACATTGCCTTCAGCAAGGATGCTGACATTTGTACCATGATCTTCCCATTTGATGTGAAGGATTTTTTGGAGGCATCGTTGGTGATACCTCTCTGGACTCTTGAGATAATGATGGTAGGTCACCCACGTTTCATGTCCATAAGAGAGTGGGGAGGATGACTGCATTGTAGACCTGGATCTTGATGTCTTTCCAGACATCATGATCAATAAAGACAGACTGAAGCAATTTCCCAAGGGAGGCACTTGCACACCAGATGTTTTGCTTGATCTCCTCATCAGTATTCACTCAGAGGTGGCTACCAAGGCAGGGGAAGTGCTCAACTATCTTCATGGTCTCTTCTTTAATGGTAATTTGGGAACAGAGGTGAAGAGGGTTACATTCATGGCCCAGGGCAAGCTGATAGAGCACTTCAGTCGTCTGAATGTTGAGAGAGAGGCCTGAAGTTTGATAGGCTTCCCTGAAAAGATCCATTGTGATCTGGAGGTTTTCCTTAGTATCCTCAAGGATGGCATAGTTTTTAGCATATTGAAGGTCAAGGATTGTTTTGAGTACTTTGGACCTAGGCTGAAAATGCCCCAGATTGAAGAGCCCTCCTTTCATTTAGTATTTAATGTCAATTCTGGAAGGAAGGCAGTCCTTAATGAGAAGAACCGGTATGATGGTCAAAAGTGGAGAACAAAATTGGGGGGATGATACATCCTTGGTTGACCTCAGTTAGGATGACAAATGGGTCTGTTTCCAATCCACTGCATAGAATGGTCACAGTCATCTGGTGGTAGAAAAGCCTCTGGACCCTGATATACTTTCCCAGGCATCCAAATCTGGCCAGTATTTTCCTCAAGGCTTTGTGACTGATGGAATTAAAGGACTTGGTGAGATCAGTGAAGGGCATATACAGGTCCTGGTATGGTTCCCAACACTTTACTTGGACCTGTTGGGCAACAGAGATCATGCCAATTGTCTCATTGGATGGTCTGAAACCACACTGAGATTCTGGCAGGACTTAATCAGCAAGGAGCAGAAGATGGTTTAGAAGATGCAGGCAAGCATTTTTCCTTGCTATGGAAAGGAAGGTGATACCTCAATAGTTTCCACACGCAGGCTTATCTGCTATCTTGAAGACGGTCACAATTGCTGGTATTGCTCAGGTCACTAGGGATGTCTTCATTTTTCCAAATGTGTGGGGAAAATCTGTGGAGTCTCGGTACCAGTTCCTTGCTACCAGCCTTGTAGATTTCAGCAGATATGCCATCTGGTCCAATAGCCTTGGCTTCCTTGATGGCATGCCAGACTTCTGGAATACAAGGGTTGGTAAGGGATCCATTTTAAGAGTTCTGAGGAGATAGATTTGACTGGTATCTGCCCCAGTGGACTCATGGTGCAAAAGTGCACAGGCCATATGAATGGTGGATTTAAACCCTTCCAGAGTTCTTCAGTATTGTCTTAATTTGTGTACGGGACAGAGAGCTTTTCATGAAGACACTGTTGGAGATCTTTATAGAGGTGTTTGGGTCTTGAAGAGATTTGGTGCTGAGAGACCTTTGTATAACTTATGACTTTTTTCAGTGTTTCAGAGCAAGCTGGTTTTTTCAGAGTGGATCTGACAAGACAGTGATATGTGCACCAGTCAAAGAAGATTAAGGTCAGAAGGGACCTCAGGAGCAAGACCATCCCCAAATATATAATCCCAGCCAAGGATTTGCCTAGCTTAAAAACATCCAAGGATGGAGATTCTACAACCTCTCTCAGTAACCTGTTCCAGTGCTTTAATACCCTCCTAGTGAGAGAATTTTCCCTAATATTTAACCTAAACTTTCCTTGCTACAACTTGAGACCATTGCTCCTTGTTCTATCATCTGCCACCACTGAGAACAGTCTAACTTCATCCTCTTTGGAACCACCCTTCAGGTGGCAGTTATTAAAACCTCACCCTCAGACTGCTCTTCTCCAGACCTAAATAAATCCAGGTCCCTCAACCTCTCCTCAGAAGTCATGTGCCATTTTTGTTAGAGGTACACCGATAGCTTGGTCTGATATTGGATTGGCACTGATATAAAGAAAATTGTCTGTATTGGAAATTGGCCTGATATGGCCAATAATATGGCTGATAAATGCCTGTGCATGTGCGCAGCTGCAGTGCAGCACGTGCATGGTGAGGAGCACAGCCTGGCAGCATGGAGAGCTGCTTGCAGCTGGTAAGTCTGTTGTGGTGGATGGGAAGGGCTTTGTGGGGGCAGATCAAGGCCCCCTTGCAGTGAGGGAGGGAGTGGGGCTACAGCTGGGACTGGGACTGGGACTGGGGCAAGCACTGTCCAGCTGGGGTGGGGCAGGCACAGGATGGCCTGGCTTGTCTCGGGGGCATAGGGAAGGGAGAGGGTGGTGCTGCTGGGTGCCACACATCTGGTGGCTCATTCCCCTACTCCCGCCACTTATCCAGGATGGGAAGCGGGGTGTGTACCCTCAGATTTGCACAGTATAGGGTGGGCTACTACCCTTTGAGCCTGATGATACAGCCAGTTTTCTATCCACCTTAGTCCTTTCATCCAACCTGGACTTAGCTTGCTTGTGTGAAAGTTGTGGGAGACATATCCAGAGGTTTGGTATGATGTCCGCTGCTCTCCCAGAATTCATGGAGCCAGTCATCTTGTCATAGAAGGCAATAAGGTTGGTCAGGCATGACTTCCGCTTGGTGAATCCATGCTGACTGTTCCTCCTTTACCTTCTCCTCCAAATGATTAGAAATGGATTGCTTGAGGACCTGCTCCACAATTTGCCCAGGGACTCAGGTGAGGCTGACTTGTCTGTAGTTCCCCAAAGCCTCTCTTCCCTTTCTTCAAAATTGCTTCTATATTTGCTCTTTTCCAATTGTCTAGGACCCCTTCTGATCGCCATGAATTATCAAAGATAATGGTTGGCAGCTCTGCAGTTACATTGGCCAACTCCTTTAGCACCCTCGGGTGCATTGCACCTGGACCCATGGACTTGTACACATCCAACTTCTCTAAACAGTTCCTAACCTGTTCTTTTGCCGCTGTTGGTTGCTCACCTCCTCCCTAAACTGTGCTGCCAGGTGCAGTCGTCTGGGAACTGATCTGGCTTGAGAAGACTGAGGTGAAAAAGGCATTTTCCACAACGATTTCATTAGGTTGCCTCCCCCATTCAGTAGGGGATCCACGCCTTCACTGATCTTCCTCTTGATGCTGACAGGTTTTTAGAAACCCTTCTTGTTACCCTTCATGTCCCCTGCTAGCTACAACTTCAATTTTACTTTAGACTTTTTGATTGTATCCTTGTATGCCCAAGTAATATTCTTATATTCCTCCCTAGTTTTGTCAAAGTTTCACTAAAGAGTTCCCTAAGCTGAACTGGTCTTCTGCCATGCTTGCTTGTCTTCCTGCACATTGGGATGGTTTTTTCCTATGCCTGCAGTAAAGTTTCTTTACAAAACAACTATCTTGGACTGTTCTCCCCCTCAGACTGGCCTACCAGGGGATCTGGCCCATCAGATCCCTGAGTGAATCAGTCTGTTTTTCTGAAGTCCAGGGTCCTTATTTTGCTGCTCTTCTTCCTTCTTTTCCTAAAACTTTTCCTAAAAACTTCCTTACTTCTCCAGAAATCGTTATCAGCTCCTCACATGGCTTGGTTGATACGGACATCCATTCCATCCCAGGCTTTAAGAATAACGTTGAGGAGGTGCCAGTTCTTAGAGCAAGGCTGCCTCCAGGTTTTCATATTTCATAGATTTCATAGACGTTAGGGCTGGAAGGGACCTTGGAAGATCATCGAGTCCAGCCCCCCGCCCAAAGGGCAGGAAGTCAGGTGGGGTCATAGGATCCCAGCAAGATAAGCATCCAATTTGCTCTTGAATGTAGGTGGTTCAAGCAATGTAGGTGCTTGAACCACCTCCGATGGCAGACTGTTCCAGACCTTGGGGGCTCGGACAGCAAAAAAAATTCTTCCTTATGTCCAGCTTGAAACGGTCTCGCAGTAGTTTATGACCATTCGACCTCGTCATCCCTTGGGGCACTCTGGTGAACAAACGTTCCCCCAGATCCTGGTCACCCCGATAAACTTATAGGTGGCCATCAGGTCACCCCTGAGCCTGCGCTTTTCCAGGCTAAAGAGCCCCGTGGCTCTCAGCCTGTTGTCTTAAGGTCTGTTTTCCTGATCTTGTATTTGTCACACTGCCTGAAAATGGCATTTGTGATGACAAGTCTATATTCCATGGATTTGCTAAGGAGAAGGATGCTGTTGGAGTTGGCTTTCGATGCATCTTCATTCCCAGTGATGCTGCTTGAGAGTTCCAGGTCACATCCAACTCTGGCATTGAAGTTACCCAGGAGAATGATCTTGTCCTCCTTGTGAGTGTTAGTACATGATCCAGGCTGGAGTAGAACTGTTCTTTGATGTTATTGTTAGGGCATACACACTGATGATGCTGACATATTGATTGTTGTATAGTTTAAGATGGAGGGTCATATCATAAGACATTCATTAATTCACACAGGTAGCTCAGTAAGGTGACTGACAAGCTGATTCTTGATAGTGAAGGTGATGCTGTGAGCCTATCTGTCCTTAACCAGTTTCCCTTTACAGAAGGTGTAGCCTTGACCCTCGTCCCTCAGCTGACCCATATCCGGTCATCTCATTTCACTCGAAGCGGCAGTGTTCATGGTGGAAGGGTAAAGTTATTATTGAAGAAGAATCTTAAGCAAGACAGCTCAAGAAACTGGAAAGAAGTCAGAATCCATTTTCCTTCATTACATTCTCTCAATCCTCTTTCACCAGGAACAGGCACAAATTATTTATAGTTTTTTTTCGAATTGCTTACTTGACTTTTCCCAGACTGGTTCTATCTTATTCTTTAAATGTGCCTTCCTTTGCAATTGAAGAGGAAAATAATTGTTTTATCTGTCAGCATTCTAGGCTTGGTTTGTGGCCTTGGAAACTGTCTGGAGATTGTAGTTAGGCATCCATGGCATGCCTAACAATCAATAATAGTAAGTCTAGAGACCTGATTATAGTGCTACTGCAAATGTTTATTTGCACACATGCACCAGTCTTTGATGAGGTGGTTACAAATAGCAGGCAGGCAACAGTCCCCTCTGCTGAAACACCCTGCCTCAAGAACTGATGATATAGAGGTTAGTGCAGTGGGCCAACTTGTTTGCTGATTACCACAGTTTGTCTATTTGTGACTATAATGGTTGCCTTTTTCCTACCTTTAGTGAGTAAGGCTAGAAGACTAACAGCAACATGGCACTTTTCCACCAAGACTAAAACTTTGCTGGAGAGCCAGAAAACCCTCTTGAAACAAAATAAATAAAAAAACAAGTTCTCTTCCCACACCCCTGGAAAAAAAACACCCCTGTATACTGTGTATAACAGCGCCATCTGGTGTCCTTTCCCTAACCGGTATATTGTAATAGTGATTTTTCTTCTTTGCATGTTGTTAATCTAATGAAGATGGATTTTTGTGTTTCTGAGAGTCCCCCACTTTTGAAACCAGTAGGAAGCTACTCATCTAGTTTGTTTGTGTGTAATACTTGACATAGTTGATAAAATTGGCTCAATAAGGAACTGTTTCAGGAAAATATTGATACTCATCTGTCTGATTGGAAGTTTGATGCGTCAGATCTTCTGTACTGTTGGCATGGGCACAGTCCCGTACACATTTTGCCCTTCCAAACTGCGTTGCTGTCACCATTTGGTGGCTAGCAAGAGGATGCAGGCTGACAGGTTGGTGGTCCCTGGAATGAGCTGGAATAACTATAGAAATGTACAGCTTAAAATGCACTAACCCTTTTCCTTGGGATGTCATCTGGCATATTTCAGAGGGACTTGAAACAGGGTAATGAATGTGTATGTTGTTCCTCTATGTTGTCTCTTGGTCAGTTCAGTTCTTTCCCCTTTAAGTATCCCTCTGTCAGGGTGGTGGAGTCTGTATGCTTCTCCAAAAGAATGACTACATAGGCTGGTACGTTGTAAAAGCTCAGCCAGGTTAATTTTCCTACACAGCAACTACTTACTTAAACACGTGTCTAAAAGGTTACAAGTTGTTAGCCCTGAATGCTGCTGGTTAAGGCTCCTAATGGTTTGTGTGCTCTAGGCTTAGCAGATAGTTCCAAAAGTTTCCAGTTCCTACACATTAAGTAGTTCTGTTTACATCAGATACTTGAATAACAAGTATCAACCCCTCTATGATGTTATTGATATCCGTAGACCTTCTGCCACTTGTGTTCTAGACTTTGGCACCATCCGTATTAATCAGCTTTAACAATCAATTTGAACACTGGTGCTTGTCAAGTTTACTTCCACAGGCACCTGAGTGATGTGGGGTCACTCCTGTTTTGGTCAAAGCTCTGTGCTCTTAGCAAAGCCTTTATGGCAGCTGTACATGCATTGATCAGCACCTAAGTGATTTGTTACTCCATTGAGGCCCATGATCCTAGGACTAAAAATTTTCTCCCAGAATAAATATGACATGCATTTGTATCCCTATACATTCCGAATGCTGTACATATAGTGACACTGATATTTCTGTTGTCAACGCTGCTGCTTGTGTGAATGGATTTTGGATTTTACTGATTCCCTCCTTTACTTTGCTTCCCAAATGTGGAGAGCAGGGAGTAGGAAGGCAGTAGCCCAAGGCTGACGTGGATTGGTTAATGGATGTAGTTTGTAATATGGGTTTCTTTTACCGGTTCTTGGGTTTCTTTAATGCAGTGCCATGCAGAGGTACCTGGGCTAGTTCCAGATGACCTAGCTTTGATGTTGGAGGCAGCCTAATTAGCTCTTCAGAGAAGGACTTGTTACAGAGCTAGCTTTGGTATCACTACATGACACTGCATTGTGCATTTTAGACCTCCCCATAGTCTTGCAGGAACTCCTTAGGGTGGTGATCCTCAACAAGGGTGATACAGTATTCTGGAGAGGGTGCTGTGGGGTATCATGCAGTTACCACTGCAAACACCTACATTGGAGTTCACAAGGTAAACCCAGAGATTTCAAATAAGAATTCATAGGGTCAAAAACATTCTGACCTGTTGTGGTCTTTCTGAGTTCTTTGCAACAGAAGAACTGCTCTATTATTTTTCCATAGTCAAAAAACAAGTGAAAGCAAAGACTAGGCATTTTCTAGTGAGTGCCTTGAGCCTAACAAGGGGTGTTCTGAGTCTAAAAATGTTGGGCTTATGGGCTTAGTCAGTCATGTCTGTTGGTCTCTCACTCTCTCCTTCATGTGGCTTCTTCCATTGGCAGCAGATTGAACCAAGGAAAAAAGCAAAACCGTATGAATAATTCGTGATGCTTCTCAACCACTGTTAATATTTTTGTTTCTTGTTGGTAAAAGTGGCTATGAGTTTTGCCCAAAGAACTAATAAACGTAGCTTTCCATTTGGCTTTTGTTCAATATGTAGAAGAGGTAAGCAGATTAGAAATTTTCAATTGGGAAAAGAGCAGCTGTTAATTACCTAAAAGGGGAAAAAAGACTTCTGTGTCATTTAATTAAACAACTGTAATAGACTTATGAGTTATCAAATTAACCAAGGTTGAACTTTTGTAGAAACTGCACAAATAGGAGGAAAATTCCTTTAACAAACCCTTGAGCTTGAACTGAAAAGTCTGCTCCAGAGCAGTCAAGTTTTGTAGGAAAGGAAACCAAGCGTGCTTTTCCAGTCTTGGTCTGCAAATAATATTTCTTCCAATATGTCCCATATGGTAGATTTCCAAATTGCAAGTATGATCGTAACTCTACTTTCAGGTAGGCCAGGGCTGTAAACTACTAGGCTGCCAGGAGCTGCACCCTGTGAAGGAACCATCCATCCCTCAGCTCTCCCCTTCTCCCATCCTTCTGCACACTGTGGGGAACCCAGCTGCCCCCACCTCCACCCCAACTGGACACACCTCACAGGTAGTCAGTCCCACTCTGCTGCTGCATACACAGCCAGAGCACCTGGAGAAGGGGCAGGAAGCAGAAACTGGATGAGGAAGAGGGAGCCCAGAGACCCTGGCTACTGCTTCAGCAGGTGCAATGGCAGCAGTTGTGGTTGGGCAGGAGCCTGTGGGCCACTCTAACTCCCTGCACTCTGTCTGTTAGACAGCCCTGATATAGGCTGACTCCATATTAACAGGCATCTCAGTTAATGCTACATTAGATATATAAAGGCCTTTCACACTTTCGAGTTATTGCTTCATATTTGAAATACATTACTGTATTTGTTTTATAAGGTAGCAACCTTATTAAGGTAGCTTCATATTACAGTGGTTTCTTTTGCCAAATGGTGAGGGCTTAAGACGTGATTTAAATGAAAGCTTAGCTTGTAAAGTCCAAAATGGTATCTTAATACATAAATAAGTACAAATATACCAAGCCACTATGAATTGAAGTGTCAGCATGAGCTAGTAGTGGGCCATGGAGAAAACGGAGGGAAGGTAAGATACGCTACTGTCCTAGGCACTGTTGAAGTTGTGTTTGAATCTTACAAGTTATTGGGTTAGGTATCTCCTGAACAAACCAGTTGGAATTGGTGGACAGTGGTCATTGAACATCTGTCTCCGCGTAAGAGATCAGGAAAAGAATACGAATATAAGTAGCATAAATGCATCTGAGGCCCCAGGAGGTGAGAGAATTTTTTTCCATTCAGGTTAACTCACTGAACTATGTTGCTGAAAGAGCAGGAATGTACTGTGGGTACAACTATTCTATCAGCTGCTGAACTAATAAATCAAGCTTCTGCTGACAGGTTTTAGAATATCGGGTCTCTAAATGTGTAAATCCTTAGAGTGTGACCCTATTATCTTTCTGTTTTAAAATTCAAGGATAGGATTCAGAGTGACCTGGACAAATTGGAGTATTGGGCTAAAAGAAATTTCATGAGGTTCAACAAGGATAGTTGTCAAGGAAAGTAATTACGCTGCTGTTTTCTTCACTGGTGAGGCTACATCCAGAGTCCTGTGTCCAGTTTTGGGCTCCTCATTACAGAAAGGATGTGGACAAGTTGGAGGGAGTCCAGCAGAAGGCAACGAAAATGATTCCGGGAGCTGGGATACATGACTTCTGAGCAGAGGCTGAAGGACCTGGGTTAATTTAGTTTGGAGAAGAGAAGACAGGGATTTGATAGCAGTCTTTAATTACCTGAAAGGCAGTGCCAAAGAGGATGGAGCTAGACTGTTCTCAGTGGTGGCAGGTGAGAGAACATGGAGCAAGCATCTCAAGTTGCAGCCAGGGAGGTTTAAGTTAGATATTAGGAAAAACTTTCTCACTAGGAGGGTGATAAAGCATTGGAACAGGTTACATAAAGAGATGATGGAATCTCTATCCCTGGAGGTGTTTTAAGACCAGGGTAGACAGAGGCTTGGGTGGGATGATATAGTTGAGGATGGTCCTGCTTTGAGCAGGGGGTTGAACTAGATAACCTCCTGAGCTCCATTTCACCCCTAACTTTCTATGATTACAGACATAACCCCCCCCTAAAAATGGCACTTTAAACTCTGTGTGCTCCCACCAAAACCCAGCATATACCCAAAAGGGGGCATCACATTAGTTGGATCTGGCTTGCCCAACATCTGTATAGATTGGGTGCTTTAACAGGGCTTTTACGGCACTTTTATCTAATAGCTGATTGAATCAGCTTTGGATAAAAGCTTCAAAAAGCCCCACTGAAGCACCTGGTCTAAACAAACATTGCAGAACCAGGTCAAACTAACACGCTGCTTCTTCCAGTAAAGGCCCCCATACTCCCCTCCACACACATGTATGTCATCAGCCTAAGGTCCTGCTATTCACTAATCCTGATAGCACGTGGGCACCTGTCTTTTTTCCTATGCATTGTCATTTTTTTGGCCTTAAATAACGATTTTGAATTTATTTCTTCTTAAAGGTATGGGATATATGAACGATGCAGAGAGTTGGTGGAAGCTGGTTATGATGTACGGCAGCCAGACAAAGAAAATGTAACACTCCTCCACTGGGCTGCAATCAACAACAGGATAGATCTGGTGAAGTATGTGTTATTATTAAACTAAACATTAGGTAATCAGAGCTATAAACGGATTTAATGTTTAGAATGTGAAGTAGTTTTAATAGTTCCTTTCATGGCCATCCAATTTCAGTTTTAAGTGTAAAATTTGAAAGTGAGGAACCTACTAGCTTAGATACTTTGCAGAGACTCTAATGTCTAGTGCTAAAATGAAAACCTGTTAAGTCCAGGTCTAATTCAGATTGTTTTAATGAACTGGATAAGGTGCAATTTTTTCAGTGCAGTTATGCTACTGTAAAATTTCTCATGTTAAGCTAATGGTTCCTTTTTGGTTTTCAATGCGCAATGTGGCAAAATAGTGTGCATGCAGTCAGTGAACTTGAAAGCTCTCTTTTATTTGTGACCATTCCATTGTATTGCCAGATGAAAGGAAGAAATGTGTTTCCTAGTTTAATAAGGGTAAGTGCTTTACAAGGAAATATTCTGTTATCTCATTTCTGTTCTTTTTGTCTTCTGTAATACAAGAGGCGATAACTGAATTAATCCTTTGGTAGTCTAGAACCAGATACAACAGTGCTTTTAATATTGTAACCCCTTTCTTTTAACTTAATACAAGGGTTAAAGCCTAGGGGTCGGAGAATTATGGATTTAGTGTTAAAACTGAAAGACTAAAAGTAAAATTCCAAGTCCAAGATCTATAAGGATGTTTTAAAGCATACGATTTTCTTTTTGAGAACCTTAAGAGCCCAGTTTTGGAGGGTTAATGTCTACTATTTAATATTTTGTCATCTGTATATGAACACTAATCATTTTATCTGACGTTAAAAAATTATGAGCTTAAATGTATGCAGTAAATGGGTACCTCAGAGTACCTGGTATAAAATGCATGGATTCAAACTGCATTCTGCAGAATAGTTCCAATTTTGTTAGCAGGTTGTACAACAACATAGGCACCCACATAAAATGAGCACAAATAGATTTATTTTAGGTGCTACCTAAGCATTGTGTGCTTCATCAGAAGCCATTACCAAACCAAACTGTTTCCTATGTTGAAAAAAAAGGTTCCATCATGATTTGCTTTTAAAAGGAGCTCTCTTACTCCCCACCCCTCTTTTGTTGATGACTCTACCTTCTATGGAAAAGGACAGAAGAACTGGGAATTAGTTGGTGTTTCTTAAAGACTGAGGAACACCTTTTTAAAGCAGCTCTCATGGCAAGGGCAATTGCTAGTTTCCTTTAACACTGTCATGGACAAATATAAAAGGATGACAGCACTGATGTTGCAATATCTTTGAATTTAGGTCTGTGGCTTTCTTCTTTTAACAGAAAACAGATAGTGTTCTACCTCCTGCTATCATCCTAAAGCAGAGTCTGTATGTGGAATTGATAAGTAAATCTATGGATCTTCTTAAAAAAAAAAAAAAAAAGCAAGAACTTTTGTGAGGCCTGTTGTATCTTAATCCTTCTCTTTCAATACTCCCTTTCTGTGTTTTCCTTCCATCTGACAATTTAACTATTTAGTTTATTAATAATCCTTAATTTGGACCACTAGAACATATATAGTTTTTCTTTAATAAACAATAAAAGCCTTTTGTTAAAAATGTAACTTACTTTTGTATGTGTTTAGTCGGTTACAAGGCTGACTTACGTGTAATGAATTAATCATTGGAGTCAAATGGAAAGGCATATACTTATGCTGTAAATACTCCTATCATAGTTAGCACTTTTCTTAATGGTGTCTACGAATTGACTAGGCATTGAAACAGCTATTCACTCATCTGCAAAAAGGAACATTGGATTTGATGAAAATGTAGATGTAGACGTTATGTATATGGAGATAGGTACTGTGGAAATTTTTCCTTCAGGCTAGGGACAGGAATTACACATGAACCAGTATAAGTGGTCAGAAACCAGTTTAAATCTGTAACACAATAGAAATTCAGTGCACATAAACCACTTTCAAAATGGCCAAAACCAGTTTAAGATAAACCTGGATAGATATCGTATCAGACTGAACTGGTTTAGGTAAAATTGGTTTATTGAACTTCTGTTCCAGATCCCTTCCAGATTCAAGTTAAGTCTGTCTCCCAGCTTCCCAGGATGCTTTACACCTTCTTTGCAAACCACCCCCAAATTGCCAGGTGGGTGGGCTAGCCTTGTCCCAGGCTGTTTGCTCCAGCTGAGCAGGGAGGCATACTTTAGTGCCCGGCTTCTGGCTTGAACTGTGGGGGCATGTGGCAGCATTTCCAGAATCAAAAGTGAAAGTTGGTTCACTTGCTTGTTGGTTCAGTCTGTGCAACTCAGACTACCCTGCAAAGATTGAATTGGTTTAGCCTCGGGCTTTTTGACTGTCTGTACTTAGCCTTAACATTATGTGTTTGATGCCAAATTCTTATCTGTTTTGTGAGCCCTAAATGCATCTACAAAATAAGGGAGCTTTTAGCACTTTCTGGTTGTGCGCTTGTCCTTTCTTCCATAAATTAAAAAAAAAATACAGATTTTGTAGGTATCATTCCTAAGGCTGATTTTAAACTCTGCCTCACTCCAGAAAAGGAAAAGAGATTTGAAATTATGTAAAATTTATCTTTATTGGCACTTGAATTTAAGAACACCAAGGTTTCCCATCTCTCTTCTGTCGTAGCTATGATTCTGAAAAGAGAAATGTGTTATGGCTCAAAACACTTAGTTACGATTCCAGAGACAATTTTGTACATGTTTTATCAGCAAAATAACCTCTTAAAACAACTTTGAGAACAGAAATGGCTCCAAACAGGAATTGACAGATTTGAAAATTTGTAGGTGGTTATTTCTGAATAAGTATTCAGATTGTATAGTAGCTTGCTTAGATCTGAATGCCTACATTTTAGGGTACCTGAAATCTGGCTGTGACCAAATTTTTCATGTAGCGCTATGAACACATTTAATAGAGGTGTGATGATGAAAGCATAAACCCTGAAGCAACCAGCACCATGACAGCTGCTTAAAAAGGAGTAAGCCATGTTCATAAAAAATATATAAATAAATAAAAATTGGCAAATGTACCCCTGATTAATTCATCTTTATTAGGTCAGGGCATCCTATCACAAGTTTACCTGTACATGTGCTTATGACCAAAGACTCAACTTCAGTTGTAACAGGTGTTTTCTGTTAATCTGCACTGAAAACATTATACCATCATAAGACTTTTGACAAAATTAACATGTAAAAAATGATTGCTTTTTACTGTTAGGTGCTTTGTTACTCAAACAAAAAAAATAGTGTTTCTCACCAACTTGATCACTTCGGGAAAAGTGTTCTCCAGTAAGAAAAACAATTATCTCAGCTCACAAGAACTACATGTGGTTATAAATATGAATTACTACAGATTAGATATGGATAATTCATTTTGGTCCTACAGGTGGTTGGTCTGCTTAAAAATGTTTTTTTAGAAAATTTAATTTCTATCCAGTCATTTTTAAAGTATCTTATGTTTTTGTCTTTGCCTAACAACTGTAATTGAGAAGCATGTAAAATCTTTGCACTCGTTAAAAGCATAACAAAAACATTAATTCTTGGAATTATGATTTCAGTGGGGACATTCCAGTGATAACATGTGCTACAAGTTAAATTGTGTAAAACTGTATTATACCTTCGCCAAAATTTTGTGCGCCTTTCTTTAATGGGCAAATATAAACTTCTGCCTAAGATTTTGTTTTAAAATCAGCTTTTAAAAAATAGAAAATTGAATGTACCTATACCGTATACATTTCAAGTAAATCACTTCTTTCATGAGAATAATTTTAATTGGCACTATCTGGACTAAAATTGTGCTTTTTATTCTGTTTTCAGATACTACATATCTAAGGGTGCCATTGTTGATCAGCTGGGAGGAGATTTAAATTCCACCCCTCTTCATTGGGCAACGAGGTGGGGAGCCAAATTCTAGATTTTCTTTACTCCTGTACTTGTTTTGCTTGTTTGTTTTTTAACAGTCTATTAGTTATTCCACTTCAGAATGATGTTTAGACATTTGGTTGCAAGTAAGAATGGAGCATATATGATTGATTGGTGTCCAAGGATGTGGGCTCTTCTGATCAGGCTGTCAGTTTTAGTTATAAAAGAAAGTAATCACTGAGAAAAGAAAGATGTATTGCATCAAGATTAGAGTTATCGGTCACCTGGTGGCTGTTTTAATCCTGCTTTTGGGATCTCTCTTGTTTATCTAGCATGTTTAGCAACATGGAGACTACGTGACTCAAAAAATGGTTTGCACAGGATGTGGTCCACAGAGAGCTCCCTTTCAGGTTCAGGGAATTATCAAAAATAAATTTCAAATGAAGGAAGAAATCTGATTCATAATTGGGAACTTGTCAAAGACTGAGGGGATGAATACATATCTGAGGATGGTACCAGCAGTTTACTTTTCTCTGGTGATTTATTTGTTTAGGTGAAGTACATCCCCTATAGGCAGAAATGAATGGGGAAAGAAGAACGTCTACAAATATTTATAATTAAGCACTGCAAAAGAGGCTCAGAATATTGGCTTCTGAAAGATTTAAATAATCAAGTTTATTTTTCATAAATGTATCAGGGGGATGGAGACCAAAGCCCTGAGTTAAGTGGGGAAGCAGGTGACCTGGAAGAAGCACAAGCAGGAGGCAGCAATGTATGTTGTCTTCTCATTCTTCATGGGAGAGTAAGGCAATTGGCAAGTTACCTCATATGTCTGTACATGAATGCACAGAGCCTGGAAAACGAGCAGGAAGAATTTGAAATCCTGCATGTGGTGGCAGGGAGCAGGGCCAGACTTGATCATGTGAGGCTTCCACCTGATGGTGCACAAGTCCTGGGAGTTGTACGTGAGTTGTGGGGCATCCTGTGTGATAGTTTGACTGGCCTGACTCTTTTCCTTGCTGCCATGTGCAGCTTTCAGAACTGATTGGAGCCATGTGCCACTGGGCAAATGTGCCTGCACAGGCAATGAGCAGCCTAATGGCCCACCACTTGCTGCTGCTAAGATGAGGGGGTGCTGGTGAGATGTGCTGGGGTGTGTGGGGTGGGGTCACATGCTCCCCCACCCGGCCTACATCCCCCTCTACAATCTCCTCACACATGCACACCCCTCATAAAGACAAATCCCCCACACATACCCACCCACATCCCACACCCCACCACGCACACTGCCCCCCCAACCACACCCCACACATGCAATGAACAAGAGTAAGACTTAATTTTTGAGCTATTATTCAATCACCTCTGTATATACAAATACTTAAATCAGGACAATTTTTTTTAATACAATTAAAATATGTTATAGTAGATGTTTGACTTGCAGTATGTGATTTTAGGGGTTTCTTTTTCCTGTTTCAAGGTGGCAACCTCCCTAGGCATACTTCTGGGGGCAAGGGGAGGGACTATTGGTCCCAAGATGGTAACTGGGGCCAGGCATCTGTCAAGGGGCAAGCTATCCTTGTGGCTCTCAACAGCTCACCAAAACTCATTAAGTGGCCCTCCAGCTGAAGTTATTGCCCGCCCCTGGTGTAAACTGTTCAGAGAGGACAGGGAGGGGAGAAGAGGAGGAGTAGCACTTTATATATAAAAGAAAAACTATGATTACTTGGAGATAGGCCTGTTGAAAGTCTCTGGGTTAGGGATGGGGGAGAGTGCAACAAGGGTGATGTCATGATAGGTGTCTGCAGTAGGCCACCAGGCCAGGAGGATGAGGTTTTCTTTAGACAGCTAGTGGAAGATTCCTGATCACGGGCCCTGGTTCTTGTGGTGGATTTCAGTTACCCTGGTGTCTGCTGGGAGGGCAATACAAGGGACAAGAGAGATAATGAGAAGGGTTTCTAGCAGTCTATCAACAAGAAGAAGATCAGGGGAAGTGTGGGTCCCTTAATGAATGGGAGAGGCAACCTAGTGACCGATATTGTGGAAAACACTGTTGTTGTGGAAAATTACTTTTTTGAATCAGTCTTCTCATGCAGGGTCAGCTCCCAGTCTCTTGCACTTGGCAGCAGTGTTTGGGGAGGAGGTGAGCAGCAATGGCAAAAGAACAGGTTAGGGACTGTTCAGAGAAGTTGGACATGGGGCTGGACACTATGCACCTGAAGGAGCTGAGGGAGTTGGCCGATGTGATTGTAGAGCCTCCAGCCATTAACTTTGAAAACTCATGGTAACTGGGAGAAGTCCCATACATTTGGAAAAGGGCAAATATAATGCCTATCTTGGAGGAAGGGAGAAAGGGGACCTGCTGAGCTACAGATGCGTCTGCCTCACTTCGCTTAGTCCCTGCAAAATCATGGAGCAAGTCTTCAAGGAATCCATTTCTAAAAACTTGGAGGAGGAGAACGTGATTAGGAACAGTTAACGTGTTCACCAAGAGGAAGTCATGCCTGACCAACCTGATTGTCTTGTATGACAAGATGACTTGCTCTGTGGATGCTGGGAAAGCAGTGGACGTGATATACTTTAACTTCAGCAAAGCTTTGGATACAGTTCTCCCACAACATTCTCACAAGCAAACTAAAGAAGTCCAGGCTGGACTAAAAGATTGCAAGATATGTAGAAAACTGGCTGGATTGTCAGGCTCAATCAATGGCGCGATTTCTAGTTGGCAGCCAGTATCAAGTGGAGTGCCCCAGGGGTTGGTCCTGGGGCTAGTTTTGTTCAAAATCTTCATCAACTATCTTGAAGATGGGATGGAGTGGATTCCAAGTTGCAGATGACACCCAGACTGGGGAGTAGTAGATATATTGGAGGGTAAAGCTAGGATCTAGAGAGAGCTAGACAAATTGGAGGACTGGACTAAAAAATTCTCATGAGGTTCAGTAAGGATAAGTGCAAAGTCCTGCACTTAGGATGGAACAATCCCATGCATCAGTATAGACTGGGGACCAACTGGCTTAGCAGCAGCTCTGCAAAATAGGCCCTGAGGGTTACAGTGGATAATAAGCTGAAGATGAGCCAATAGTGTGCCCTTGTTATGAAGGAAACTAACAGCTTAGTAGGAGCATTGCCAGCAGATTGAGGGGAATGATTATTCCCTCTATTTGGCAATATTGAGGCCACATCTTGAGTACTGTTTCCAGTTTTGGGGCCCTCCCTATAGAAAGGATGTGGATAAATTGGACAGAGTCCACTGGAGGGCAACAAAAATGGTTAGAAGGGTAGGGCACATGACTTCTGAAGAAAGGCTGAGGGAACTGGGCTTGTTTGGTCTAGGGAAGAGGAGGCTGAGAGGGGACTTGCTAGCAGCCTTCAACTCCCTGAAGGGGGGTTCAAAAGAAGATGGTGCTAGACTGTTCTCAGTGGTGGCAGATGACAGAACAAGGAACAATGGCCTCAAGTTGCAGCAAGGGAGGCTTAGGTTAGATATCAGGAAAAATATTTGCAGGTAAGAAAGCACTGGAACAGGTTACCCAGAGAGGTTGTGGAATCTCCAACCTTGGAGGTTTTTAAGACCTGGGTAAACAAAGCCTGATTTAGTTGGGGATGGTCCAGCTTTGAGCAGGGGGTTGGACTAGATGACCTCCTGAGGTCCTGTCCAACCCCAAGTTTCTGTGACCTATGATTTTGACAAGTTCAAGCAGAAAATCCACTAATTAAACCAATCTGCTAGGCTCTACATTTAAGTGTTATAACTAATTTAACAACACATAACTATGCAAGGGTTACTGAAGGAAATTTTTAATTTGAATTAGTAATAATCTTTTCAAGTTTGATTCAAAGAATATCTGACTGAATGGTAATTGTTCAAAGCCATTTTCTGATAGCATGAGAGGCCTTCTCTAACAATTATGTATATTTGGCGTGATCAACAAAATGACGAGTAGCCCTAGCCCTATTGGCTGCTTATAGATGTTTAAAAAAAACCTATAAAAATTGCCTTTTACTTTAAACTTGGCATATCCGTGTGCGGAGCCCAGCACGTGCTTGGAAGAGGCATTGCCATAGTTGGACCTGCTTTACCCAGTGTCTGTATAGATCATGCATTTCGGTTGGGTTTTTTTGGTGCCCCACCAAAATGATGCTGTGGACCCAGATCAAACGAATATGCTGCTGCTTTGGTAAAGCACAGGGTTTTGTTTTGTGTAGTTTTTTTCTACACCTGTAAGCAGCCATTATGCTAAAAAGATCTTTATAGAATTTTTAATGCAGTAGCGGGGGAAGCTCAGCCTGAGAACTACCGTACTTGTTTTCCCTGTTTTCTCTCAACGTTCTAGTAGAAATTGTTGTTCCACACATCCACAGGCTCTGGATGAATTAAATAAAATTAAATGAACTAGCCTACTACATAGACTCTGGAAATCCATTGAAGTATGTGTTAGTAGATTACTGGTTCACTTGTGTTTTGAAAGCTTTTAGGCCTTTTGCCTGGAAATGCATATGAGGCCGTCATCAACAGTGTATTAATTTGTGTTTGGTGACTTCTGTAGGATGGTCATATGAGTTAAGCTAGTCTTATATTTGCAGAATTGGATTCAAAGTGATTATCATTTTCAAACTCACTGTTGTCTTATGTTTCAGTTTAGAAGTATTAAACACAAACTAGAGTTTAACATTTTTAGTTAACAATTATTATCCAAATAATGAATATGTTACCAGGTTTTATATACACAATTAACTAGGTGTGTTTTGTGTTCACTTCTTATGTTTAGACAGGGTCACTTATCCATGGTTGTACAACTGATGAAATATGGTGCTGATCCGTCACTAATTGATGGAGAAGGATGCAGCTGTATTCACTTGGCTGCCCAGTTTGGACATACTTCTATTGTTGCTTACCTGATAGCAAAGGGACAGGTAAATTTTAGTAAAATAATTCACATTAATTAAAGTGACTTCTAAGCAGATGTGTTCCAGTAGTAAGGAAACAATAGAAAACTCTGCTTACAATTCAGGTAATTAAATGTTTTGCCATTTTGAAACTCTTCTGTCTTTATGTTATTTTGTTTTACTTTCAACCGCTTCTTTTAAAATTTAAGCATGTGTAATATGCCCATGTATGATTTTTTTTCCAATGGCATAAATATTTTAGCTTTTATTCACATGTGAAGTAACAGTATAATGTATGTAAATATTAATGGATGTGTTGCTTTCATAGTTTCATATTTAGTAGGGTCAGAAGGGACCTGAGCAGATCATTAAGTCCGACCCCCTGCCATGGCAGGAAAGAGTACTGGGGTCAAACAACCCCAGCAAGGTGATTGTCTAGCCTTGTCTTAAAGACCCCCAGAGTAGGAGCCAGCACCACTTTGCTTGGAAACTGGTTCCAGATCCTAGCCACCGTGACAGTGAAGTAGCGCCTCCTGATGTCTAATCTGAATCTATCCTCTGCCAGTTTGTGATCGTTATTTCTAGTCACTCCTGGCGGTGCTTGGGGGAACCGGGACTCCCCCAATGCCTGCTGGTCCCCTCTGACTACTTTGTAAACAGCACTAGATCCCCCCTCAGCCTTCTCTTGTGGAGGCTGAACAGGTTCAGGTCCCTGAGCCTGTCCTCGTAGGGCCTTCCCTGCTGCCCCCGATCATGCGAGTGGCCCTCCTCTGGACCATCTCCATGTTGTCCACATCCCTCTTGAAGTGCAGCACCCAGAACTGGATGCAGTACTCCAAGTGCTGCCTGACCAATGCCGCATAGAGAGGGAGTATCACCTCCTTGGACCTGCTCAAGGTGCATCTGTGGATGCATGACGGCGTGTGGTTGACCGTCCTGACTGCATCCCCACACTGCCGGCCCATGTTCATCTTGGCACCAATGATGACTCCAAGATCCTTTTCTGCCTCTGCACTGACAAGAAGGGAGTTCCTCAACCTGTAGGTGTGGTGCTGGTTCTTCCTCCCCAGGTGCATCACCTTGCACTTCTCGGTGTTGAAACACATCCTATTCT
>NW_017728931.1:74936976-74971959 GCF_001723895.1 Crocodylus porosus | reverse complement strand
TGGTGTGACAACCAAATTTCCTAACATGTCTTGCAGGGGCCCCATGTTACCTGGTACCTTCTTTTTGCCCCCTATGTATTTAAAAAGGACTTCTTGTTGTCCTTGATCCGGGTAGCTAGTCCCAGTTCCATCGCAACCTTGGCCTTCCTGGCTGCCCCCTTGCATCCCTGAGCACCCACAATATAATCCTCCCTGGTGATGGCCCTCCCTTCCATTGGGTGTATGCCTCCCTTTTAGCTAGAAGACATTCCCGGATGCTTTTGGTGAGCTATGGGGGCTTTTGCACCCTCCTGCTCTCTTTGATCCATGTTGGGATTACCTCCCTTTGGGCTTGGAGGATCGTCTCCTTAAGGAGCGACCACTCTTCCTGGACACCTGGCTCCCCTCCCCTTTGTTTTATTTTATTTTCATTGAACTTCACTTTAATGATTCTCAAGTGTGATGAGTTATAACAAATCTCCAAAACATTAAAATACGTACCAGCAAGATCTAGGAAAGATGCTATTGTAAGACAGTATCATAAGTTTAGATGTTTTCATTTTAACTACACCTGTACATGTGTGCCCTAACTCCAGTCAAACAAACTGCACTGACTTGCTTTTAAAATTTTGAATACATTATGACAATACCAGACTTCCTTTTCAATTTTAGCAGTGTCCTGCTATCCTTCATTATGTGCACTTTAAAGGTGTTATAAGAAGATTCATCATCTGTATTTTAAAATAAATTTTCAATTGGTTCCCACACCAGACTCGATAATCTTTTGGCTCTTGCTGGAAGAGAATTCTGATCTGATCTCTAAATTGTTAAACAAACAAAACCTTGAACAAAATCCCAAATCACCCCCTGTTCCTTATTTGATGCTCTCAGTTGCATATCTTTGTTGCTGTTCATTTTTTTTTAAAAACAGTTTGGCAAGTATGTACAATTATTTGGATAACATGGATTATAATATGTACTACCAGACTGCTTTATTATATTTAGTTCAACTGAGGGTATGGACAAACTAAATAATTATATTTTATTTGCAGAAGGAAATGTGGGTGCATCCACTCTATCCTGTGGTAAGTGGAAGCTAAACTGCAGGAACTATCACTTGTTAATTCAGCAGCAACTTACCATAGGATAGTGTGGACACATGTAACAATTACCATGGATCAGTTAGTGCATCATTCCTCTTCCCCTTTGTGATCGTTCTTTGTTCATAACTTCAAACTTAGATGAGCAAAATAAGGGAACAAAAATTCTAATTTGTAGCTGACTGTTATAGTAAACCCAATCTCTAAGCATAACATTTATTGCATCTATTAAATCTGACGGTCTTTCACTGTGGAATCAATATGTGGTGTCATTTGTAAGTAGGTATTAGCATATTATGTAATTATATGTAAACAATAAATCCCGTGCGTATTTTAGGTAGAAAACAGTAAGTATCCAAATATAATTGAGTTTTATAAATCTTTTCTCACTTTATTTTTATGTTCTGACTGCTCTGACCTTTAAACATATTTTATTCTTTTACAAAGTGGCAGAGATGAAACAGTAGATGGTGCTGTAGCATATGTTACCACATTTAATCTGTTTTTCTTGTATATTGATCATTACCTCATATTTAACCTTAAGTTCTGCTTTATTGTAAAAGAATGCAGAAAATAGTCGTAGTTTATGCGGGGGAGGTTAAAAGATTTTCCTTAGCATTTTTTTTCCTTGAATAGTTGGTTTTATTAAATCACTTTTGTCAAGACAAGCAAGATGTAAATGTGTAATAGTAAGAACATACATTTAAAATTGAGTAAGTGATTATGAGATGAAGTTGACCATGTGCAGTAGCCAAGCATGTCTGTTAGAAGAGCACTGCATACATAAACAGAAATTTGGGTAAATAACATGAAAGGTCTCAGGCATTGAAACTTAAACATTAGCAAATTCATAATCATACATTTTGTTCATGAGTTGTATATAGAATACAGTTTTGTTGTGTGTACATACACACACATGCCTGTGTACTCGTGTGTCAGATAGGCCTTATGTATGTTTCTGTTTTTGTTTTCAAACTGATTGGTTAAAAGAGCACTGTCAGGGTTTTAAAAAATCCAGAGAAAGGTTTGTTTTTTAAATATCGTAATGTTTTTGCAATCATTCTTATTATGTGTAGTTACTATTATTATACATCACATAACATATTTCTAATTTCAAGATGTGTGGGTGGGTGGGTGTAGAGAATTAAAAACAGTAACCTCTCCAAAACTTTTCTTCTGATCATATGCTTTATAAAAGCTTATTCTTACTAAAACTTAAAACTTCTGTCAAAACTGAACCTACAGGGTCACTTTAATCTTATGTGATAAATCCACAATATGGATATTTTTTTTTAATTATTTTGAAAAATAGCTGGAAAATTAAAGGTGAAAATTTTGAATCTGTGTAGGTTAACAGTATTCCTAGTAATTTGATCAATAAATACTGCAATGTTGTTTAAAAAATCTGAATGTAGAATGGTGCTATACTTAAAGTAATATTTCATTTGTTTTTTAAAAGTCAAAGATAAACATTATATAAAATGAAAAATGTCCATTTTTGTGTGGGTTTTTTTTAAAGTAAATCTTTTGTAGAAAAAATACTCTGCCACTGTGCCTCTTGCATTCCAATCTTTGGCTAGGAATGTAAGTACCTGTGCATGACTAACTCTAATGAATTATTTCCATGGAACTCCTTTCAAAAGTGTTTTTAAGAATTAGGACCCTAAGAGCATTCAGCTCTCCACTTGTTTGTATTGGTTTTTAGCTGTTTCCTTAGGACACTGTTTAGTCATGGATATTGGAGTCACTATCACGCAGACAAGACTTTTATGCTGTTATTTTTTATTTTTGATCTTCCCTTAAAGCCATTAATGTCTCTGGTACCCTAGCTTTACAGCTTAGGTATCTTGGTTCTTAACTGGGCTGCCATAATGTAAGTACCAGTGCTGAAACTGGGCAAAATTGCCCCAGGTGGCTTGTTTTGATCCAGACTAGGAAGAGCTGTGGCAAGAGCCTGCAGTTCTGCTGCAACCTTTCTTGGTCCAACCATGAATGCTTGTCAAGGAAACGGGCTCACAGAGCAGATGCAGCTGTTCTGTGTGCCTTTGTTCTCAGGAGGAAGGTTGGGTGACTGAGACTCGCTGCAGCAAGATTGCATGTTCCTTCTTTCTTTAGGTTTATCAGATAACCTTAGTGCAGGTGGGAGTGCATGCTCTTGCCATAGGCATTTCCAGTTTGGCTTCATGAGGTATATGGGCCAGTCCCACCCAGTTGTGGTGGCAGCACCTTAGTTGAAAACTACTAAGCTAAGCTGAGGCAGTCTCGTGGTGGGTCTCAATCAGGGTTGCTGCCAAAATTAAAGGCAGGCAAGGTTCTTTGGGTAGATGTGATATCTTTTATTAGACTAACTAAATATTTATATATCACATCTACCCAAAGAACCTTGCCTGCCTATGTCCTTATATCAACACGGCTACAACCAAGAGCCCTGCCAAAATTAAACACACTTATACAGGTGTGCCCTGAATCTAAAAAGGTTAAGAACCACTGTCTTGTATAACAAATGGTCTTTTTGAAAAATAAGCTTTATTTATTTTTTAAAAAATTATTATTTTTTTTTTAGGTTTTTGGGGGTTTTTTAATTATTATTCAGGCAACTATAGAAGCAAAAGTTGTTTTTGTTACCTGGTCACTACATGAAGTGAGGTATAAATTACTGAAAAATCATGGAAAACCTGGAGTATCAAACTGGATTCTCACAGCTCCCATTTTGTGTACTGTCTGTGGTTCCAGCCTCTTTAAGCATGTACCTTACACGGGTGATATTGGGATTGGAATCTTTTGAATAGCAGTATCCAGTGAAGCCACCCATGGACCTTAATTGTTCTCTTGCCCCTTGTAGCTGAGGGCATAAAGGGTTGGGTAGCCCTAATCTGTACTTATTACCTCCTTATCTACTTGTAGTGTTCCCACTCCTTGTTTAAAAACTTGGTAGCACAGTTTTGGTTCTTTGAGAGATATTTTCTATGCAGATCCCACAACCTCTCTTATACCTCTTCTGTGGTATTCTTATTGGCAAATGAGTTGAGTGTGAGTTGCGTCAAGCCCTCCTTCATATCCCCAGTGACAGAGAATCAGAAGGTACACAGGATACAGGTGCAGCTCCAAGAGACACTGCTATTCAAAAGAATATGATTTCATGTGCATGGAGGTATATAAACCAAGAGTGGAATCTGGGTTGTCAATGTGTCATGAAGAGCCGTAGTTACTGTAATGTAATTGCTTTTCTTATCCCAGGGAAAATGGGCATGTTTCTGAAATCTTTTTGGCCCAAACTGTATTGAAGAATCAGAAATATGAACTCTTCTCCAAAAATTAATCTTGAAAAGTCTCCATTTTGAAAAATTAATTGTATTTATTTATTGCCATCTGGGTCAGCAGAGTGTCTTTGGCAGCACCAGTATAGATCTTGGGGAGCCGGTCAGTCTGACAGACAGCAGGGGTTGTAATGGTGCTGAAGAATCGCACATGTTTTCCAGAATCCAGCTTGCCTCCTGGCTTTTTTGAACGTTCCACTGGAATATGGTTTCATTGGAAAATTTTCAAGCAGCTTTAATTAGCAGAGATAAAGGGATAGCATAGGAGCTGCTATTATATCTCTGTTGCCTCTGAGGAGGCTTTCACAGAACTTGACCAGACTTGATGTAGAGCAGTTTTTTCCGCAGAATATAACTGCTCAAATGCACCCAGGAATCTAACCTCTGCTGCGTTTTGAAGAATTCCCAATTCTCAGTGAAGGAGCCTGTAGATAAATATTGTAGATACATAGGTATCTTTCCTTTGGCACACATATTAGGCATTTTGAAACTCAGGTTACTTTTATGTGATGTTGTTCAATCAAGCACAGTAACAGGATTAATTTCTTTCCATTTTGCTATCTATTTGGCCACTTGCTTGATTAGGTGAGCATTATTTTTGAATATGAAAGTTACTTTATTCATTATGGTGGTTTATGCTAAAAACTTTTGTCATGCAGTTAAAACTCTTGTTAACTGCTTATGTTAAATCTGCATCTGAATGCTCCTCCTTTCAGTGTACTGATTGGCTTATACAAAGAGCTTTGTCATGTGCATTGATAGACCCACCCTGTTTTGCAATTGTCCTTAAAGAGGTGCATCTGTTACTAAGTGTGCCTGAACATTATTTGTCATAAAATGAGGGTTTGCTTAAGAGCTGCAGTTCATATTGGACAAAGCTGGCTGTCATCCATCACAGATACAAAAAGGGAAATAAAAATGATGGTTGTTAAAATGATGTGTTTACTTTGGTAAAATGTGAACTGAAGACAGGCCACACCTGAGGATTAGTGAGAAATGTTTTACGGTAGCAAACAGCCTGTTCCCAGTGGCTTAGAATCAAGAATTTGATTGATTCACTATTGTTACCAAATCAGAACTATTACAAGAATTAAATTGGGACTCAAATCACTAGTTGGCCATAACACTAAGATTATTTAAAAGAAAAAAAAAGTATCAACATGACTCCACATTTTGTAACGGGTCAGTTGTCCTAAGCAAACACATTTCAGGGTATCTGTGCACATATTTGCATAATGTACCTACTTGTTGTGCTCTGATGGTAAATGCTGTCCTTTTCCCATCAGTAATTTATTAAATGAAGTAAAATATAGGGAAAAAATGAACTACTTTAAGTATGTAGAAAATATGATAAAAGGCAGCTGATAATAAAACATGGAAAAAGACTATAAGCACAATATTACCATCCATTTAGTGGTTGTCAGCAAACACACACATACTGGTAAAGTTTAAAGTAATATTTGGTGAACCTGACAGGTTTCACTTAATTTTCTGTGGTCTCATTCATTTCATCTACCTTAAATGTGTTATCTGTAACATGGCAGGCGAGGTTCTTTGAAGTAGATATGATATTTTTTTATTAGACTGAGTAGCTGGAAAAAAGTTCTTAGCAAGCTTTCAGGCGCAATCACCCCTTTTCAGGCATAGGGAATCTGCTATTCTGAGTCTCCAAAGAATGAGAGAAGCTAAAAGTGTGACAGGATGTCAGTGAGAATGTAAATAGGTAGAAATTAGGAAAACAAAAAGTCGAGCAGGGAAGGGAAGGGGGCAGGGGGGTGGAAAAAAAAGCCAAAGATGAGTAAGAGAGACTCTGCAGTGGTAGTAATTCAAGGTAGAAAAGAAGCTGTCTGTGAAAAAGGAAACAGCTGGAAGTTAAGAAGACAAAGGGCAGAAAATGAGGGGAGGAGAGAAGAAGGTGGGGGGAGGAAAAAAAATGTAAGAAGTCAGGTCTGGCAGGTACCTGGTTTATTTGTGATATGGTACTGTTTAGAATTAACATACTTAATTTTTTTTTCTTTTTAAGGAATCATTTTCCTGCCAGTTTAAAACCAGTATTAACTAGCTTGCTATACTGGAATACTGTTTTCCTTTTAGAATTGATCACTAATTTTACAGTTAGATTTAACTTGTTCTGAACACTTACTAATAACAGTACTCTGAATGAAAGTTAAAAAAAATCAGGACTTGATAATACAAAAAAAATACAGAAGATAGATAATTTTGAGGTAAGGATAGCACCAAATTGTAAGAAGAGTTTTTATGCCAAGAACTGTAATATAATGCTGAAGGAAATGAAAAAAATGCTGTACTCTTGAATGGTAGAGGCACTGAGGCCTTTTAAATAAAGTTTATTTTGTTGGGATTAAAAGGTTAATCTTATTTAATAGTAAAGGCTCAAAGCGAGGCAAATATATATATATATATTTTATTTTATTTTTTCTGTACTAGATTACGGGAATTATTTGAAAGAAATTGCATTGTAAGTGAGAAACATTTGATATTTTATGATCAACCATTTCAAGGTGATGAATTATTCTTCTGCATGTATTGTTTCTTTAGTGTTTAGGGTGTTACTTTTATACTAGGTACAGGAAAAATCT
Organism: Crocodylus porosus; assembly: GCF_001723895.1. Lineage (NCBI taxonomy): Eukaryota > Metazoa > Chordata > Crocodylia > Crocodylidae > Crocodylus > Crocodylus porosus. Next base: position 74,964,963 of record NW_017728931.1, on the reverse strand, counting down.
CTCTCCCCTCCCAACTGCAGCATTTTACAACTTTGCTATATTTTTGTTTTTTCTTGAGATACCATTTAGGGAGGAATCAAGCAGCGGGGAAGTGTATAGATATTCATACTCCCCAGAGAAACTCTGCTGGAAGCAACCTCTCCCAGGCCTGATATGGGTTACTTTTCTTCTGGAACCACCGTTTTTGTTCCAAGAGAAAATGTGTGAATATCTGTATGCTTATAGCTTCTACTAGGAGAGCTGCCTTTCTCCTGGTAGACATGTAGCTATGCCTGTACATGGCCTTAGTTTCTATATTAAAGATGATGCTGAACTAAAATGATCAAGATCGATCCATCATTGCAAATTCCATGATTCTGAAGTATTGGAATTTAAGTATTTTTACTTATCTCACTAATACTTTTCTTTTTATCAGGATGTAGATATGATGGATCAAAATGGAATGACACCCTTAATGTGGGCAGCTTACAGAACGCATAGGTAACAAACTCATTGCAATATAGACTTGTTCCAAGCACTTTGTATTAGCTAGAGAGTATAAAATAGTTTTTGTTTTTTACTTGTATATCTTTTTAGCAACGTGATTTATTTTCCATAATGCCACCCAACTCCCTACTATAACTCTCTTCATTTGTAACGTTTTCTGAAGAAGAGAGAACATTTCTCATCTTACATTAGTGCCTTGTTTTTATTTACTCTGTAGGAGTGGCATGGAGGTGGGATAAGTTTGGTACCTGCTTTGCCATATGTCATATACATAGTTGTCAGCAAGATACTACACGTTTGCAATAATTTTGTTCATTTGCTGTGAAATGTGGGGAAATAAAATATGTATGAAATATGGTCTACATCTGTAAGCATAGGTGGTGGAAGCGGGGTGGGGCTAATGGGGCTTAACCCTCACAAACACGGGGCAGTGGTAGGGCTACAAGGCAGCCCAGCTCAGGGCTTCCGGCAGCTGCACCGGGGTGGGGAGAGAGTGGGGCTGGGCCTGGGGCTAGAGGAGGGGCAGGCACTGCACAGCCACCAGGGCGAGGGACTGAGCCATGAGGGGTTTGTCTGGGGGTTGTGGCTCCTGCTACTGCATGCACCCCAGGAGACATGTGCGCCTGGATCTGAGTGGGGAAGGGCAGACTACTGCTGCAGGCTGGGGCTGGGGTCAGGATTGTGCCAGGCTCTTCCCGGAGATGACTGAGTGGGGTGGGGTGGCTGCAGAGGGCCCGGGCACTCCATCTCCTCCAGCCTGGTGGTACGGCTGAGCCTGGCCCCGTTACGGCTCCCAGCTCCGGGCCCCTCCGGGCAGTGCGGAACCTGGACCAGTGCAGGGAGGTGGCTGGGCCAGGGCTGGGGAGCAGTGGATTTATGCGGTGTGCCAGCGCCAGGCAATGACCCTGGGTGCAGGGGAAAGGACGGGTGCAGCAGGCCCTGGCCCCAATCCCAATCCTGGGCTCTGCTCCCTCCTAATCCCTGCCTGGTCCCAGCCCCCACAGCCCTTCCCCTTCCCCTTCCCCTTCCCCCTGCCCGTTCCCTGGCAGACTTTCCCTCCTGGTGTGGGAGTGCGTGCTTGTACGCACGTGCTCAGCCCCTCCCAATTTTTTTTTCCTTCTGCCTATGTCTGTAGGAAAAATATATTAATAGACTGACTAACTTCAGAACTATGTTTGCTTTATCAATGGGAACAGAATCATGTCAGTTATATTTACTACTCCTTTTTTTCTCTAGAGCTGAGATGGTGATACGAAATCTTTAGGTTTAAGTCGGGGATTTTCAACGTTTTTTAAGGAGGGTACGCCGCCTGAACTGTACCCTCTGGATGAATGGGGGAGGGCAGCAGCCGGTTAACAGTGGGGGTGCCCTGGTGGCTAGTTGATGAGCTGGGGGGGTGTGAGGGGCAGGGTCCCCCGGCGGCCAGGCAGTGAGTGTGGGGGGGTAGTTGGGTGACAGCGTGTAATGGCGGCAGAAGAAGTGGAGGTACTTAGGAAGCACACCTCTGCCACTGGCCGTGCGGTAGTGCACAGCAGCGTGCTTCCCAAGTAGACTTGCTTCTCTGTGCTGCTGCTGTGTACCCCTGCGGCCTTCCCAAGTACCCCCAGAGGTACTCCTGGTTGGCAACCCCTGGTTTAAGTAAATCAGACTCGTAGATCAGTTTTGAATGTGTGCATCATTTAGTTCTATACATGTCTAATTTGGCTTTTGTTTTTCTAGTGTGGACCCAACTCGATTGCTGCTTACTTTTAATGTTTCTGTTAATCTTGGGGACAAATATCATAAAAACACAGCACTACATTGGGCTGTGCTAGCAGGAAATACTACAGTGATTAGTCTTCTACTAGAAGCAGGAGCTAATGTTGATGCCCAAAATATCAAGGTAAAAATGTACCTTAAATCTCTTGTAATTTTAATACAGAAATGACTGATATCATCTGTAGTAAGTCTTGATTTTTAGATTAGATAACTGCCCTTTGATGGTATATAAGGTCACGAAGAAACTGAGAAAGCTAGTTTCCTTTAAATTTAGGTATCAGTTTTTCAGCAATCATGGACATAACCTTTAATTCTGCACACAGAACAAAATCCTTGTGTAAGTATATATATATCCACAGAAATGCGTAAGAAATTGTATTATGTACTCAGCTATTCAAATTTGGCTTTTTAATGGAAGTACATGCTTGTGGGTGCAAAATTGGAGACCATCACTGGAAATGTCATCTTGTATATAAATTTTTGGTTCGACCTCAGTGTTGGTGTTCCATGTTGTTTGAGAGAAGGACAGATGCTCCAGTATGACTTCACTTACTGGCAGTCAAAATGTTGCATCTCAAAGAATATTGGTAAAAGTAAAATGACGAGTATGTTTCCCGTTGTTAGTTTGCTAGGTGAAGGGTTTTGGATGGGAGTTTCAGGAGTTAAGGTTGAGAACTAGTTCAATAAAGACTTAGTTTAGAGCAGCCAGGGTGCTTCTTGAACCTACGCCTTAAGAGACCTTACAGTAGTGGCGAATTGGCACAGTGGAGCTTTGATCTCATCTAGTTTCCTTCCCTCCAACAAACTTTGTATACCAGACTTGACATACAACTCTGCTATCTATGCCTGCCTCTAAGGAGTTTATCTCCCCAAAAGGAATTGGTAACTGTTTTCAGGCTTAATCCATCCGCTTTACTTTAGAAGCACTTTACCTCTGAGGCACAAAGGAGGTGGGCAGGTAGATGAACCCAGGATAATATTTTCAATTGTATTGTATATGATTTAGGCCAGTTAATCTGGTATTTCAGAATATTTCTGTCCTGTTATTCACACTGGTTCAGGGTTGTCTTTTGTCATCAACCACAGAGGCAATCCATTTATGGACCTTAAGGAATATAAGTGTGTGGGTATTCTTCAATACAAGACACTCATCCATTTTCCAAACTACAGGAATAGCTAATACACAAATACATACACAAGTTTAATGCAAATTTACAATACTAAACATTCCATTTTTGCCAGTCATACGTCCTGATGGTCTTGAATGAGAGCTTATGTAGTCCATGTATGGTGTTCCACCTTGTTTTGAAGCAATGCACCTGTTTCTCACACTTGTTGACATGAATATGCTGTAATGCTCTATGAGCCTGTGCTGTTAACCGTGGAGGTGTTGTATTTTAATTTCAACTTCTGCAAGCTCATACAAGGCTCTCTTCTGTGGCATCTCTTCAAACTATTAATCGTAAAATGATTGCGTCCTGTGAAATGAATATCTTATAACTTCATTCAAACACATTCCTTATCCTTGTATCTTGAATACTGCCAGAGTTACTTTCTGAGCTTTTGTAATTTTCATTGACCCTTTAAGAAATGTTCATACACTTCAGTCACATAAAGGGATATCCTCTTGTCTGGAACTAGGATGTTATGTCATCTTAACTCTTGACAGGCAGCAGCAGTCAGTCAGAAAAGAGGCTTTTGAACCTGCTGGATCATGGTATTTTCGCTCCTAAAATGCTTGTTCTGTAGTCCATGGTTTTCAGAGCCACAGGAACTACAAATTGATAGAGTAAAAAAATAACATAGGAAGTAGAAACGTTACCTAAAATGTGAAAAAGCTTAATACATTACTCTGTAATAAAACAGCTAAATAGATGTTGCTTGTTAGGAAGAGTAAGTTAATTGTGAATCATGCAGAAACCAAATTTGCATGACTTGTTGCATTCTTTTTGCTAAATTGAAATGTGCTTATTGTAGACAGACTAGGAAGATTCTTACAACATAACTGTTCTCCAGTTTCTGACCAGAAAGTTCCTACTTTCCATTGTTTAGTGAAATAATTGCGAGAGAGAGAAAATACAGTGGTCAGTTAGAAGTCATCTTCTATATAGGAGAAATCTGTAGCTTTGATTGAGTGATCTTTTAACACAAGACGGACAAGAAACTTTTTGTCTTAAGTAGTGTCTGGTGGAACTAATCGGACATGTTTTTTGGAACCAAGCTCCAAAGTAGTACAACTAGCTATTGTGAAACTTATTTATTCCTAAATGGCTTTTAAATTTCATTGCAGGTATAAAACTTAAATTTGGGACTTGAGTTCCTATAAAACAAGGCAAGGTTATGTTCTGATTTCAGTGAAGAACTGAGGAGAAGCAGAGACAATCCTTTGCAAGTCTTTGTTCATTATGTAAAAGGGATTTTATAAGGAACAGCCACCAGTATATCTCCCTTTAAGACCTAGGAAATCTTAAAATGCTTAAAGTTCTTAAGGTAAGAAAATTAGGACCTTCCAAATTGCCTAATTTATTATAGCACTACTTTTTCTGGGGAAGGTTAAAATTCCAAGGAGGCACAGTAGGTGTCAGGGAAATTAAAATAAAATGTTCTATAAGTAGTTGTGTAGACCGTATTTGTGGCCTAAGGACTCACAGAAGTTCATCTTGAAACCAAATAATTCTTACCTAGTATCTTCTTGAAAGACAAGTGGAATATGTTTACAAAACAGTACCTACTGTGATGAAACTATTAGCACGTCCCTATCTGACACATCTCTTTTGGATTTAATAGTTGTTAGAGTTGGGGGATTTTATAAGAGCCTAATTTCAGCAGGCAGCTAGACTAACTTGCTCCTTCTGCTATCTTTTCTTCTGCAAGCTTTTTAGCTCTGAAAAAAACCACAGTTTTATACGGTGCTTTGCCAGAGAAGAATTATAGACGGTCTCTGTGGCTTTCTATCATAAATATGCATGTCACATGCCTTTGGCAGTTCTTTATTCATAATAATGTCTCAGGTTTTACTTTTAATTTCTCATTACCTTGTGCATGAAAATTAGGGCTGAGGGTTTATGAAATATTTGATAGTTGGAAAACTGCACCCAACTGTCAGAGGTTAATCTGGGAGATAAGGAGGGGAAGAATCTTCCCTCAAGGTCCAGCCAAGGGTAATACCTAGGTGGATTCCTCATGCTCAGCCCTGGGAAAGGGGTAGGATTTGGGCTGTTTTGAGGAAGGTGAGATGGTCTCTGTGCATTGGGCTCCCTTACCAATAATTTTTTTCTACCCATGTTGTTGCTAATATCTTTCCAAAGCAGTAATCAGTCAACAAGGAAAGCTAAAAATACCTAGTATTCCACCAGGGCCACAGCCACTGTCAGTGTTAAAGCTGAAATTAGACTACGGAGTCTGTTGTTCTAAGTTCTGGGCTTAGGTTTCTACACTGTACTACTCTGTAGCTATTAAACTTTTTTCCCTATGGCCAAATGGCTGCTTTGAAGAGGAGCTGACTTAGCCTAGGCATTTGACTGGAAGGAAAGTTAATGGAATCTCCTATATGTCCCCTTTTTCTTACGATCGTAAAAGTGTTCCATTAATCTCCATGCATTGGGCAGACTGTTTGTCCTCAGGATTTAAACATTGGCTGTCCTGTGATAGATTGATCCCTAACAAGGGTCGACCCAGGAAATGTTTCTCCCAAAGGAAGAGCTGCATATGGACAATGCAAACTCAGGCATGCACAGCTCAAGCTAGATCTAATAGAGCAGTCTGTGACAGTCATGTCAGACTCAAAGGTGCTGGTCCCTTGGATGCTTCTTTCAGCCTGTGTCATGACCCAGGATCAAGCACTGGAAAGAGGGCAGTGTATGTGCTGGCAGAGCCAAAGTAGTAATTGCTTTCCACATCAGTGTGAATGCCAAGGCACTGACAGTATTGTCATCATTGATTCTGAAACCTGGACCTAAATGCTTATGGTCTGAATTCAGAACCAGGACATGCCTTGTATAGGAAACCATAATTTATAGTCCAGGCTCAGCAAGATAGGAATAGACTGGGCCCAGTTCCAAACAATATCATCCTCTAGTGGAGCTGTTTGGATCAGGAAATTCAGCTCTCTTTACTATAAATTGTGTATGACATTGAGATGGAATTTGTGGCTCTAGTAGTCTGACACGCTACAAAAGCATTGTGTGTTTATGTATTTCATCCAAAATCTGTTTAATGCAAAGTCTGAATGTATCTGGGAAATCATCTGGACCATTTACAAATGCAGGGAACCTAGCTCCAGAAGATGGAGGTAGGCACACCAGTGTCTTTGAAGCTGGAGTTATCAGGTTAGACTGCATGGTCTTCAAGATTCAGTAGTGCAGATACTGCTGACAGCTCATCTGCAATGCCGTCGGTCAACAAGCAGATAGGCACTTTGGTCTGAAAGCTATCGAGCCGTGGATGTTGCAAACCTGGGGTAATGTCAGTGTCCCTTGACCTCCAGGATGTCTGCGTAATGTGGTGGACTACCTGTTCGCAGTCACAACCCTATTTGTAATAGGCTATGGACTTCTTGCCACCAAATTACCAGAATTTCTGTGCCTGAGGAAACATGAGCCCAGGCTTATTGTCAGTTGTCCTCTTTTCTGGAATGGAATCTGCATTTACTTTATGCCTTTCTACAGATTCCTCTGCTTTTCTCAAGCAATTTCAAAATCAAGAAATAGAGCCATGAATGTAAGTATGAAGCAGTGAGAACAGAGGCTCAGTTGCCTGACAGGACTGATGTAGTTGTCCATTCAGTAACTGAGCCATTCCAAAGAGTCCCAAGACCTGATCTCTCAACATTGGGGTCAGAAATTCCATGCTCCAATCTCATTCATGGCCTTGAGGTTAGCCAGTTGAACAGATCAGCCACCTGTCATTTAACTGGAGGAGAGCCTCATACAGAGTAGAAGGGCATCCACCAGAAGGACTTTAGTCAAAATGGAACAGATTCTTTTGGGGAGCTCAACAGGACTGTGACCAAATGCATGCTTCATGTTCTTTGGCTCCCTGCTGCATGCATACAACTCTAGCCTTCTGTTTCTGTTCAGTTGAATTAAGGTTCACCTAAGCAGTTGTCTTGACTGCCTGTACAGTCCTTTTCTTTCTTTCATCCAAGCTTATTGACATTTTCTCAGTGGCCAGTTGCATCGTAATTCACAAATTAATTTTTTTTTCCTGCTGTACTAGGACCTCCATATCCTCTAGAAATTCATGGGTTTTCCCTTTAGGTCCCATTTACAATGCTTCTTACTCCAGCTAACTCTGAAGACCATTTTCCCTGTTGAAGACACCACTTTCTGGCCAGAAGTGTGTGAGCAAGATCCAAGCATTTACATTTTGCCACTGCTGTAGCAAGGAAAGCAGCAGGGGAGCAGGTGGTACAGGAATAGAGCAGCCTGATGCCTAAACCCCTACCCCTTCACTTGCCACCATCTGTAGTGGCTCTGGCCTGGAGCACAGAGCACGTGCTGGCTCTGGCCCTTGCCCTTGCCCTTGCCCATCCGCACACCAGTGGTTGTAACAGCAGTAGCTCTATTGGGCCGGTGGTGTCCCATGCCCCAGGGACAGGGTCTACACAGCAGTGGAGAGAGTGCAGCAGCTCTGACCCCAACCCTGACCCAGGTCAGAGCTTGAGCCATGACAGCTGTCTCACCCCTGCTTTGTACTTGCATCCAAAATGAGGGGGTTTCTGTCCTGCACCATGTTGAAGGGCAGGAAAGACAGGGGACCTCATCTTGGATTTGAGTAAATAAGGGATATGGCATCAAGTATTCCTTGATTCCTCTGGATGGAGATATTGGTCCTTTATTCCCAGGTTAGACTGAACTGTTTGCTATGAGATTGTTTCAGATTTTTGTGACGTTCACAATCAACTTGAGGCAATAGGTGCTGGCAAAGTATGTTCTAGCAGCCTCTGAGCTTTGGCTCTGAATCAAGTTAGTTCCCTCACAAATTGTTCAAATAAGGCCCTGGTTTCTTTTTCAACAGAAGGAATATCTTCCTTGATTTCAGCCAACCGTCAAGAGGTAGTTGGTGGTGGTAGTAGTAACAGAAGTAGATGTTTATATTTAGATGGCTGTATACTAAGAAGAACAAATGTCTAGGGTAAACCTGAGAAACTCTATTAATATGAAGGCATATATCTCTTAGGTAGAAGGCACGGTTGATTTGCACCTTTGTAGATTGACTAAATTAGAGATGGATATAGCATAAGCTTTTGTGAGCTAGAGCTCACTTCATCAAATACAGGTATCTTAGGTAGCATCCTAGATTGAAAACCTCACAGGATCAGTTGTAAAGTGCCTGTGGTTCACAAATTAGTTGAGCTATTTCTAAATTATTAAAATGGGTCTGTGGTCACCTGAGTTTTTGCACAGTAAAATCAAGAAGACAAATAATAAGAAATTGTTTTTTCTGGCAGTAAGATCAAATTGATTTCCTTTAAGGACCAGAAAGGAGATAGTTGCTGTGATTGTTGGGAGGAGAAACTAAATCCTGTGCAGTAATTTTGCTACAACTGATACATACTTATCTGATGTGATGACCCGTACCTTTCGGGGCTGTCTCATAGATGAAGAGTTGATGTGGAACTATTTGAGGAGTTACAGTGTATTAGCAGAAATGTTATGGGTACTTTATAACATCTTCCATGCACAAGGGAAGAATGACAGAAATTATACTGTCTAACCGTGAATTTCTAAAATAAGAGTGTTTATCAAAAGAGAAATGAGCTCAGTGCACTAGAGAATCTTTGGAAAGCCTCTTGATGTACTTTCTTAGTTTTGTGATGCCTTCAAGGGCTCAGCCATAAAGAATGTCCCCACTAACATTGTACCCTATAATAACTACACGTCAGATTAATTGTGCTAATCATTTAGCCTCTTGAAAACACATCCTATTAGTTCTTGCTTTCTGGCAAAGATAAATAGTAATAGACCAAGTGTGAGATACCTGATTTGTGGTATAAGTGAAATTTATTTAACAAATCCATAGGAGTTCAGGTAATACACTAAAATGGCCAATTAGTCAAAAACAATTTTTTTTTAAATTCCCTCAATCTTTTTATCTAGGCAGTCCCTAGGTGTCAGATGGCCCTCTAGTGGAAGGGATGCTGATCTGGACCCCAAGACAACAACAAGAATTACTTGGGAGAACAACTCCCAGAGGGAATTGCTTATGCACAGGTAATCTTTATAGTCTGGATACATACATAAAATGCTATCAAAACCTTAGTATCTAGGGTTCTCCATAGATTAGTGGTAAAAAAATGCCAGTAGATTGGTGACTAAGTAGGACATTTACTGTGGTTTGGCCTCAGACATTTCCGTAGAGGGTTGAGCTAACTTTCTTTCGGTATTTTAGTATTCTGAATAAAAGACTCTAAGGACAGGAATAACTTTTTTTTTTTTGTTTAAACGTTCTGATAGATTAGGCTGAGTCAGCTCCTCATGGAAAAGAAGAAGGACACTCCCCTTAGTATCCAGAAGATTCCACCTCTGGGTTTCCATTATGTGCTACTTAATCCGTTATCTGAGATTCAGGACAAGATTTTCAGAGGCAGAAATCAGAGTTGGATGCTTAAATTCTGTTAACTTTCAGTCGGAGATAAGTGGCCAGCTCTTCTTTGTGCCTGTGTAAATCTCACTCTTTAATACTTTTTGCCCTTTCTGGGTGATTTCAGTTTCTGGTACCTGTCTCATTTTTTTTTAGGCGGGGGCCGAACGATGGAGGATTCAGCCATTTTTCAAGCCTCCATGAATGCTTTGTTTAGGAGGGGAATTAACTCCAATAGAAGAGAGGAGGAGTCAAATGCATAACTGGAGCTGGAGGTACCTGCAATTGGTTGTCTCTTGCCTCCTCTGTAATATCAGACCCCAATTACAAATTTTCACTTAGCTTTTTTACTTGGGGTAGAAAAGAACTGTAAGTCTCTGTGGCTTGAAATCTATTAAGTGCCTTCTCTCTGTGTGTCTATGATTCACTTCTGAGAGGTATTAGGGGGAGAAAAAAGGGAAGGGGGTTGGGGAAGGGAAGGAGACTATATGACAATGTTGTTATTGACTTGGGAGCCCTCCAAGAAAAATGAATCACAACCCAGATATACAAAGGTAGGATGACCTGGGTCTGAGCAATCAATAATCCTTTTCAATTTTCCTCCTAGAACTTAAGTGGCTGAGGCAGACTTGGTAACATTAAATTATCTGAGAAGCCTTTCTCATAAAAGTATTTTATAGTGGTTTCTTCTTATGAGGCAGAAAAGTAACTGAGGAACAAGAATATGCAGTGGAATATTTCCATGATCCAGTGGGCCACAAATGCCAATCTTTGTTTGATTTCTGCTGCCTGTCAATAGTTAATGGGGAAACATGGTCCTCCATTTTTAGATTAGTAGAACAAATGTGCAAAACAAACAGATTTTATGTTAGTGAATCCCTAAGGCTGTAGTTGTTGCCATGGTGAGGCATAGGAAAAATTTAAAGATCACTGATGAAGCATTACGTTTCCTACTTACGTGCAGTTAGAAGGGAACTGGAGAAAGAGACCAAAGGAACTAAATGATCTTTTTGTTATGAAAGTAAGCATCAAGATTATTAATAGCCTAATAATAATACCAGATTATTTTATTATTTTTCATTCAAATAATAATTTTAGGTTTGTAATTTTCTATTTTGAAAATAAACTGTTCGCAGTGCATTTTAGTTGTAAATTAGATTTTTCCCATTTTTTATACTCCTGACAGGGAGAATCGCCACTTGATTTGGCAAAGCAGAGAAAAAATGTTTGGATGATCAACCATTTACAGGAGGCAAGACAGGCAAAAGGGTATGATAATCCATCCTTTCTCAGAAAACTAAAGGCTGATAAGGTGAGAAGAAACATTACTTTTTTTTATATGTAAAATCTTTTTTTCCTTCTTGGCAACATTGCATCACTACTCTTATTAAATAGGTATTTCCATACTTAAGTAGTGAGTATGATATTAAAATTACATAAGTAGACACTAACAAGAACTTTCTGTTTTGGTATTTCTTCATCTTCTCTGTAGCTAGCACAGCCATAGCAATCTTTCCTGAAGGCCAGTGGTTTTCAAACTAGGGTACATGTACCCTCAGAAGTGTGCGGGGCCTGGCCAAAGAATACGTGCCTAAATTTTAATAATGGCAATGAATTGGTCAGCACAGGTTAAGTAACAGTGTTGCTGTGTGTTGATGTTGGTGTCAACACTCTTCCTAAAGAATGAACATGCAGCAATGTGTTTAAAGGTAGGGGGTATGAGCAGCAATATTTTGCAGGCGCTAGGCAGTATAAACACATTACAAAGAGAGATGACTCCTTTTGCTGAAGAGTTTGTAATCTAAGTATGAGAATGGACTTCACACGATGAATGTTAGGTTAAGTAGTCTGTACTTTTTGTTGGCTATATAGAATCAGCTGTTCAATTACGCAGTATTGTTGATTTGCTTGGCAGTTTTAATTTAACCTGTGCTCTGAACTAACTTCATATTTACGTTGTAATTGCCTTGTTTAAGTGCCTACCTTCCTTTGCTTATGTACTTAGTATATCTTCACCACTTACTATGTAGTTCTTTTGCTGTTGTGTGTTTGGGGGTTTTTTACCCTGGTTTCTCATTTCTTATCTCCTGTATAGATGTTAGGCTCTGATCCCTTTTGTATTGTGCTCCCAAGGGGTGTCATGCCTAGAGTATGTAATGTGGCTGGCACCTTGTAGAGGATTGAATATGTGACTTTCCTTCATGCTCTTTCTCTGAGATGTTATAAAATTTATTCACTTACCTTTACTCATTTAACAGCATGGAATTTCAGTGCGTTGCATCCACAAAATCAGGGTGAACTCAGTTTTATATAAAATTGAAGCTACTGGTGCACAGAGAATACAATCTTTTTTTAGATAATGGTGACATCTTCTCAATCCACAGACCTTATTATGTCAGCTCAGCTCACTGACAAAATATATTAATAGTGCAGAGAAAATGCAGTATGAGCTTTAGCATAGCTCGGTAGTAGCTTCATGGGCACAATGGATGACATGCAAGACAGGCAGAGCATAACTTAATTTTTCTATCCCAGAGTGAGTTTACACCTCTGGAAAGTATGAAATAGAACCTTTCACTTCTTAACTCAGCACTTTTAACATAGAAGTCTTTCAGGCTCACAATAAACATGGATCCTTATATTATTTTTGGTAGTTATTACCACATTTTAACACCTTTTACTCTTTCAATTTAATCCTTACGTATGTATCAGTACAGTTTGCAGTCTACCATGTTTAATATAAATTACTTTCTTAATTCTAAAACTTTCCAACCTAATTCCATTATAACCTTTTTTTTACATGTTTGTGTGTAAATTAAAGCTGAACAAGTAAACTTTGTAACTTAATCTTATTCATGAATATTATTTGGCTTATTACTCGTACCAGATGAAAAATCAAGGAAACTTAGCAAGGTATCTTAAGTACAGGGAGCAAATGGTTAGACATAATCTGAGAGTATTAACAAGAAAAAAATAGAAGAAAAACAACTTTTTCTCCCATTACCATGGCGTGGTCTTTAAAGACTTGAATGAATTTTTATCATAACTGGGTTATGTAGCAGTTTACTACAAGAACTGTTTTTAAAACATGTAAATTGTTTACTGGAATATTTGTTTCTGTTCAGGAATTTCGTCAGAAGGTGATGCTAGGAACTCCTTTCCTAGTTATTTGGCTTATTGGGTTTATTGCAGACCTAGACATTGATTCTTGGCTCATTAAAGGGCTAATGTATGGCGGCGTATGGGCGGTGGTACAATTCCTTTCAAAGTAAGTGTTTTACCAGAAATTTTTTTCAATTTTACTACGAAAATATTTATGTCCTATTGATTTAAATAACAAGTATTCATTTTCTTTGTCTGGTCTTTATGCACCTTTTAAATATGCAGTATTGTCTGCAGTCATTTGTAGTTTTATCATCATATTTCAGAAAAAGAACTTCTGTAATTTAGTGCTGTCATGTCACATCTTGGAAATTTAGCCTTTGATTTAATTTTAGTGGAAGGGCACTAAGTTAACAGAAGCTAGCAGCAGAGAAGACACGTTCAGTCTCTAGAGAATGTCCTGCAGAATCAGTGGCATAACCTCTGAAGAGAGCAGTCAACAATAAGTTGCTAGAGGTAGGAAAAGCAGGGTAGAATTGAAAATACAGTAATTTAAAAAAAAACACTGCCAAGTATATACATAAAAAAACAACTCCCAAAGAGTGTGGCAGGCAGAGTGAAAGCAATACAAAGTGGGAGCTTTGGCTAGATTTCACCTGACACTTTTGCTACTATAAAACAAAATTCTTGTAAATTGTGTGTGTTTGTCATTCAGTCATTAAAAGCCATGCACTATGCTCTTAAGAGTGGTTTAACCCCATATTCTCCATGATTTCCAAGATCCTAAAATGTCTATTGACAGTTTTCCTTGTAAACTTAAGTACTGTATATTTGAGTTCAAATATTTGAGTATTTCTTCAGTTGTGAACTTGGTTCTTCCTGATATTGTTTCTTCTTGGGCCAGTTGTCTTCTGTGGTCTCTCTTCAAGGAAGATTCAGACAATATGCAACTTTCCATTGGTTTCTTTTTAATTTCCAAAGATGCAGCAAGCTCAGATGCTTTCTGTCTTCAAGACGGGATGAGAGCATCCAATTGAGCTTGAAGCCTGTCTAATTGACCCCTAATTTCTGAATTGCAGAGATACTTCACAAGAAGACCTGGTGAATCCTCTGAAAATCAAGAACTTTTGCCAAAACAAATCTGTTTTAAATATTGTTGTTGATTATACTTTAGAGTGCAAACATTAAATACAATGTCTGAGGTCTACCAGTGTTATAAGCAGGACTTCAATTTCAGTCCCAGTTGCTCAAGACTCTGTTCCCTGCTAACTTTATTACATTATTAATTTTATTATAAGATTAAATATCGGGTGAGTGATGCTCTGTGTTATGCTAAAATGCATAAAGTAATTGCTTTGTATTGATGGCCATACCAAAGAAAATTAGTTTTTTTTTTTCTTACCAATATACTTGTTTATGCTGTATGTATGATAGGGTTGATATATTAATTTAGTTGCCTCTGAGGCATCCTCTCCAGTGCTTTTAGGACCAGTGTTTCCCTTTGACTAGGGACAGAAATGACACATTAACTGGAATAAGTAATTGGAAACCAGTTCAGATCTGTAATGCAACAGAAGTTCATTCGACATTAAACCACTTTCAAAATGGCTGGAACCAGTTTAAGATAAACCTGGATGGATGTAGTATCAGACTTAACTGATTTAGGTTAAATTGGTTTATTGAACTTCTGTCCCAGGTCTTTGTGCCGAACTGACCTCTTTGTCATATGAAGACCTCCTTCTTCCTTCCTTATTGCTTAGTTATAGCTCATGAACCTGAAGATGCAAAATAAATAGCTGATGCCCTCTAAAATGTAATTCACATGTAAAATATTTGTATTCCTATGCCCATTTCCAGTTTCAAATCTCATCAGGGTTGTAATATATTTAGACTGATATTCTACCTCTGTTCTTGTGACGACTTGCCAGCTACGTGTTTGTTTGTCGTTACTAAAAGGTGTTTGCAAACTAATCCTGAGGCAGTGTTTGCCTTCCAACTGTCTTTTTCCTTGATTAACAAAAATATTTTTCTTTTTTTGAAGCTCTCTGTGCTTCAAGAGAAAAATGGCTTTTCACAGAAATCTGGGAGAGTGAATTTACATTAGTTCTATTTTATTTACGTTCTATCTAGAGCTGATGCTCATTTTGGCAGTTTTGCAATCTTCATTCACATGCCTTACCTGTATAAGAGGTCATACTCCATACTAATATCACAGATGGGGAATATGCAAAGGCCTTTTAAAGGAGAAAGGAAACAATACTTGCGTGCACCTGGTTTTCGAGATGTTGCTTGCCTTATCAACCTTGCCCACTTCTTTGGAGTCTCAGTCCAGGAACTCCAGTTAGAAAAGTATCTGTATGTTCATTGGAGACGATTCCACCTTGGTCCTTTCTCAGTATTTCAGGAGGGAGGGACAGATGGTCCCAACGGACACCATTCTCTAAAAGGTACCGTTTCCACCAATGGGAACTTGCACAGAGGTAACGTTCTCCAAGGACAACACTTACATAGGAGTAATCTGTCACTAATATATATAGTGACAGATTACTCCTATATATATATATAATTTTACACAGTGACATAACACAAACTGAAAAGAAAAGCTTGATGGTTCATGAATAACAGTTGACTGAAAGAGAAATGCAGCTGTCTCAGAAATGTAGTAATGTTTTTTTCTCTCCTATTTTGAGCAGGTGGATGTGTAATAGAGTTCTCTATTAGGCTTTACTGATGTTCATGAATAGGCTGACAGAAGATTGGGTTTTAAAGCAGTGATAGTAGAACAGATCGTGAGATTACTCTTACCAAAAACAGACAAACGAGTGAGGTTGAGTCTGTGGGATGAGCTGAAGGATATGTGGATCAGTTTGTTAATAATTTATGATTTGAATAGAAGTTCAAGATATAATGCATCAAATTCTTGTTCCTTCTGGTATAATTCTAAACGGTTTTAATAGTAAGAAGAATGTATTTGTTGTGTAATGTAACTCTGATAAGTTGCTTTATAGGCACTTAAAATGATGTTGGTTTGAGGCGAATAATGTAATAGTTATCAAGAGAAATCCTTTATTTGCATTTGGGTTAAATAGAGGCTGATAAACCAGTTTTATCTCAATAGCATTGAATGGTTAACAAATTGCAACAGAAATTTCTCTGTGTAAATTTTAAAACTGGAGTCTTTCATTGATGCTTTGAATAATGATGTAACTTTTTGGTCCAATTAAAATGTTTGTCACTGCATTTTAAAAACAAGCTTTCAGATTAATTTATAAAAAGCCTTTTAAGGCAGTTTAGAAAATACATAGCTGTTTTGCATTATACCATTTAGATACTTTGTAGGAGACACAGTGTGTTTAAATGTATTTAGCATCCTTATATTTTTCTGTGAAAAAGTTATTTTTACTTTTCATAGATGCATTAAGTCTCTTAATAGGTGCCCTTTTTGGTCATTAAAGGGTTCCTTGGTGAGGTAACAGTCTTTCTGTGCTAGAATTTTGCTAAAGGCACTCAATTTCAAGTTGGAAACATTAAAACAGTTTATAAAATAATTATGAAGCACCTGTGCACTGACTCACTTCGAGCCCTCTGCTAAGGCACCCACTGGGACGTAGTGTGCTTGGAGGTGGGGATGCCTCAGGTGCCATAGCAGAGCCCCTGTGCCAAGGCACATGGAGATAAGGGAGCAGTCAGCCCAGGGCTCCTGCTCCCCTGTCTTGAGACACATGATGCCCGAACCAGCTTGGGTCGCAGGGGCTCTGCAGCATGGGGAGATCGGGGAGCAAACAATCTTAGGCAGTAGCAAGAGATATAAGGCTATAGACACATGATACAAATGCACAGACTAAGCAAAATGAGGCTTTCTTATTTAACAGTTTTAATATAGTGTGTTATATGTATTTCTTAAGTACTTCCTGACATTGCAGTGTCTTGTGTAGATGTAATTCATAACTCTTGCCCATGCTGCGGTAGGCATTTACTTTAAACTCTGTTGAAATAAGCAGCCGTGTGAATACTGCTGAGTTAGCACTTCAGCAGTGATTTCTAGCTGCTGTCAGAATGTGGTTTTAGACTAAACATTTGTCAAGGCTTCTCCATTTCATTTGCCACTGTGGAATTGTATATTGTAAGTGTCATATGAAATATTATACTGTAATCCAAATATGGAATCACAGAATAAATATTAAGCCACTAATTAAGGCAATATGACATTGGGTGAACAACTTCAAAACAAATCAGAGTATTGTTGGTATGTGGAAGATTGTAGGCTATTTACTTTCATATTGAGATTATGACAGCAAAAAGTGAAGGGCCAGATTTACTTTTTTTCAGGGATACTGGTTTTCTCTGTTTAGAAATCACAACTTCTCTGATAATTTCCGCAAATTCTCTGACTTTAAACCCCCCAAATCCGCATTTTTCCATGATTAAAATGAAGCACCACCCTCTGTATGGGTATCAGTTGAACACAATGTTTTATTGGTATATTTACACCTTTAAAGCAATTTGGAAGCCCATCAGTTCCTCAATCACTATAATAAAATAATTTCTAAATACCTATAAATTTTAGCATTTGATTTTCAATTTTTTATCATGGAAAATCAGAGCTCCCCCTGCTCCACTCACCAAGGCGCAGGTCCAGGTGCAGCTATTCCCCCCCACCCCCCACTTAGCGGTGCTGAGCAGCCCTGATACGCCAGTTGCTGCTCACTGCTAACTTGCAGCCTCCCAGCTCTGCTGGTGCCTCTCACTCCACACCCACAGCCACTTGCCCTGCCATGTGTTCCAGCTCTGGGCCCCGAGCCCTATGCACTGCCTGGGCTGGGCAGCACCCCAGCCCTGCCCAACTCCCTCCATGCAGAAGCTGGTCTCCTGGTATACCTGTGCACATGCAGGTGGTATCCCCTGCCTGACTGCCCTCTTTCCACTGTCCCCAGCCCCTTCCAGGCTGGAACTCTGCCAGCCTGCAAGGGGAAAGCCACCATTTCCCACGTTTGTCTCCTTTAAAGGAGAAAATCAAGGTTTTTCTCCTCAAAATGAGAACATCTAGGCTTTACTGTGTTTTTCCATTGCGAATGGGGGAAAAACCCAGATTCCTGCTTATTTTATATGATTTGTAAGATTAAGGTGAAAATTTCTATCAATATAGAAAGAAAACAAGTACTAATCTTTTATTAATCAAAGTTGGCCATGCAGGTTTATTTTCAGCCCAGTAATTAATTGATTGCATTGGCCATGGAATACTATCATGTATGTTCACATTTAAATTAAAAAGTCACATCACTCACATTTTCTGTCATAGTTGCCCCTTTTATTCAACTAAGAAGTGGCATTAACTGTGTCATTTATCTGTGTTCTTCAGTATATTTTATGAAATAGGAGTCCTCTCCTATGGGCTCAGGGATCAATGGTTTTATGAAGAATATATGAAGATATAGTCATAATTTGTGTTCTAAGAAAGGTGGCTTATATGAGCACCAGTGCAGATTAACTTTTATATACTACTCTGATCATAATTTCTTTTGTCTTACAGATCGTTCTTTGATCACTCCATGCATAGTGCACTGCCTCTTGGAATATACTTGGCAACCAAATTCTGGATGTATGTGACGTGGTTTCTCTGGTTTTGGAACGATATCCTTTTTTCTTATGTTCAGTAGTACAAATTTATCATTTTAGTGTTTGTACTTAACATCGCTGCTGAGATATAGTTACAATTTCAAAGTTAAAGGGTGAATCATGCTTTAAAAATGGCCAATATTTTTTTTAAATGTTTAATTGTTAGCATGGAGTTTCTTATAATAGTAATAAGAAATCCTAATATTTCTTTATATAGTGCTTTAAAATATATATTGCTGTTTTGTGCCCACAGCCTTAGAGTTGCCTACCCAAACATTTTTCTGTATTTTCTTTAGGAGAAGAATCTAAATGGCTATTGAGACATACCATGGCCATATGTTCCCAGAAAGATTAGAAAGAGCCTGTACTTCGTAAAATTTAAAGTAGAATTTTACTAGAGTAAATAGGTAACTTCATATCCATTATATAAAATTATATGGAAAAAAGAATAGATTCTGGTGTCAGATTTAATGAAAGTACAGCTGTGACTAGATATTCCTGAAGAGTTTGCAAATTCTATTTCATGCGAGAAAAAAAAATATAATATGTATATTTGTATGGATATGTTATCTGTAAGGTGCACAATATATGTATTACATTTAGAAAGTAAATACTTTCTGTGTTTAAACTAAATACTATACAAAACCAGTTAGAATTGCTGAGATTCAGTATCATCATATCTTTCAGAAGTTTGCCATTGGGCAAAAAAATTATATCTGCCTAAGCATAAACTTAGCATTTCCGCAAAGAAATTGAGGAATGTTTTATAAAGAAAATCAGTGCACCACATTAAATATATGACTAAAGTTTCTAACTACTGCCTTTGTTATCACAAATTTATGAATCTTAACAAAAAACACTTTTTTCAGCAAATCCAGTTACATTTTTATGTAATTCTTCTAGCTATATGGATTTTTATGTGGATTAAGCATTTGCGAGAGAGATCAGGTTGACAGCCGGGGGAACCTGGGACAGCAACAGTAGATCCTTCTCCTAGCAGGACACCTTTGGTGCCTGCCACTTCAAGGTCTGAGGGCAGCCTGCATGTGTGGGCTAGCCGTAATGAGGAAGTCGCATGGTTGTAGGAGACACCTGGGATAGGTGGAGAGGGCTGAGCTGCCTCCATTTTAGATCCATGCTCTCCAGACTGGGGCAGCAGCCTGCTTCTGGCAGCTGAAGGAACAACAAATGACTGAGCTGGTGCTCAGAACATCCTTCGATGTAGGGGCAGGAGCTGTGGGGATGGCAGGAGGCTCCTGGTCCTGGCTATGACAAACTGCACCCTGCTGGGGAAGTCGTGGCAGGCAAGACTGGGCAGACTGCCCTACTTAGACAGGTGGGTGGGCTGATGTGAGACTTGGCCCCAAGTATGCCACCCATCACACCTTCCTTTGTCATCCTGCCTATATGTACCCAATGTATACCTGGTAGCACCTCACCTTTCAGGGTTGAAAATATACTTTGGATTCCATTTCCATTCCGTGTTGGGCTTCTCTGACACTGACATCATTCTAGGCACTGTGATGATGGCCTTTGTAATATGCTGTCACCGAGTCCACTACAGTTAGGGGTGATGTAATCATTTTCAGGTAGGAAATGTTTGGACCACTATCAGTCTACATCTATTTTATTATCTGTAACTGTTTAGAAGAGAATAGCACTCATGCATTTTATTACAGTCTCCAGAACTAGCATGTTCTTCTGGACTTCAGGGGAGGTGGCTGTTTTATCTTCAGTGTTTTTCTTTTTTATAATGTAAGTATTAATTCAGCATTAACTCATGGCCCAGAAGCACAGCTACTTCTTAATCAAAAGGATTTTTCAAGCAACGCTTCCTGAATTTGGCATCCTGTTGTTTGTCAAAGTAGTGAAGTAGCAAGGTAGACCCATTTGAAGATCCAGGAGGGTGAAAAACAGGGTGTTATAGGACTGGAGCTGCTGGCAACATGGGTGGTGTGACCAAACTCCCCTCTGGATCTTCCCCTGGGTGAAATGGTGGGATAAGGTACACAAATCTAGTGTCTGGTCAATAAATCCCGTAAAACACCTTAAAACAGAGGCTTTTCTTTGTTACTTTGGTACCAAGTGAGTTTAGCAAAACATTTGAAAAGCCAGATTTCTTAAACATTTACAACAAGCTAAGATATTTCAAATTTATTCCTTTATTCTTTTTATTTTGGATTTTCTTTAGTTGTTCACTTGAAAATCTTGGCTTAGTAACTACTCATAATATTTTTTGGCCAGTAAAACTAGTAAATATAGCAATCAGAACATTAAGATGATCTCAAACTAAGTTTTTAAAAATCAGTGAAATACTGTAATCTTTGACAGTGAAAGGTAAGTGTCTGTAAATTTGCCACAACTCAACAAAGCTTGTGCGTGTATGTATATTTTTTCATTATACTCACATACTTTCACTTTGGCTAGTCTATAAGTCACAAATCTGCCTTCTAAAATGCTTTATGACAAGCTTATTTTAAAAACTTGGTCCTGTAAGCTATCTTGTTGGTAGTTGATCTTATAAAATTGGAAGTCCTTGAAATAAGATTCCAGACTCATTCTGCTTCTAGCACATTGTCCTTTAGTAGGCATGTAACTTCTTTTTTCAATAAAGCTATATTTCTTTAGCTTAAGCCAGAGAATTCTGGTTAGAGTAAGATTTTTTTTTTTTTGTATTTTTACAGCTTTACTTAATTACAGTAAGTACAACAGAGTACAACAGAATACTTTCTTATTCTCAGTAGTGCTGGTAAAAGGATATTTCATGAAGTTCTTCCTCCTGTCAGTTTTTAGTAATTCTGGCAATATATTTAGCCCAGAAATTAAAGTATTTCCAAAAGGTCTCCTGTAAAAAGATACATTAAGCATCAAGAGTTGTCTTATTTGAACTTTCAGTCTAATATTGTAAGAAAAAAAATTCTTTCATACCTGTACTACCTAATGACTATTTAAATTTAAAGGGTTATTACTGCAAGTGTAACTTAAATATTAAAGAACCCCAGCACGTCTTATATTGATTGCACCTGTTTTTACAGATAAATATTTAACATGGTCAATTTGATGTCCAGTTAAGGTAATGAAATTTTCTTCTTTGTATAGTAAGGAAAGTCAGAGGATGAACACTGGTCCTCATGAATAAATATATAAAAACTTTCAATGTTTTATTTAGTTGTTTTTGCATTGTAGCACGTTTACATGAAAAGTGGGACAGCTTATAAATCTATAGGGTTTTATAGAGCAGATGTGAAATACTGAGTTTAAAAAATCAGATATTACACAAATTAAACTATAGAAATTCCAAATATTATCATAGGACAGTGATGCTCAGTCTCTGGCTCATGGAGGTTGGATCCTGTGGAGTCTCCATGAGTCAAGAAATTTGGCAGTGCAGGAGGAGTTGTAGTGTTAATTGTTTGCAGAGCTGAGCTGAGCCTCTGTAGTCCAATTCTGGCTGGCTGGTCAGAAGTCCTGGAGCAGAGTCTGGTGGGGACGTGAAGCAGTGTGGTGTGCCATAGACCCTGCTTCAGTCTGTACACCTTGCTTCCATCCCGCAGCAGTGGTGCCTGGCTGCCCAGTGCTCCACATCCCCACCGGACTGCACTCGATTTTTGAGCAATCAGCTGGGACTGGACTACAGAAGCCAGGACTGTTCTGGTTTGCCTGGGATGTATGGTCACCCTATCCCTGTCAATCTGCTGCTCCGTTTTTTCTCCCTGCCCTATCTGTCACTGTGCTGCCTATCACCTCCGGTCTGCCCCATGCCACACACGCAAGCTGCCCATGCCATTTGTGCAGGGTTGCCAACTGTCCATAAATTTAGGGGCAGCCTGTAAAATAGAGGGAAAAAATGACATTCCACTTAATTAAAAAAAGCCATAAACAACCCTGTAGTTGTACATAAACAAACTAAGTAACAGTGAGCTTGATGGACTACAGCAGTACTACAGGGAGTACAGCACCCTGCAGGAAGCTCTTGTCAGCCTTCTGGCTTGGGGGATACTGTGTAGCCCTCTCCTCCCTGTCCAGTCATGTGCAGTTGCCTGTTGCTGTTCCCTGCCTCAAACAGCTGCTTGCCTCAAAAGGACAGAGTGGGGCTAGTGCTACCAGGACAGAGCTGTGGGCCATGGGGGAAAAGAGGCAGTGGGTGAGGGTCCATGCCAGATCAGGGGGAACGGGGCAAGTGGAGGTAAGTTTTGGGGGGTGGAAAGGCAGGGTTGTGAGTGCAGAACTATGCAGGGAACAGTTGGGATTGTCAGTGTGGGGATGAGTATGGGCCCCATGTGGGGGTGGAGGCAGCACAGTGATTAAAACCATTGTTGTGGTCAAGCAGGGTTGCCAACCCAAGGTGGGTTGTTTGTTTTTTCCCTACTTACAACCAGACCAGCTTTTACTGACAGCCAAATTTTTTTTACTATTGTTAGTGTTAAATGCATAAATTTGAAAACCTGTACTACTGCTATGCAGGGCCTGACACAAGGGTTACATTTACATTATATGAAACAAGTCAGTTAAAACTTCTGTCTGTAAAAAGTTTGCAGATCTTTCTAATATAATAAAGGGCTTAGTCTGTCTGATTGGCCATCACGCTCTTGGAGCACTCTGATTGGTTACTGAAACAAGCAATCAGAGCGCTCCAAGAGTGTTATAGACAGGAGATGGTCCCTGGAGGTGGCAGCGTGCGGTGCTGGGGGATGGAGGAGCAAGATCCCCCCCTTCCCCCCCACTGGTCATTTTTGACAGGCAATTGGCTAGTCAGTAAATAAAAGTTTTCTTGCATTGGCAACCTTGCACGTGTGGGACCTGTGCAGCAGGCTAATTCCCTCTGGCATATAACACTTCATGCTTTCTATCTTCTCTTATTAGAATGCAAGATTAATAATTTCCATGATATTTTATAATTTGCTTTTGTTCCAAGGTCAAAAAATGTAATTTTTTTCTATTGTTATTGGAGGATAATACCTTTTAATATATTTTTATCTAAGTTAAAATTTCTTTTTAAAATCCATCAGTTTGCAGGTGAAAGAAATAAAATAGCGTGTGTACACAACATACAAAGATAGGGGGGAAAAAGATTGTGTATGTACCACATCTTGATTCAGGAAGGTGGTTTTTTAGAAACTGCTAAATGCAAGATGGTTCATCGTGTTTTTCAAACACAAGTTACAGGGTTGTTCTTGTATACAAAAGATATATTGTGTTTAAAATTGTACTTCAGTACTGGTTTCTGTATTACGTCTGGAAACAGTACTCATTAGATTGCATAAAGTAACATTATCCAGCTGAGGTGTTTTTCATTGGCTTTAAGTAGGATTTAATTTATACATGTCTACTTCTAGTTTCACAGTATAGCCATATAATACTGCAGTCAGGAACTCTGTATAGAGTTTTGATGAAACTCAGATTAAACAGATTGAAATTGTTTTTTCCTTTCAGTTGAACAGAAATATGTATTTGGTTCATACAGTTTCTATTGTATGATTGTTCATTGTGGATTTACGGTTCTTAATTTAAATGATCTTGTCCAAAATAAATTCTGATCTTCAAGTTATTACTCATTTTACACTGGACCAGCTGTTTCCAGACTTCTTCTGGTCACAGTTCCACTTCCAAGCCTAAAATCTTGTTCCTTTTATGTTCCTGCAGTTACGAGGAGGTGGGACTTACTGTGAGTTAGCAGCTGTAGGGTAAATGTCACTTTGGCCACAATTACTTCATGGTAGGTGAGAACTGAACCTGGTAAGTCATCCTTGTTTCTCCCAGGGTAAATGCCATTTGACTAACACTTGCTATGAGGCAACAGTGAACACAGGGATAGTTACCAAGGAGTAATTTGAGATATGGTTTAATACCTGTCCTTTTTGAATTCCAGGCTCCCACAGTTCTGAGGCACGAATCCCAATCTATTTTTTATCCCACAGTGAGAGTTAATCCTGGGCAGTTTACCCTGGAGGGAAATGGTGCCTGGTTTAGTTCAATTACCAGATGGTAATTGTGGATAACGGAGACAGTTAACATCTGAAGCATAAGAAGCCCTGCATCTTGTTAGTTGCAGCAGCACAGGGTAACTGCAGGTTCAGGGGAATTAAGGCCTATGTGTGGTTTGACATCTTCCTTTTGGAACTGCTGTGCTGAATATTTAACTTTTTACATTTAAAGACTTCCATATACATTAATCTGATTATTCCAGGCAGCGTTTTAAGACTTTAAATAAGGCGGTCCTGTATATTTGTAGCAGTGGAACCCGGCTTTGTGTGCTTACGTTCGTAGAGTTAAGCAAGACCCAAAACAATAATGACGATCTTGCAACACTAGTCTCTAATCTTAATGCAGGCTTTAAAACATTCTAGGAGAAACTGATCAGTATTAGAGTGAAAAAGCAATAGCAGTTATAGTGTGACTGCAGTCACCAAAATGCCACTTAACTGAAATGTTGGTTTTATGACTTCCTACACTGGACATGTACAAGTCCCTGGGGCCAGACGACATGCACCTGAGGGTCCTGAGGGAGTTGGCTGATGAGATTGCAGAACCACTGGCCATCATCTTTGAGAACTCATGGCAATCAGGAGAGGTCCCAGGTGATTGGAAAAGGGCAAAGATGGTGTCCATATTTAAGAAAGGGAAAAAGGAGGATTCAGGGAACTGCAGGCCAGTCAGTCTCACCTCAGTACCTGGAAAAAATCCCATGCATCAATACAGGCTGGGGACTGACTGGCTGGGCAGCAGTTTTGCAGAAAATGACCTGGGGTTCACAGTGGAATATAAGCTGAATATGAGCCAACAGTTTGCCCTTGTTGCAAAGAAGGTTAACAGCTTACTGAGCTCCACGGGTAGGAGAGTTGCCAGCAGGTCAAGGGAAGTGGTTATTTCCCTCTATTCAGCACTGGTGAGGCCACATCTGGAGTACTGTGTTCAATTTTGGGTCCCCCCGCTGCAGAAAGGATGTGGACAAATTGAGGCGAGTCCAGTGGGGGGCAATAAAAATGATGAGAGGGTTGGGGGACATGACTTCTGAGGAAAGACTGAGGGAATTGGGCTCATTTAGTCTATAGAAGTGGAGACAGAGAGGGGATTTAATAGCAACTACCTGAAGCCGGGTTCAAAAGAGAATGGATTTGGACTGTTCTCAGTGATGACAGAACAAGGAGCAGTGGTCTCAAGTTGCAGTAAGGGAAGTTTAAGTTAGATATTAGAAAGAATTTTCTTACTAGGAAAGTAGTAAAGCACTGGAACAGCTTACCCAGAAAGGTTGTGAAATCTTCATCCTTGGAGGTTTTTAAGACCTGGCTAGACAAAACTTTGGCTGGGATGATGTAGTTGGGGATGGTCCTGCCTTTAGCATGTGGTTGTACTAGATGACTTCCTGAGGTCCCTTCCATGATTTAAGATTGGCACTGTTAGGTGTGCAGATCCACATGATTCACAAAGTAAACATAGGGATTTCAAGTAGAAATCTATAGTTTCAAAAACATTCTGACCTCCTGTGGTCTTTCAGATTTCTTTGCAACAGAAGAATCTGTCATCTGTAGTCAAAAAGCAAGTGAAAAATAGAAGCTGGCACTTTCAGAGGGGTGCCTTGAGTTTAATGAGATTGAGAACCACTAGTTTATGTTGTGTACAATTTGAGGGTGATCAGAAGGTAGGAAGGGATCAGTTTTGGGTCAAGTAAACATTTAATAATTAATGAGTATAGCATCTTTTACTAACCTGTTTTAAATGAGTCAGACGCACAGTACTTTTCTGGAAGTGTGAAAATTAAACTACTCTGGGAGAGGGTTTAGAATGAGTGGAAGCTTTGCATGAAGTGGATTCATCCTGAGCTAGATAAATCAGGAGAAAAAATGGTGGATCTTTATTCAGAAAGTAGAAAGTTTAGAATCAAAAGGGAGATTCAGTAAGACAGGAGATGGTGTAGATTACAGCACCAGATGCGCTCAGCATCTTTGGTCCCAATCCGTAGGTTACATAAATTGACAAAGCTCCATTGACTTGTGTGGAATTGTGGTAACATGCCAGCTGAGGATCATACTCTTGAGGGTGTGGAGGAGGTAGGACTTTTCCATTAGATTTGCTGCTGATAAATGTGTAGTCGTTGAGATTTTTCTTTCACTTGATGTATGCACGCTTCTCTTTATAGCCCAGTTTCAAGCCAAGACATGAGCACCATGTTTATCTGTTGCTATCTGAATGGAGATTATGACCAAACATATCCATTGCTCACATCCCTGTTATGTATTTTACCATTTTCCTAAGACAATTTTATTGGCTCAAACTGCATTGTTGGAATAGTTTGAGCCTGCTGTTTTTGCTCTGTTAATTACACTGGAGGTTTTAATTGGGTTTAAAGTAGTAATTAGTTCATGGGTTTTGCTCTCTGTTCCACAGAAAGAAAACCTAGGGAGTGTCTAGTTTTAAATTACAGGGTTGTTGGTTGTAGTGATGCTGGTCTAAGGACATAGGCAGGCAAGGTTCTTTGGGTAGGTGTGATATCTTTTATTAGACCAACTAAATAGTTGAAAAAAGTTCTTTGCAAGCTTTTGGGCACAAACACTCTTCTTCAGGTAATGGGAGAATGCTGATGTTATGAGCTCTCCAAGGGAGAAAAGAACCCCTCTCTTACCTCTCCCCTCCTATCTACCCATTGGCTTCTAAACTGGCACTTATTTGCCCCTTCACAGACTTCTTGTTTGCCATAGCTTCTTTTCTGCCTGAGAACTCAAAACATCAGCAGTCTCTCATTGCCTGAAGGAGGGTGTTTGTGCCCAAAAACTCGCAAAGAACTTTGTTCCAGCTATTGTGTGTGTGGTATATGGCAGGTTGGGGAGGGAAAAGGGGATCATACTGGCATTCAGAGAGGGTATGTGGCATGCCTGCGAAAATATTGGCTCCCACTGCTCTAACCCTTTAACCAATAGACTTTTGAATTTTCTCTGGCAGTCCCATGTCTTACCTACTCATTCTTTGGATTGTTCCCCTCACTTCCCTGCTCCCTGTTTCATTTTGTAGAACTTAAGTCTTGCTATTGTGCTGACTCTAAATCCTTCCCCTTCTCATGCCTCATGTCATTACCTTAACATCCTACATAACTAATTGTTTCTCTGTTCAGTCTCCCTTTAACTTCATCACTTCCAGCCTCCTAACTTCTGCATCCATCTGGATCATTTCTGTAACCACACTGTAGCTGTTCCTGCCTTAATGAAAGGAGGTAGAGCATTGCCACTTTTAGACTTTGACCACATTTTTATGTGGTGAGAAGGAACATGCAGAAACTTCTGTAGGACTCCACATGCAGCTTCTTGAGCACAAAAACATACTGTCCAAATTTGTTCAGCCTTTGGACAGAAGCTGAGGCCAAAACACATAGGACATAACTCATTTGCTTGAAAAAAATATAAATTGTTTCCCTCCTATCTTTTAGCAGTCTAGACATGACGTTCAGTA